>NC_141537.1:107829141-108139141 GCF_021556685.1 Rattus norvegicus | reverse complement strand
ATAAGTGTTATCCAGATGGTACTGGTTTTGAAGGCATGAAAGTGTCATTAAGAGCCGCTGAGGCTTGCACCATGGAAGGCCTCTGGTGAAGGTGCAGCCTCAGTTGCTATTCATGACTGAGGACTGAAGGGGTCATGGAAAGAAGATGAGGCTTGGCACTGTGAACAGAGCCTATGAGAGGCTACTGGTGAAGCCTAATTGTAGCAGAAAACAGCAGTGTTTTGCAGATTCCAGTACCATGATATGACCACCAAGAACAGCAGCAGGCTTCTGTCTGGAGCCTAGAACACAAGGTGTGTTCTACAAAGGGTAGAACTGCAAAAGTGACCCAAGCCATTGGAGGATGCCAGAAGATCCTGGTGGATCCCAGTCATTGAACTGTTAGAGTTTGATTTCACTATTCCCTGAAATTTTTCCCTCTTGAAAAAAAAAGTAAGTATTTTAGTGGAGCCCACAGTTAAGACTTTGAATTGGAAAAAAACTTAGAATTTTAAAAGAGATTGGATATTTTAAACGGATTGAAATTTTAATATGTAAGAATTTGTAAAGACTGTGGGACTTTTAAAGATATTTAGATTTGGAGATGAACAAGAAAGTAAGTTTTGAGACTTAATGGTGATGTGTTTGTGTGTTAAATTGATAAGGCATCAGTTGTACAGGCTGGTTTTGTGTGTGAACTTGACACAATCTGGAATTATCACAGAGAAAGGAACATCATTTGAGGAAATACCTCCATGATATCCAGCTGTACAGGCATTTTCTCAACTAGTGATCTAGATGGGAGGGCCCAGCCCACTGTGGGTCATGCCATCTCTGGGCTGTTGGTCATGGGTTCTAAAAGAAAGCCAGCTGGGAAAGGCAGGGGAAAGTAACATCCCTCCAGGGCCTGTGCATCAGCTCCCATTTCCTGACCTGCTTGAGTTCCAGTCCTGACTTCCTTTGGTGATGAGCAGCAATGTGGAAGTGTGAGCTGAGTAAACCCTTTCCTCCCCAACTTGCTTCTTGGTCGTGATGTTTTGTGCAGAAATAAGAACCCTGACTAAGACAATGTACTTGGAACATATTGCACTTCCTGAACTCCTCCCATACTCATCATAGCACCCTCCTGTTCCTTCCAAACAAATTAGAGTTTTCTTCTTCTTTTCTACCCCACGGAGTCCTTCCTGTCTTGCCAAACTACTCCAGGGAGTAGATGGACAGCTAGGAAGTTAAATCATTAATGAAAACTTACACTTTCCCTCCCATAGGCTATCAAATGTCAACAGCACCTCAGCAATTGGTGAGATATTCTGTCTACCCCTCATCCTCTATGCTGTTAAACCTGCTGTGACTTCAGAAACTGTAGTATTTTGTCTAGAAAATACTCACTACTTTATATTATCCCAGATCTTGTGATTTTATCATCTTTCTGTCCTCTCTCCCCAATGATTCTGGAGGGAAACATGTGTGTGTTTGTGTGTGTATATGTGTGTGTGTGTGTGTGTGTGTATGTGTATGTGTCCCATTTATGGTTGAGCACTTCATAATGATTTATGCATACAGATATATGTATGTTTGTGTACATATGCACACACACACACACATATATATATATTACACACAGATATATGTATACATATATGTATCTAGTGCCAGTATTCTTCTATTTCAGAAAATAGTAACAGAAGGAACACTACCCAATTTGTTCAACAAAGCCACAATTATACATAAACCACAGAAAGACCCAAATAAGATAGAGAACTTCAGTCCAATTTCACTTATGAATATCAATGCATAAATAATAATTTTTTTGCAGTCAGAATCCGGAACATATCAGAATGGTCATTCACCATGATCAAGTAGGCTTCATCCCAGTGATGGTTCAATATACAGAAATACACTATATAATAAAAATCAAACAAACAAACAAAAAAAACCACGCATGACCATATTATGAGATTCCAGAAAAACCTTTGACTAAATATAATACACTTTCATACTAAATGTATTGGAGAGAATAGAAATTCAAGTTCCATGCCTCTATATAATGAAAGCAATATACAGTAAGCCAATAGCCAACATCAAACTAAATGGAGAAAAATTTGAAGCAATCCCACTAAAATCAGTGAAAATATAAGGCTGCCCACTCTCCCCCATCTATTAAGTATACTGTTGAAGTTTTAACCAGAGTAATTAGGCAATAAAAGGGGATCAAAGGAATACAAATTGGAAAGGAGGAAGTTAAAATATCTAGTATACTTCAGTGACCTCAAAAATTCCATCACAGAACTGCTAAACCTGATAAACAACATCAGCAAAGTGGCTGGATATAAAATTAACTCAAACAATTCAGTAACTCTTGTCTACGCAAAGGATAACAAGGCTGAGAAAGAAGCTAGGTAAACATAGTGGAGCATGTGTATTTTGTTTTATGATGGAGCATCTTTGGGTTATATGCCCAGGAGAGGTATAGCTGGGTCCTCAAGCACTAAAATGTCCAATAATCTGAAGAACCTGCAGATTAATTTCCAGAGTGGTTGTACCAGTTTGCAATCCCACCAAAAATGGAGGAGTGTTCCTCTTTCTCCACATCCTCACCAGCAGCTGCTGTCACCTGAGTTTTTTATCTTAGCCATTCTGATTGGTGTGAGGTGGAATCTCAGACTTGTTTTGATTTGCATTTCCCTGATGACTAAGAATGCTGAACATTTCTTTAGGTGCCTTTTGGCCATTCAATGTTCCTCAGCTGAGAATGTTTTGTTTAGCTCTGTACCACATTTTTATAGGGTTATTTGGCTGTCTGGAGTCTAACTTCTTGAGTTCTTTGTATATTTTGGATAATAGCCCTCTATCAGATGTAGGATTGGAAAAGATCTGTTCCAAATCTGTTAGTTGCCATTTTGTCCTAATGACAGGGTTCTTTGCCTTACAGAATCTTTGCAGTTTTAGGAGGTACCATTTGTTGATTCTTGATCTAAGAGCATAAGCCATTGGAAATTTTTCCCAGTGCCCATGTGTTTGAGACTCTTCCCCACATTTTTTTCTATTATTTTAAGTGTATCTGGTTTGATGTGGAGGTCCTTGATCCACATGGACTTTAGGTTTGTATAGAGTGATAAGAATGGATCGATTTGCATTCTTCTACATGCTGACCTCATGTTAAACCAGCACCATTCGTTGAAAAGGCTATCTTTCTTCCATTGGATAGTTTTAGCCCCTTTTTCAAAGATCAAGTGGCCATAGGTGTGTGGGTTCATTTTTGGGTCTTCAATTCTGTTCCACTGCTCTATCTTCCTGTCTCTATTCCAATACCATAGAGTTTTTATGACTATGGGCCTTGAATTCCTGATCTTTCCAGGACTTTTATCATGAAGTGGTGTTAAATTGTTTTCAAATGCTTACTCAACATCTAAAGAAATGATCATGTGGTTTTTATTTTTGAGTTTGTTTATATAGTGGATTATGTTGATGGATTTCCATATATTTAAACCATCCCTGCATCCCTGGGATGAAGCCTACTTGATCATGATGGGTGATCATTTTGATGTGTTCTCGGATTAGGTTTGCTAGAATTTTATTGAGTATTTTTGCATCAACATTCATAAGGGAAATTGGTTTGAAGTTCTCTTCCTTTTTTGGGTCTTTGCTTGGTTTAGGTATAAGAGTAATTGTGGCTTCATAGAAGGAATTTGGTAGTGCTCTGTCTGTTTCTATTTTATGGAATAGTTTGGATAATATTTGTATGAGATCTTCTATGACTTTCTGATAGAATTCTGTACCAAACCAATCTGGTCCTGTGCTCCTTTTGGTTGGGGTACTTTTAATAACTGTTTCTATTTCTGTAGGAGTTATGGGGATGTTTAGATGGTTTATTTGTTCCTGATTTAACTTTGGTACCTGGTATCTGTCTAGAAAATTGTCCATTTCCTACAGATTTTCCAGTTTTGTTGAAAATAGGCTTGCATAGTAGGATCTAATGATTTTTTTTTAATTTCCTCAAATTCTGTTGTTATGTCTCCCTTTTCATTCCTGATTCTGTTAGTTTGGATACACTCTCTGTGACCTCTGGTTAGTCTGGCTAAGGGTTTACCTATCTTGTTGGTTTTTTTTTCAAAGAACCAGCTCCTGTTTTTGTTGATTCTTTGTATAGTCCTTTTTGTTTCAACTTGGTTGATTTCAGCCCTGACTTTGATTATTTCCTCCCTTATGCTCCTCTTGGGTTTATTTATTTCTTTTTCTTCTAGAGTTTTTAGGTATGGTGTCAAACTGCTGACATATGCTCTCCCCTGTTTCTTTTTGCTAGCACTCAGAGCTATGAGTTTTCCTCTTAGCACCACTTTCATTGTGTCCCATAAGTTTGGGTATGTTGTATCTTCATTTTCATTAAATTCTAAAAAGTCTTTAATTTCTTTCCTCATGTTTATCTTGACCAAGTTTTCATTGAGTAGGCATTGTTCAAATTCCATGTATATGTGGGATTCCTGTCATTATTTTTGTTATTGATCTTAGTCCATAGTGATCTGATATGTTGCATGGGATTATGTCTATCTTCCTGTATCTGGTGAGACCTGTTATGTGAACGATTATATGTTCAATTTTGAAGAAGGAAGATACCATGAGGTGCTGAGAAGAAGGTATATCCTTTTGTTTTAGGATGGAATGTTCTATAAATATCTGTTAAATCTATTTGGTTCATAACTTCTGATAGTTTATGGCTCTGTTTAATTTCTGTTTCCACAGTCTGTCCATTGATGAGAGTCGCGTGTTGAAATCTCCTACTATTATTGTATGAGGTGCAATGTGTGCTTTGAGCTTTAGTAAGGTTTCTTTTATAAATATAGTTGCCCTTGCATTTGGAACAGAGATATTTAGGATAGAGTGTTCATCTTGGTGGATTTTTCCTTTGATAAATATGAAGTGTCCTTCCTTATCTTTTTTGATGACTTTAGGTTGAAAGTCAATTTTATTCGATATTAGAATGGCAACTCCAGGTTGTTTCTTTGGGACATTTGCTTGGAAAGTTGTTTTCCAGCCATTTACTCTGAGGTAGTATCTGTATTTGTCTCTGAGGTGTGTTTCCTGCATGCAGCAAAATGCTGGGTCCTCTTTTATGTATCTAGTCTGTTAGTCTATATCTTTTTATTGGGGAATTGAGTCTGTTGATGTTGATAGATATTAAGGAATAGTACTTGTTGCTTCCTGTTATTTTTGTTGTTAGAGGTGGAATTATATTCCTGTGTCTCTCTTTTGGTCTCATTGTAAGGAGATTATATTCTTGTTTTCTGTACAGCATAGTTTCTCTCCTTGTATTGGGGTTTTCCATCTATTATCCTTTTTAGGGCTGGATTTGTAGAAAGATATTGCATAAATTTGGTTTTGTCATGGAATATCTTGGTTTCTCTATTTATGTTAATTGAGAGTATTGCTGTACATAGTAGCCTGGGCTGCCATTTTTTTTCTCTTAGGGTCTATATGACATCGGTCCAGGATCTTCTGGCTTTCATAGTCTCTGGTGAGAAGTCTGGTGTAATTCTGATAGGTCTGCCTTTACATGTCACTTGATCTTTTTCCCTTACTGCTTTTAATATTCTTTCTTTGTTTTGTGCATTTGGTGTTTTAACTATTATGTGACAGGAGGAATTTCTCTTCTAGTCCAATCTATTTAGTGTTCTGTAGGTTTCTTGTATGTTTATGAGCATCTTTTTATTTAAGGTAGGGAAGTTTTCTTCTATAATTTCGTTGAAGATATTTACTGGCCCTTTAATTTGGGAGTCTTCACTCTCTTCTATGCATATTATCTTTAGCTTTGATCTTCTCATTGTGTCCTGGATTTCCTGGATGTTTTGGGCTAGAAGATTTTTCTGTTTTACATTATCTTTAATGGTTGTGTCAGTGTTTTCTATGGTATTTTCTGTCCCTGAGATTCTATCTTCTATCTTTTGTATTTTGTTTGTGACCCTTGTATCTATGACTCCTGGTCTCTTCCTTAGGTTTTCTATCTCCAGGGTTGTCTCACTTTGTGCTTTCTTTATTGTTTCTATTTCCATTTTTAAATCCTAGACTATTTTGTTCAATTCCTTCCCCTGTTTACTTTTGTTTTCCTTTAATTCTTTCATGGAATTTTGTGTTTCCTATTTAAGGGCTTCTACTTGTTTACTTGTGTTGTCCTGCATTTCTTTAAGGGAGTTATTTATGTCCTTCCTATTGTCCTCCATCATTATCATAAAATGTGACTTTAAATCTAAATCTTGCTTTTTTGGTGTATTTGATATCCAGTATTTTCTTTGGTGGGAGTCTTGGTTTCTGTGGCTTAGGTTCCTGTGCTTTTCTCTCTCTCTCCATGGAGTTAGTTGTCTCTGGTGTTTGCTTGTCATGCTGTTTCTGAGAATGGCTTTACCCTCCCTCCTCTAGGCCTCTGTGTCAGCACTCCTGTGGACCTCTTTCCTGTTTACTTTTAGCCTTTTCTGGGACAGGTGCTCTGATCTCAGGTGTGTAGGAGCTCCTGGTGACTGTCTTTCAGCTGTAGGCACAGGCAGGATTCAGAAGGTACTCTTAGGCCCTTGCCCTAACTGTTTCCCTCTTGGATTGGGAATATGGACAGAGGGTAGTTTCCTCTGATTTCTCAGGAGTGTCCTCACTTCTGAGGGCCCAGATTTCTCCCCCACTGGATTTGGGTACAGGGAGCTGTTTGACCAATTCAGTTCAGTCCTGAGCACAGACCACAACTGCAGGTAACAGCAACTGACTGTTCCTATATTCCTGTGTTCAGAGGCACTGTACAGTTTCCCCTTAGACCAGGGATGTGGGCAGAGGTGTGCAGAAGTAGCAGTCTATACTGAGGTCTCAGGATGTCTGCACTTCTAGGTGTTTGGCTCTCTTCCCAAGGTGTTTGGATGCAGGGAACTTTGGGATGGAATCAGCTCAGCTCCAAGCACAGTGAGAAACAGGAAGTGCCCTGACTCAGAAGACTTCTCCCGCTGTGTGTCCTGAATCCACTAGGCAGGTCACTAAGAGTAAAAAAGTGGGTCTTACCTCTGCTCTCAGGTGTGTAGGCACTCCTGGTGACTGTCTTTCAGCTCTAGGTGTGAGCAGGCATCAGAAGGGTCCTGCTCTTGATTGCTCCAAGGTCCTTGCACCCAGAGGGCACAGTTAGCACTAGGTGATTCCCTTCTGGTGTCTTGTTAATCACAGCTGATTCTTCAGCCCCAGGTAACCAAAACCACAGAATCTTCAGAGTCAAAACAACAATGTCCTGATAAAAGTAATCTTCCCTCTGAAATTTCAACTGCCAGGCCTCCATCATTTGCACTGTCCTCAGTGTGGTCTTCCAAACACCTACAGATCATCCCACAAAGCTCTTAATATCCAATGGCTCTTCTAGCCCAAGGTTCCAAAGTCCTTCCACAGTCCTCCGGAAAACATGGTCACATTTTCACAGGAATACCACACTGTGCTGGTACTAATTGGTCTTTATCAGTATTTCTATTCCTGCACAAAACATCATGACCAAGAAGCAAGTTGAGGAGGAAAGTGTTTATTCAGCTTACACTTCCACATTGCTGTTCATCACCAAAGGACAGGACTGGAACTCAAGCAGATCAGGAAACATGAGATAATGAGGAGGTGATAGAAGGATGTTACTTACTAGCCTGCTTCCCCTGGCTTGCTCAATTTGCTTTCTTATAGAACCCAGGACCACCAGCCCAGGGAATGGCACCACTCACAACAGGCTGGGCTCTCCCTCCTTGATCACCAGTTGAGAAAGTGCCTTATCGCTGGATCTCATGGAGGCATTTTCTCAACTGAAGCTCCTTTTTCTGTTATTATCCCAGCTTGTGTCACACACAAAACCAGCCAGTACATACATTGTATAAAATTCTGAAAGAATTTATTAAAACATTATTGGCTCTCTCTGAGCCTTACAAATATAGAGGCAGATGCTTTCAGACAACCATTGGACTAAAACTGGTAACTGATGGAAAAGTTAGAGAAAGGACTGAGGGAGTTGAAAGAGTTTGCAATCCCATAGGAAGAACAACAGTATCAACCAACCAGATACCCCAGATCTCCCAGGGACTAAACCACCAACAAAAGAATACACATTGGGTGACTCTAGCTGTATATGTAGCAGAGGATGTCCTTATCAGGCATCAGTGGGAGAAGAGGTCCTTGGTCCTATGAAGGCTTGATGCCCCAGTATAGGGGAATGCTAGGGCAGAGGGGTGGGAGGGAGTAGGTGGGTGGGTAGGGCAGCACCCTCATAGAAGCAGAGGAATGGGGGATGGGATAGAGGGATGGGATAGGGGTTTGCCAGCCTGGAAACCAGGAAAGGGAAAAACATTTGAGATGTAAATAAAGAAAATAGCCAATAAAAAAATCTTAGAAAAGAAAAAGAAAAAAGAAAGAAAGAAAGAAAGAAAGAAGGAAGGAAGGAAGGAAGGAAGAAAAATAACAAAAAAGAAAAAGAATGCTGCTTATTGGGTCAGGACTCACTCCAATTTAAAAAGTTTAAGAGAGAAAAAATTGTATTTGGAAGAAAATGAGATGTGCAGCACATTACACAGCAAATGGCTTGTTACTAATTTAGTGAATTTAGAATGCCATTGAGTATAATTAATACACTTGATTCAATAGACCAATGATTCTTTATTCAATCGACTGTGTGTTTGAAAGCCCATGAGCTTTGATCTTATATAAAATCCTTTGAGTTAAAGTATCTATGATTGCCAAGTAGAGTACATTTTTATGAAGCCCCATGAGTGATTATAAAATGCATTCCTTATTAAATATGATATACCTGTTGAAGTATTCATAATTAAGCATTCTTTAGTACTAAACTCTTAACCATAGTAAGATACTTAGTGATTTTGATTTTTAAATCTGACTCACTGTGGGGAAGAGCCCTGGGATATTTAAAACTGGCTCTCTTAATTTCTCCTACTTATGTCTTTCTTACACACTATCTCACCTTATAGTCCCCATTACTTTTGATAAATCCTGCATACCCTATTAAAAATGGCTTATATGCCTCCTAAATGAAATCATTGGCCCTCCAAATCTCAAATTTTAATATGCATTCATAACACTTAGGAATTTTATAAAAAAGAAAATTAAGAGTAAAGAATTCTTCCAGGTCAAAAATTCTTTTTTAACAAAGCTCTTCTGTGTGTCTGGAGAGATGGCTCAGTGATTAAGAATGCTTACTACTCTTCTAGAGGTCCTGATTTCAATTCCCAGCGAAGTCGTCATGGATCACAACCATCTATATAGGAGGATGCCCTTTTCTAGAGTGTCTGAAGACAGCTACAGTATAGTCATATACATAAAATAAATAATTTTTTAAAAAAGGTTCTTAAAAATATATTGTAGATATCAGCCTGTGGCCACTTTTGGAGTAGCCACTGTCAGGAGTACTCAGTGATGGCTTGTTCACCTCAGAATGCATTATTATCCATTATCTTAGAATGTCTTCATTACTCTAAACTTTGAAACAATATCATAAATTCTTGTCTTGGCTTCTATTAGAAAAATGTGTGTGTAAAGATAGAGATGATAGAGAAGAATAGTGATGGGTAAGTAATTGGTAAATTGAATAATACATGGGTTATGTGCTTAAGAATAAATGATAGTGTGATTGAAAAAACCAACATATTTATAAACATTCTGCCACACCACTAACTAGAATAATTATGAGGACAAGGGGAACTCCTCAATTTGTTCTTCTAGAATGTGTAGGAGAAAAAAGCATGCAGGTGCCCACTAAATGAGAAAATGAAGAGGAAATTCATGTAAATGAAAAAATAAATAAGAATTTAGGACAAGAAAGTTCAATAAGAAAGGTTTATAGTTAAAAGCAGCAATATGCCATTTCAAAATAAGATGATGAATTGTATGCCTGGATCTGTGATCACTTCCTCTCTCCACTACAGCATTCCAAAAAATACTTTTATAGTCTAGCCTCTTCTTGGCACATAGCATATGATTGGAGAGACTCCTGAGTGGTATATACCAAATGAGTTTGTAAGAGATAATACAACATACAGTTAAAATAGTCCAAGGTTAAAAGTCTCAGGAGAAAAGAAGCTCTGGACAGGAAAGATGGTTTCACCGATAACACCTGTGGGCTGGTAGGTTCCTGATAAGAGAACCAATATATCTCTTTGAATTATATATAAAACTTTGAAATTTCAGAAGCCCTGACCTGCAGATGGAGACTTCCATTCCCAAGAGTCCCCCTATTCATCCTCAAGCACCTTGAACCACATGCACACAGTTTCTATCTCCATGGACAAATTGAGCAGTACAGTTGTTCTGATTAACAAAATGATTCTGATTCTGGAAATGCCTGTCTTCTTTATTGGATTTGCTTGTCCCCTCTAACAATTACAGTTTAATAATGGTTAATGAAATGAAGAGGAGAATTTGTAGACATTATGAAATTACTACAGATATAACAAGATAATATCATTTTGAGAGAATGTCTACTTTACATATGAATCCATCTGCATATATGTGTTTTTCTAAAGAAAGTTTTAAAAAGAGGGAAATAAGAATGTCAAATAATAACAGAGTTTTGAAGTGAAGGTATTGATCAGCTGGCTTTACGAACATTTATTCCACAGACTGAAAATGTATGCTAAATGAGTATAATCTGATTATATCAACCAAAATTTTATACAGTAACTTTACATACTGCAGGGGATTGTAGATGAGCTTGCATTATAACAATAAAGAGATGTCAAAACAAAATTAAGTTTAACTGATTTTAATTAGAAATAAATATGTTGATTTTGAATACTGCTTTTAGGTTTGTGTATGAAAAGATGGATTGTGGATTTTAATGTTTTGATAAGACAAGTAAAATTGTATAGTTTTATAAACACACATAGACAAACACGATTTACTGATACTGCACACTAAGACATACTTTTCTTAGTGAAATAATGTAAATATCTAGGTGACTTAGAAGTGCTTGTAGCATCTTAGAAACTAAGGCATTATATAAAGTTCTTAAATTGATCTTGTTTCCATGAATAGCTGACATATGATAATGACACAATATGAGAATGCTACTCTTCATATTTTTCCATGTAAACAAAAAGTCCTACGACAAATAATTTTTTAAGATTAGAACTCCTAAATAGCCTAGTATAACCTTGAACTCCTGAAACTCCTGCATCTACTGACTCATAGTAAATGGTATTATGCTTACATTCCACTATGTCCAGTTGTTTATATTTTGCTTGTTATGTAAAATAAATTTCATCCTACCTTATTATAAGGAAATAATTCATTATATCTACCCCCTAGATGAATCTTGAGCAGTTACTTTGGTGTAGTTTAAAGTAAAGGGCAATGATGTAGGCTGCTGCTAAAATTCAAGATAGGAATATCCAGGAAGCAAAAGTATTGCTGAACAAAGTGACATCAATTTATTGGTTACATAATACATCTAAAAACTAGCTGAGGATTATCGAATGGCCAAGAAGCACATAAAGAAATGTTCAACATCCTAGTCATCAGGGAAATGCAAATCAAAACAACCCTGAGATTCCACCTCACACCAGTGAGAATGGCTAAGATAAAAAACTCAGGTGACAGCAGATGCTGGTGAGGATGTGGAGAAAGAGGAACACTCCTCCATTGTTGGTGGGATTGCAGACTGGTACAACCATTCTGGAAATCAGTCTGGAGGTTCCTCAGAAAATTGGACATTGCACTACCTGAGGACCCAGCTATACCTCTCTTGGAAGCCCTTGGTCCTGCCAAGGGTGGAACCCCAGTGCAAGGGAATATGGGGGGGAGGCAATAAGGAGGATGTATAGGGGAAGGGGAGGGGAGGGAATGGGGGCTTATAGGCAGGAAACCGGAAAAGGGAATAACGCTTGAAATGTAAGTAAAGAAATATATCTAATAAAAAATTTATAAAAATGAAAAATGCAAAAAAATTATCTAATACTCAAAGTGAAATTATAATATGCATATAATGAGTATTACTTAGCCTTTGATCCTGGCATCACAGAACAACACTAGGTGACCTGGGTAGTTTCAATTTGCATCGTTTAGTGAGGAAAGACTATATGAAATAAGTATTTGATTCTCTTGTTTGAAAAATGTATGGAGAAAAAGACTTGAAGGAGATGTAAGAGGACTTTTAGAATCATGACTTTTAGTTAAAGGATTATGTGTGATTTTTAAAAACTTCTTTGTGATTCGTTAAATTTTTTGCATTTTCTACAAAGAATATGATATGTTAGTTTTACAAGGAGCAAAAAAGTTCTTGAAAAAATTATACCATCATATTTCTGTATATAAACTTGTAGGATTGACATTAAAAAAACTTATTACCACAGGAAAAAAAGCTTTCTAAATTGTATTCCATTAGCACAGGCACAAAAATGAAAAGCAAATGGGACCTCATCAAATAGAAAACAAATGGTAATATCATTTAGATAAACAGCAGCCTATAAAATGATAAAAGGTATATAGCAAATACACATCTAATAGTGCTAGCATCTAAAATACATAAAGAACTAAAAAATAATAAGAAAAAGAAAAGAAAACAGTATGCAAACTGATAGAACCACTCTGGAAATCAATCTGGAGTTTCCTCAGAAAATTAGAGATAAATCTACCTGAAGACCGAACAATACTACTCTTGGGAATATACCCAAAAGATGCCCCACCATGCCACAGGGGCACATGTTTCACTATGCTCATAACAGCTGTATTTGTGTGATAGCTGGAAGATGGAAACAACGCAGCTGTCCCACAGCAGAAGAATGGATACAGAAAATGTGTTTCATTTACACAGTCGAATATTACTCAGTTATTAAGAAAGAGGATATCCTGGGTTTTGCAGATAAATGAATGGAAGTAGAAAAAATCATTCCAAGTGAGGTAATTAGGGTCCAAATGGACATGTGCAGTATGTACTCAGTAGTAAGTAGATATTAGCCAAAAAATAAAAAATAAAAAATAACAAGGTGCACTCAACAGAACTCAAGGAACTGAAGGGCTCCAGTGAGGACAGCTCAGTCCCACTTGGGAGGAAGAAAAAAGCAACCCCAAGGGGTAAAGGAGGGAGGAACCTATAAGGGAAACAGGACAGGGGTGGGGAGAGGGAACATGATTTGCTATTGGGTAGGAAAAAAGGACTTAAGCCCTGAGGGCCAGCAGAAAGAATGTAAACAGGCAACCTGGGGAGGTACTAGGTTGGGAAGAGCCTCCAGAATGTTCCAGAGACCTGGGAGGTAAGAGATTCACAGGACTCAAAGGAAGGGACCCTAGATAAAATGCCATACAGTGGGGAGAGGAAACTTGCAGAGCCCACCTGCAGCAGAAAGAAAGGGCAACAAGTGAGGGATGGGGTTTCTATCTCACAGTAAAAACTCTAACCCATAATTGTTCCTGTTTGAAAGAACTACAGACCTTTCTTTCAGCATCTGCTCCATACTTTGTCTTCATATTTGCTCCTATGAATATTTTTGTTCCCTCCTTCAAAAAAGGACTAAAGCATCACATTTTCATCTTCCTTCCTTTCTTCCTTCCTTCATGTGATCTGTGGGTTATCTTGGGTAATCCGAGCTTTTGGACTGGGGATCCAGTCCATATACATACAGCCACCAAACCCAGACAATATTGCTGATGCCAAGAAGTGCATGCTGACAGGTGCCTGATGTAGCTGTCTACTGAAAGGCTCTACCAGATCATGACAAATACAGAGGTGGACACTCACAGCCAACCATTGAACTGAGAATGGGGTCCTCAATGGAGGAGTTAGAGAAAGGATTGAAGGAGCCGAAGGGGTTTGCAACCCAATAAGAACAACAACCAACCATAGCTCCCAGAGACCAAACCACCATTCACAGCGTACACATGTATGGACCCATGGCTCCAACCACATGTGTAGCAGAGGATGGCATTGTTGAGCATCAATGGAAGGAAAAGCTCTTGGTCCTGACAAGGGTCTAATGTCCCAGTATAGGGGAATGTCAGAGCAGGGAAGCAGGAAGTAGTGGGCGGTTGGTAGGAATACCCTCATAGAAGTTGGGGCATGGGGATTGGAAAGAGGCTTTTTGGCAGGGAAACCGAGAAAGGGGATAACATTTGAAATGTAAATTAAAAAGTATCAAATTAAAAAAAAGAAAGAACTGCAGGGATGGAAATGGAGAAAAGCTTAACGAAAACAATGTCCCAAAGTAAGATGGAGCTCATGGGGAAGCCACAAGACCTGACATTACTACTGAGGTTATGGAGCACTCACAAATGGGAACCTATTATGACTGCCCTCCTAAAGACCCAATAAGCAGCTGAAAGAGTCAGATGCAGATATTTGTACACAAAACATGAACAGACGCTGCTGACCTCTCTGGTTGAATTAGGGAAAAACTGGAAGAAGCTGAGGAGGAGGGAGATTGTGTAGGAAGACCAGCAGTCTCAATTAACCTAGAACTCCCAAGATTTCTCAGATACTAGATCACCAAACAAGAAGCATATACCAGCTGAGATGAGGGCCCAAAGACATATACATGCTGGATCTGGGCTCAGTCAGAAAAGATATACCTAACCCTCAAGAGACTGGAGGCCCGGGGTTGGGGATTTAGCTCAGTGGTAGAGCGCTTGCCTAGCAAGCACAAGGCCCTGGGTTTGGTCCCCAGCTCTGAAAAAAAGAAAAAAGAAAAATAGAAAGAGAAAAAGAGAAAAAGAAGAAGAAAAAAAAGAGACTGGAGGCCCCAGGGACTTAAGAGGTCTGTTGGGGTGGGGACATCCTTGTGGAGACAGGGGTCGGGGAGAAGTTATGGGCCACAGAACAGCCAGAGGATGGACCCAGAGGGAAATAAAATCAGGAGTGTAAAAAAAGAGAAAAGAAATGATGATGACGATAAAGTTATATATATAAATATTGGTTATATACCCAAAAGATGCTTCATCCTACAATAGATACACATGTTCAAATATATTTATTTCTACACTATTTATAATAGAGAGAAATCAGAAAAGTCTTGATGTCCCTCAATATTGTTAATTTAAAAATGTGGTTCATTTACACAATGAAATGATATTCAGTCATTAAAAAATTAGGAAATTCACCGGTAAGTGAATAAAATTATTAAAATGTCATCCCAAGCCAGGTAATCCAGACCTAGGAAGACAAATGTGGTAGGTTTTCTCTGATATATAGATAACTGTCTGTTAAGTTAGTGATAACCAAGATACAATCTGTAGGATTATAGAGGGTAGTTAAAGAAGAAGGGACTACTGGGGAACAGATTATCCTCTGGAGGAAATGCAAACAGAATGGACAGTTATGGATGGATGTAGGGGCTGGAACAGAAGGATCAAATGGGTAGTGGAAGAGAAGAGATAGAAAGGGGCTGGAGTAAAGTGAAAGACAACTAAAATTTAAGGGAGTTTGAAGGGTAGTATAGACACCTAATGCAGATGAGCTTTGTAAAATACAAATGAATATGAAACTGATCCTAATAAAACTGCCGAATACTACGGAGACAGACCTCTAACTAACTTAACAGCACGGTCAACAAATACGTCTAGTACTGGGATTGGGTTACATCTAACTGAGTGTTGACCAAAGGGAACCCATGGGAACCACAAAAAACCCAGGACATTCTTTGTATCAGTTTTCTCATTTCCCAAAAATCCACTTAATGCTCTGAGGATGATCAATTAAATTGCATATGATTAAAGAGTACTTATAACTATCATTTTGGATTCAATTCTTAATAATTGAGGATATGCTTGTATCTTAATAGGCAGTTAAATAGTTCTCTGCTTTCTGTTATTGAAAGATATTTGTTCCATTTTTTACTTTAGACATATTTATCTTAAAATTTGGTGTATGGCTCATCTGTGAAATTTAGAAGAGTTACAGATATGTATATATTTATTAAAATATTTCCATTTCTCAAAGTAATTCAGGACCTCATTCCTAAGGAGCAGTTTACCATAGGAAATATCCAACTAATTGGATGTGAATGACTATTGGCATACAAAAATTAAAGCACAATCCAAGCCTACATGAGATGTTTATGATAGAATTCTAGCTATTTTGTCTCAGGAAACATGTTGTAGAAATAGCATTAAAGATTTATTTTGAAATTCAATTTGGAAACAACTTTTATGGGACTTGGGTGTTAATATTGTTTGAAGAAGAGTTTCCTTTCAGATAATCCTAACACAAGGAACATAGACAAGAATATCAAAGGTTTCATGCTTTTTACAATGGTAACAAAAAATTGAAAATTCCATGGAAGAACTTTTATTAAACTAAAAATGAAATCCTATATGAAATATTGTATATTAAAGACATGCTATAAGCAGAAATATAAAAAACTTAAAATTAGATGTTAGGACTAAGTGCAAAGCCTATTAAAATATATATATCAGAATGTGTGAGTCGGAACCATTTAAGAAGGTATCACACAGCAATATCTACAAGAATGAACTGCAGAACACACATTTAACTTTTGCTGTCTTTATTCACACATGCCACAATCATTATATTCACTGGCAATTAGTGTAATAGAAATTAAATTTTCAACTGCTTTTGCATAATTAAAACAAATAGAAATTGGAAGGTAAGCATTTCATTCTGAATGACTTTGCAAGAAAGAGCAAATTGGTTATGATGAGCTGAAGTTGACAAGACACAGGAACAGTAGAGTGATTTTTGCCCTTGACAATAACAGGAACAGATGTCCTTGTGTCATTGAAATGTGAGGGGGAAAAAAGCAACAAGAGTAAAAATATGTTGTTCTTTGAGGCATTCCTGTAAAATTTATTCAGAATTTATAGAAGAATAAAATAACCAAGAGGTAAGTTGCACCCCCTGACCTCCATTATCTGGATGTAGGCTCATACTAGTGTCCTAAGGAGATTTGCGAACCCCAAGACTACCCTGTTTCCCCATAGAGTCCTGTGGGAGGGATCAAAGAAAGAAACAGTTGGAACACTCCCTCCCCAATCCCTTGCCATTGGGATCCACATAGGCACAACCAGCATAGGTGATCTGTGTGGTCAGCTGATCTCCACTGTCTGGCCCATAGCTTACCCTGCCTTTCTGAGGAGTCTTGCTGATTCAGGATCAGCCATCTAACACCAGAGACAAACAGATGGCCTGAAGATATCCTATGAACACAGTCAGCAAGCTACAGCAATGTGGCACCACCAGATCCCAGCTATCCTGCCACAGTAAGCTCTGGATGTACTAACACAGCTGAAGTACAAGAAGATGACCTCATATCTAATATAATAAGGATGGCATAGGCTGTTAATGAGGAAATGTATGAATCTCTTTTAAAGAAGTACAGGAAAATATAATCCAACAGACAATAGGGATGAATAAAATGGTTCAAGACTTTAAAATGGTAATAGAAGCCATAAAGAAATCCAAGGGATGAAAAACCTAGGAAAGAGAACAAGAAATACAGATATAAGCTCCACCAAGAGAATAGAAGAAATGAAGGATCCTCGGGCATAGAAGATATGACATTGATACATCAGTCAAAGAAAAATGCAAAATCAAAAATGTTCATGACATAAACATCCAGGAAGTTTCTGTACCAATATGATGCAGTTTTTTATCACTATTGTTCTGTAACGCAACTTAAAATAAGAATGATTCTTCCTGGAGTTATTTTATTGTTCAGGATTGTTTTGGTTATCTTGGGTTTTTTGTTTTTCCATATGAAGTTCTGGATTGGTCTATTAAGTTCTCTAATGGACAAGCATAAATCTCTGGCACTATCAATGATACTCTATTCTGCTTGCAGACAGGAGTCTAGCATGGCTGTCCTAAGAGTATCCACCTGACTCAGACAGGACACCCAGAGCCAAACTGGATGGACCTTGCACAATCTTAGGGAAGAATAGGAGGTAGGATTATTGACCTCAAATATGATGGAACTAGACAAGAAGACCAATAGAGCTAATTAACATGGACCCTTGGTGCTCTCAGAAACTAAACTGCCAATCGAGGAACATACAATGGCTGAACCTATGCCCCCTCCTCATATCCAGCAGACATACAGCTTGGTCTTAATCTGAGTCCCCCAACAACTGAAGCATGAATTTACCCTGACTCTGTTGTCTGCCTATAGCACCTCTGCCCCTAACTGGACTGTCTTGTCTAGACTCAGTGAGAGAGGATTACTGGTGGGGGCTAGCAGTCCTTCTGTCTGGTTTTCTCTTGATGGTAGCCAAGAAGAAAATTTGAGGAGCCAAGACTTGATCTTGTGTGATATTTAGGGTTGCCTTTTAATAATAAAACTTTTACCTGTCTAAGTCTAAGATACAATTTATAGTGATAGTTGGCCTGCCTGTCTTAGTTTCTCTGGAGCCAGAAACCATAGTCTCTGGTGTTTTGCACCTTACAGTAAAACAGTGAGGAGTAAATAAAGTAGCCTTTGCTCTATCTCTGCAGTTGCTTCAAGGCTCTAACTCCCCACCTGCTAGTTGAAGTCCCAAGAAGAAAAATAAGGATATTTTGAAAAGTGATTTTTAGACTTTATTTCTAGGGTCTTATAGGTTTTTCCTGATTTTTAAAAAGTTCTCTCTGAGTTTTCTTACACAAAGTTTCTCTATGGAGGTTCTCCCTGCTCTCATCTCCTAATCTTGCTCTCTCCTCCTGCTCTGACTTAATACTTACCTGCAAGGTAATCATTCTTAGTCTTCAGTATATTTTCTAGGAGATTAGATCACATTTTTTCCAAGCATCCCTTTTTTACAAAAGTTCAGTAGAAGTTCAAACATAAATTCAAATCATAAATTGAATGAGAAGCTTACAACGGAGATGCTTTCATATCTATTCCTTAAGACTTGACATTCATTATCTATCATGAGTTCTACAGGTTCATGGAGAATTAAAGACCATAACTAAGTTATCATTGATGTTTTGTATATATAAACCCAGTCAATATTTTATCTTCTGTTCTTGTACCTATATTGTCAGTTCCTTTTTATGAGCTTTGTTTAATTGTTTTACATCCTGTAAATTGTAAAGCCTGTTTTGTATCTCACAAGCCCTTCACTGGCGACAAAGACTGGCAGATACTCATTACAGTTTTCCCATCAGGAAGGACTTAAGAGCAGTTCTATTATAAAAGACCTTAATAATTACTAGTTTTAGGAACTATTATAGAAGCATCATTAAGAATTAAGGAATCATCTATTTGTCTATATAGCATCACAACAAGATAGTACATCTTTGTTTTTATTGTTCTGCAGAAATCAGGAAAAAGCATACACACACACACACACACACACACACACACACACACACACACACACACACATATATATATATATATATATATATATATATATATATATACACCATATTAATAGCATGGATCTTTCCTCAAATATAATATCCTTGAACTTGCCTAAAGGAGTAACTCTGTCATAGCTTTAGAGTCCATGGTAGAACCATCTCAGGAAGATCACCTTCTAGGTTTTAACTACTCCTAGATGGCTTCTAGCAATGTATCAGGTCCTATAGTGACTTAAGGTATCAGGGTGGGTTGGTTTGCAGGGGTACCTTATTCTTCTCATGCATAAAGAAGAGAGAGACACAGGACATGTGAGGAGGTGACTTGGAGGAGGTGGACTATGATAGAGGTGTTAAATGAATAAATTAATTAATGAATTGAAAATACAGAACTAATTATCAATTTAATCAATAGCTGTCAATTCTGCGTTGATTAGCAAAAGACATAACCAACTCTCTTTTAAACTCTGTTTAAAGACTAAGACCTAACACTGAGTAGAAACCTATATGTTAGTTACCTTGGTATTACTTTGATAAAATCCATGACCTAAAGCAACTTGAGGATGCGTTTAATTTGTCTCATGGTTCCAGAATGAGAATGGATAGTGTTGAAATAACAGATGGCAGCAGCCTGTAGAGCAGGAAGCTGAGGGACCCCATATTCAACAGAAAGCAGAAAAGAGAGAGTTCCAGGAAGAAGGCTGAGGGGCTCCAGGAGGAAGGCTGAAGCTAAAAACTCTCAAAGCCCACCCCTGTGACATATTTCCTCCTGCAAGATGTAATTTCCTCATAAGCTCTCACAAAAAATGGTATCTACTGAGAACAAAGTGTTCAGATAACTGAATCCTTGGGTCATATATCTCATTCTAGCTTGCTTGAAGGGGAATTATTTTTTGGATAAGCATGATGATTGAATACTGACATGATTCATTCACATTTACATGACTTTTGATATGTAATCTCTAAGTATTCTTCTATAATTTATTTATTAATTTACTCTATATCCATTCTTTACATTTTGCTACTTAAAACTACTACTTGGATACAGAAGAAAATTGTTAACTACCCTCTTTGAATTCTATCAGAGAGGGAAGAAATATTTAGTTATTAAGCTTTCTTCAACCTTATAAAAAGGAGCAAGTAAGATTAAACTCATGATATTTTGGAACAAATGAACAAATTACTATTATGCATTTATCTTATTTCTTTCACACTAGGAAAGAATGAATACTACTTTTAATTGTTATTTATTATTTTGCACGTATATATTTCTGAGTTTATTTATGGGTTCCATGTGCATGCAAGTGCCCAAAGCAGCCCCCAAACCCCCAAATGGCAGTAGATCCCTTGATTGTAGAAGTGTATGTTTTTGTGGCCTTCCCAGTGGTGGCAATATAAGCTCATGAAATTTTTTCTATTTTAATATTCTACAATTAATTTCGATAATAAGTTTTTATGTAAACTTCTTTATCTGAAGGAAAAGGGACGTATCACCTTTTTGTCGGTACTTCCTTTCCATCTGCATTTGCCTGGTTATAAGATGAGAAGACAATCTCTTTCAAGTGCAAAATATTCTTTATTTTGCTCATGTTTTTTTTTCTTCTTAGACTCCTCCTTAATCCATCCATTTCCCTTTCTACCTGATGTTGTATCCTTTTTATTTTTAATAAAATATTTACTACAATTTAGATTACATATAGATTCCTGGGCTTGACATGGGAGTATTGTTGATTTATGAGAAGATTCATCCCCCCAAAAAAAAGAAAAGAAAAGAAAAGAAAAGAAAAGAAAAGAAGAAGAAAAGAAAAGAAATGAAAAGAAAGGAAAAGAGAAGAAAAGAAAAGAAAAGAAAAGAAAAGAGAAGAAAAGAAAAGAAAAGAAAAGAAAAGAAAAGACAAAAACCCCTGTATTTCCCTCCCGCAAAAGCCAAAGCGATCTACAGCTCCTTCATAAGACTTTGGGGCTTGTGGATTTTTTTTCCTGCTTCATGCTAGAACATTGTCTGGATCGATTACATTTGACTGTGACATCACCTCCACCTCAACCAAGGCAAACTATATTGAAATTAAAAAAGTCTCAACACTGCTGAAAGCTTTCAGAGTAAAGATTGCTAAGATTAGAGCCTCCTAATTGTATTATTTACAGGTGGTTTTCCAGGCCTTCAGAATTGGAAAATACTCTTAAGAAACATACTTTGTGATGGGATCATTTTCAGAGCCTAGAATATGTCTCTGTTTTACTTGAGAGGCAGTAACTGTTAACACAGCATCTCTTGTATTTGCAAAAGTCCATCAGAAAAAAAAATATTGTGAAATTTATTGTTGATGAGTTGGCAAACAAATCGACAATTAATGTAATCATCCTACCAACTGAATTTTTCATATTTACTAGCAAGGATCACATACCTTTAGTCAAATGACTCCCAAGAGTCATCTAGCGCTGTCTTAAAAAAATGAATTTTATGCAATAAATTTTAGATGGCAGCAAGTCATCTAAAAGCAAGAATTGAACTAGGTTGGCACAAGAAGCACCTAACAAGGAGGGCAAAACTTACGTTGACATAAGGTGGTCTTTGATTTGAGCTTTCAGACTCTAGGCTTGCCTGGCATGAAGCTGACCTGGGCAGTCACTTTTGCAAGTCTGAGAAGTTTGTCTTACAATAAAATGATTCAGAGTAGTATGGTCTTGAGGTCTTCCAGGATTAATTATACTCTGCTGCTTTAAACAAAATATCAGAACCAGAAGCACATCAGCAAAGGACCTTGCTTAGTTTAATAATTTGATGTAAAGGTTCCTAATCACATCTCTGCATAGAGATCAATTAGAAGACCAATACATACGCAGGATCTGACACTCAAGAGTCTTCTGTCCTT
The DNA here is from genome assembly GCF_021556685.1 of Rattus norvegicus. NCBI lineage: Eukaryota > Metazoa > Chordata > Mammalia > Rodentia > Muridae > Rattus > Rattus norvegicus. The sequence continues at coordinate 108,117,001 of NC_141537.1, read as the reverse complement.
GACTTTAAGAAAATAGATACTTTTGATTCTGAGGCTAAATATTGAATAAGAAGCATTTTATAATTTATATCATTTGCTGAAGTAAAGAAGTTTGATGTGGAAGAAGCTTCTGCATTTGAATTCAGGACACTTGAGGCTCCTTAGACAGGATAATGGAACTGAGTTCCTCACTAACAAATCACACTTCTTTCTCCAGAAATAAAGGACTAACTTAAAGTATGTCCATAATGCTAGCAATTTATGCATAACTCAGGATATAAAAACTACATTGACTTCATCAGATTCCAACAATGAAATGGGATTCAAATAATTCTGACAGGTCACTACTAAGAACAGTTATGAGACCATGCCATCCATTTACTCTTCTATGGTCTTCATTTATTTATTCTTTACTCACTAACTCCTACCCATATTGTTTTATATCTCTCATTTAACCCTCACCTAAAGTCTCATACTCCTCACAAAGCTTTACCTAAATTAAATTATTTCTCTCTGCTCTCTTCCAAAAACTGGAGTACTTTTCTGAAATTTAATTTTTATTATAAGCTATAAATGTTGTTAAACTTAATGATTTACTCAATTTTATTATTGTAGGGACAGTGTTCTCCTAATGGATTAAATATATTGGATTCAACTAAGTAATTCAGCTTGTGTTCCTGGGGTGGGGGAACACATTCTTATAACCTTATTTTGTTCATTTAAAAAACAAAAATAAAAAGCATCAGCTAATCAAGTCATGTACTTTTGTCAATTAAATAATATACTATATCCAAATCATCTAATAAGTTTTTGGAAAATATGAATTTTTGATGATACCATTTTTTACTGAAATCATCAAAAGAATCATTTTAAATTAACTAAGTTCCTCACTAATAAATCACTTTTACTCCATTGAAAAAAGACTATTTCAAAATGTGTTCATAAATATATTTAAAGTCAAAGTATCAAGACATAAATCTTCCAGTGAATCTTGTGTTAAAGTAATCCCCATATTTAACACTACCCTTTAACTGTGATTGACATATTATAAAAGGCCATTTCTCACTCCAGGTAGGTCACACACCGTTTCTTTCAACTAACTGGTTTCCTACTGTTACGTTTCATTACATGCTATGATGTGAAAATAGGAAAACACTTCTCAGACTGGCTGATGAAATTTTAACATGTCATTTATGTAAGTATGCCTAGTTCTTAAAATGTTTTTCCAAGCAGAAATATCATGGCAAATAAATGTAATGTAGCTTCAAGTTTCAAGATTTAAAACAAACAAATGAACAAAAAGAATAAGAGAAAGTATTCAATGAGTATTCAAAAATCAGTATTGATGCTTGTCAGGCATGTGCTTTAAATTAAAGAATGCGCACTTGAGTGCAAGACTGCCTAAGCAACATGATTCGAAGGTCAGTACACACGTTGTTACTTAAGTAGTTTAAATTGTGTATGGGCCTTACTACTACGAAAATAAAATAATGTGCAAATTGAGTTTTAGAAACCACATCATAATTTCAACTTCCAGGGGTATTAAAATTTTCAATCCCTGTCAATAAATTTATTGACTGAAAACTGGCAATATTTAGAATAAATCCATTTAAAAGAATTAGAAGAAATAGCCAGAAATGGGCGATACTATAACTTGAAAAAAAGAAGAGGGGGATATGGCTTAGAAATCACGAGGACCTGAGTTTACATTCTCAATACTCAGATATAAAACCCACACCTATAAACCTGGTTATAGTGAGACATCGGCAGTCCAAAATTTTTAGTGGAGATAACCAGACCAATGAGCTCCAGGCTTCACCATTGTTCAAAAATGCTGTGAAGAGTGATTTAGGAAGACACATGACATTGAACTACTTCTGTCTTTCATAGATCTGCCTGTACTTGTACCAAAATGCATACATATCCACCACCATCCCACACATAAACATGCCCACAGGCATACATGTACAATATAAAAAGAAATACAGTGATGTTTTCTGTAGGAGAGCAGGATATCGTCTTATAAGAAGACAGTTTAGTAACATGATTGGGTAGTCTCATTCAACAACCATGTTTATTACATTTACAAATTCCCAAAAAGACTATTGGAGATAAGATAATATAAATCTGAGAGAATGTACTCAGTATTAGCAGTTGTCTAACAGACATAGTTTCAAATATCAGTTATAATAAATTTATTACGGATTATGCCAAAAGCATCAACCCTGGAAAATGCCACATTCATATTATAATTTGAATTTAATATAACGGAACTTAAATAGCAAGCTAAAGTCTACATTTATTGTGCACTCATTCTTTGAACCTGAACAATTTAATCTTTTCTTTACATTTCTATAATTTTCAGTAACTTTAAATATTATGCTTTTAATTATTATATTTTCACAATTGATAGTTTTCATATGCGTATCCACAGAGTACATGCTTGGCTTTTCTTTCCTCAGTGATTTGGCATCCTGTCCATTCAATGTTCCGGAGCTAATATCCAGATTATCTTTTTACTTCAAAGTATTGTCAATTTTACTACTTAGCAACATGCATGTGTATAAATATATGCATATAAAACAAATATAGATATTAGTGTTCTTATTAACGTCACAGTTCAGAGTTGCTGGTTCTTTGACAATCCCTGTGATGTGAAGGATAAACTGGAACCATAAAGTGTAAGACTACATTTGAGGGCTATTTTGGTGTTTCCTCAACCTTCCTGTAGTAATTAGTTCTATATCCTTCCTAATACCACGAACAGAGAAACTGCATTGCCATTTTTGGTTGTTCACAGATCTCCCAGAAATGTACTATTGCTGGCTTTCTTGGGGATTGTGCAAAGGTGGGCTGGTTATAAAGCCTTTGGAAACCATGATAAAGGACAGGAAGCTCCCTCTCTTTCCATCATGTCTGACAGAAGTTGAAGCACAGACAAACTCTCTCCAATAGACAGGCAATCTAGAAAAATATAACTAAGCAGAGAAATAATGAAATAATAATACTAACTGATGTTGTACGAAGTAGAAACTTAAGGGTTCTTTGGAAAGTCTGTTGAATGGTGTTTTTCTGGGGTAAACACATGAAGGAACATTCTTGTAAAATGGACACAAGTGTGAAAGACTAAGGCAGTGAAGAAATGTTTCACTGAAGCAGACTCAGCAGAGATGTTGTTCTGCTAAAGCAAGCATGTGAAAGGACATGGGATGAAGGAGTCTTTGCTAATAACATCAATGTTTTGGTCTTCTTTGCACTATCTAGTTAACCTGCATTTGTTGGGACTCCATAGAAAGAAACACACCAAAAGCCTTCTGGTGGTGTACTGCAGTTTTGTTTGCTTTTGCAGACTCAGGCTGATGCTGAGGTAATGCACTTGCTACACCAAGCCCTGTGCTGAGGGAAGGCACATGGAGGATATACGATGCTTCAATGATGTAATGATATAAATAGGACTTCATGGAGTAACATAGGCTGAGGTAGGCTCGCTCACAGAGCGAACTCTGCAAGGCTTGTGGGGCTCATGTCTTCATTGATCTTCAATTCCTTGAGAGAGGCACAGCTGAGAAGCTCTCCTGGTATTTCTTCTGGTCCCGCCTGATGACATAAGCCTAGGCTGAGCCCTGGCTGTCTCTGCTAGGTCACGTCACCACTGTTGCTAATCTAACTCTACTGAATTTGTGAAGTATTTCTGAGAGGATTGACCTGCTGCTGCTGTTAACTTGTGAACTGAACTGCCAATTTCCAGACAAAACGGGCCCTCTTCCCCTGTATCTTATCTTTTCCACCACCTCTGGTGAATGGTGGGCTACAAGGGAAGCTAAAGCATTTAAGAACCACCATTAAAAGTAAAGTTTGATAAAATTAATGTTACACTTATAAATCAAATGGTCCCAACAGATATATACAGAACATTTTAACCCACACCTCGATATAAAAAACACACCTTCTTCTTAGCAACTCACTGAACCTTCTCCGAAGATTAATCATATAGTTGATCACAGCACAAGTTTTAACAAGATATTTGAAGTAATACCCTGCATCTTATCATACCATGATGCATTAGAGCTGGGCTTCAATATCAACAGAAACAACAGAAAGCGTACAAGCTCACAGAAACTGAACAACTCTCTACTTAGTGATGTCTGGGTCGAAGAAGAAATAAAGAAAGACATTGTAGAATTCAATGAAAACTATGCTACAACATACCCAACTTATGGGACACAAAACCAAGAGGAAAGCTCATAGCACTAAGTGTCTTCATTAAGAAATTAGAAAGTTATCATACTAGTGAATTTAAAATATACCTGAAAGTTCTAGGAAAAATGAAGCAAACACATCTAAGAGGAGTGGATGCCAGGAAATTCTCCAACTCAAGTCTGAAAGCAATCAATTACAAACAAAGAGAACAATACAAAGAATCAATAAAACCAAGAGCTGGTTATGTGAGACAAACAAGATAGAGAAACCCTTAGGCAGAGAAAGCAGAAATAAAAAGGGAGATAATACAATGGAAACTGAGGAAATTCAAAGAATCATTAGGTCTTACTTCAGTAGACAATTTTTTTATTTATTTTTTATTTATTTTTTTTATTTTTTTTGGAGCTGGGGACTGAACCCAGGGCCTTGTGCTTGCTAGGCAAGTGCTCTACCACTGAGCTAAATCCCCAACCCTAGGTCTTACTTCAAAAGAATACATCTTTATTCTCTTTCTTTCTTCATATTTTCTAGAATTTCACATGACATATTTTGATTATATTTACTTTTTTATCAAAGCTTCTTGTAGCTCAAGTCTGTGTCTTATAAAAACTTGAGTCCTCTTCAAGCTGCCCATATATTCCATTTGTGACCTTCTTTCCACATGACCTTCTACCTGAAATCATACTCTTAAAAACTGATGCTGTTTCTCCCAGCAGTAGCCACCTCTAAGTAGGTCCCCAGAATGTGGTGGAACTTCATACCTATCTTCCCTCTATACAATGGGAATTGGTCTGGATTTAGATTCCACATGTTTTATATCTGCTGCCATAACTCTGAGTTCACATCTACATCTGCTCCCTAGTATACAGAAAACATTCTTTTCTTTATTCATCCAACACTTGTGGCACTTCCTGTCTTTCTAGTCTCTGTTATGTAATGATCACTGAGCTATGGAATCGGGTAGGGGATATGCAATTAGAAATGCCATTGAGGAATGATAGTAAGTTTCATATTCAGTTATGGAGATTGTAGTAATCACAATTTAGTACAAACAAAAGCTTCTCTGGTAAAATTTAAGAGACGCACTAATCTATGAATATAGTGAGAGGTTGTTCAGAATTAAATTTATACTATGTCCATTAGGCAGAACAATAGTATTAGTTTCTTCCTTAGGGCCTATGCCTAAATTAAGTATATATTCTTGGCCAAAAAGCAGTGAAAATTAAGAATTTCATCTTGTGGAATGGACCTCAAACTCAAACAGAAATGGGTTTCTTACTTTGAGCAGTTGTAATGACAATCAAGGGCTAAGAAGGACGAGGAAGTCATTGTCTTCAGGAATATAGCCACTAGTGAGTCGTGCTATCTTCAAGCTCATGGCCCCATCATGTTATGTTTTTTTAAAGGACAAGATGACATATTTTTCTTGGTGATGAATTAGTCACTACATTACATTAAATGCATAACAAAAGATAAAGACAATCTAATAGTTAAAATGAAGCTATATTAGATCATCATGAAAAGGTGGAAAATAGATGTTCAATGAAAAGAAAAAGTAGAAAACTCAAATTATCACCAAGTATTGGATGCTGTTATCTAGGGCCAATGAAAAAATCAAAATATTAAGATATTTTGCTTAACAGATGTAGAGACATGAGACTCTCCATAACTAATTATTGTAAGGAGAAGATGATTTCTTTCCTGAATAATAAACTGAGAATGTTAGGAACAAGGAAATAATTTACCTTAAGATCCAACTATACCACTACTCAGCATATACCCAAAGATGCTTCAACATATAACAAAGACACATGCTCTACTATGTTCATAGCAGACTTAATTATTATAGTCAGACACTGGATACAACCCAAATGTCCCTCAACACAAAATTGGATACAAAAATTGTGGTACATTTACACAATGGAATACTACTCAGCTATTAAAACAATGTTCATGATACAACCCACAGACAATATAATGCTTAGGAGGAAGGAAGTCCAGGGTGTGGATGCCTCAGTCCTTCATTGAGGAGAGAATAGGATGATAGATGGTGGGAGATAGAGGGAAGGGAGACCTGAGAGGGTAAGAGGAGGTGGAGGAAACAAGAGGGAAATATCAGGTACTGAAGGAGACAGAAGAGAGGTACAGAGGATAAGGAAATCTAACAAAAATAAATAGCAAGGGCAGATGAGGAACTGGGGATAGCCACTGGAGGGTGCTAGATAGGGTCCAGATGCCTTAGATAGGCATGGCCACCAGTAGTGGGATGGGGGCTACACATCCACCTCATTTAACCCAGAAATGTTCCTGTCCAAATGAAGAATAGGGACAAAAAACAAAACAAAACAAAACAAAACAAAACAAAACAAAACAAAACAAAACAGAGACTGAAGGAATGGCCATCCGAGAACTGTCCCACCTGGGGATCCATCCCGTGTGCAGACACCAAATCTGACACCGTTGCCATTGCCAAGAGGCACTTTATGACAGGAACCTGGTATGGCTGCTCCTTGGGAGTCTCAGCAAGCAACTGATCAATATAGATGTAGATACTTGGAACCAACCATCAGTCTGAGCTCAGGTACCTTGGTGGAGAGCCAGCAGAAGACTGTAGGAGTTCAGGGGGATTGTAACCCCATAGAAGAACATCAGCTGGCCTGACCACGTAGTGCTCCCAGGGGCTAGAACATCAACCAAGGAATATACAGGGAGGTATCCAGGCTTCCAGATACATAGGTAGCAGAGAATGGCCTTGTTTGACCTCAATGGGAGTGCAGGCCCTTGGTTCTGTGGAGGTTTGATGTTCCATATTTAAGGGGATGCTGAAGGGATGGGATGGGAAAGGATGGGTGGGGAAGCACCCTCATAGAGGCAAAGGGAAGGGAGGAGAGGGAGGTTGTGAGATGGGGGTCTTGTGGAGGGGTAATCAGGAAGTGGGATATCATTTGAGCGGTAAATAAATCGAATGATTAATAAAATAATAATAATAAAGACACAATTTCAAAATATGTATTGTATTATCTAAAATGTTCATGCACTAGAATAATTTCATTTATATAAAAACAATACACAAATTTACTAGCTCAACTTATATATTTAAAAATTCATACTTTATACAAATAATTATATGTTTATATTCTCATCATGTTACAAAATACCTCGCAACATGGTAGGTAAGAAATGGATCATGTATACTGTAAAATACCATTCTATTTATTGTTAACTTTCTTTAAAATGACACTTGTCCAATAATTTATTGTAGCTCTATAATTATGGACTACAGTTATTAATATTTACCTTTTCAGAACAAATGCAATTAACCAATGAAATATCAATTATAAATTATAATATAATAATTATAAACAATAATATATAATGATAAATATAATTATATAGAGAAATATATAATAGTAAATATTTAATGCTTACATAAATATAATGTATTCTAAAATGTGAAATTTATCATTTTTAATTTAAATTTTACATTTTAGATTATTCTGAGTTCTGTATTCACAAGATCCTCACCCTGTTCACCAACTCCTTCCATTTTTCCCAAGTTCTGAAGTTCATGACCTCTTACTGTTTTCTTATGGTTTAGTTATCTTTGTTTCTCTCACACACATATGAATTTATAAATGCGCCCTGCTGAGCTAGGGCTATTTGCTCATGTGAGTTTGTTGCTGATATCTTGGTGTTGGAAAACCTATCTGTGGCCTGGTTCCGGGAGTTAACTAATTCTTCCTCTTTCAACAACCATTTATTATCTGTGGCTCTTCATCTGGGGATGGAACCTTGTGGGAATTCCTTCATTCACATTTTGAATAATGCATTATTATAAATAATTTAGGATATGCTTGAATTATTATTAAAATATCAGTCCTCAATTCGAAAATTTAAAATATTAAAAAAAAACAAGTTTCTTAAAACGAGACTGTGTTCTAACTGCTAACATTGCTTAAGTTATGCTGGAGCAATGGTACCCATTTCAAACCTCATCAGCTGTTGACTGTGGTCCTGGAAAACCAGATGAGTTGGAATGACAGATTGAACAGCAGAAGCTTGTGTTCACCTCAGAAGGCTCTCCTCACTTTAGTGGTGTTTTGAGCTGGCTTCATCAGATTATTTTTGATGGCTTCTAGTACCACTTGACTAAACCAAAGTAACACTTCACATTTGCTGGCACCTTGCTTGATTCCTTATTGATTTCATTCCTTATCTCGCAGGCTTGCTGACTCCAGGCACCTTTGTTTAAGCACACATCATAGCCCTGGTCAATAATCTTGGAAGTTTGCAAAGTGGCTTGCCAGTGCTTCTTTAACATAATATATGACCTACTAAATTTCAAATGTCTATATTTTCCTTATGAATAAACTATCTTTTACTCTTTGACAATTTTTCAAAGCTATTTTAAAATTACTATGAATGATTATATATAAAATTTCCTTTCTCCAGCAATGGTTTAAAACCCAGATGTGCCATTGATTAAGCATTTTGTTAGTTATATAATTGCACAATGTTATTTTTCATTTAGACACCAGGTAGAAGAAGAGATATACAGTAAGAATGAATAGCATACACCTAGTTAAAATGGTTATTCTTCTATCTTTTTATTTTGCTAATCTATGTTTTCGGTTCACGTATTAGATATAAGAGCAATGTACTTATTTATCGCGAAATATTTGCATCTTTTCTTTCAAATGTTCTATTTAGTAACAATGTCTTAAATAAATACACATGCACATGCATGAGTACACACACACACATACACACACACACACACACACACATACATAATCCCCCAAGGCAATAAGATTTCTGCTCTCTTCCTGTTACAAGAATGATGAATTTATATAAAATATTAATCCATGTGAAGGTTCAGAAGATTTCCCACATGCCTTAAAAACTAATATATGCTTATGATATGAAGGATCAGAAATTTTAATTCATGTTAGGGATTTCCATGCTGCCTTCATCCTATGTAATAGTCTTGTAGGACTAAGAGGGTAGTAACAAGGGATCCTTGGAAGTCTAGCTTACTCTCGCAAGCTTCACAGTACACACCATGTTTTATCCATTCCCCTGGTTATTGCAAATACATATTTATATTCATGATTGCTTTTTTCTTTTTATAACAAAAGACAGTTTTATTTGTCTTTATGTGTTGTATTAGAATAGGCAAAAATGATCATGCTCTTGGCTAACTGTTGAAAAGAAGATTGCTTTTAATTTTATTTGATATTTATCTTCATATGTGAATAACGATACTTTTCCATTATCTCTATTATTTGTTATCGAGTTTGTGGGATTGGAATATAACTATATTCTTCAGTCCATCTCTATTAATAAAATAATACAATGAAAATATTTAAGTCCCTCTAATCCACACTTTAATTAAAACATCAATAATCCCCTCAACCTCTACTATTTTTAGAAATTATCCTTTCAGATACGCTTTTTTTTTTACTTTTTGGGTTAATTTAAATTTCAAGATATAGGCCATGCATTTCCTGACTGACATGTAAATCGTGTTGAAGTACATAGCAGAACTGGGCTGGGGTAAGTATCTTTTGAAGCTCATTCATAACACGTGGCTTTTCCAGAAGATCCACTTCTAAACTCCTGTGTACGGCTACTGACACTTTTAGGGTTGTAATTATCTTTGAGGAAACATTGTTTAATCATCACTTAGATGTCTCTACACAACTCATCACAATATGTAAGTTGCTAAGAAAAGAAAGGAGACAGAGAAAAGGAGAGAGAAAGAAACTTGCAGTATATTTATATATTCATTAGAACTAGTACACTCAATTTTCACCAAGACACTAAAAAACACGAAATTACACATAGACATCAAACTAGCCAAGGCCAGTGAAAATTTTTCTGGAGTTGCTCAACATTAATCTACTGCAACTTACTTGTGTTTTAGTACTAGCACCTTACTTTGCTTCTAACACTTCATTTAAACAACAAGAACGAAAACAAACAAAAAATTCCTTGAATGTTGTACTCCCATGGGAGAGCAGAAGCCATCTAACATGTCCATACATAGCCTGAAGTGTTAAATCATAGTAATGTAAAGACAAATTATATCAACTCCTGGTGAGCTGGCTCAGCTAATAAAGATGTTTGCCAGTAAGCCTGATCATGTAACCGTATATTGGAAAGAAGGGAAGTAACTTGTGTTTGTGAGCCTCTGTTTTCCACATGTTCACAATAGCATGTTATGCACTGGGGTAACCAGTACATAAACCAAATTAATAAAAACATAGTTAAAATGGGCACAATGTCAGTAAAAAATCCAGATAATTTTTTCCAGAAAAAAGCTATTCAACTAGGCACAGTAAATCATACACATAAACAATTTCTTCCTAGAAACAGTTAAGAAATCAAAACTACATAGATTTTTGCTGTGGAACCATGAAAAGTAGCCTTGTTTCTGGTTGAGCTAAGGCTCGAAACCCAGGTGACCCTGAAGGGACAATAGGTGCTTTGCCTGGTTTTGTGGCCTTCAGTCACATAAGGGCAATAACCCAGGCCTCTCCACAGGTAGAGGATGTGTAGGCTCAAGACAGATCTCCATTTTAATGAGGTACCTAAAGGCCTAGAGGCTTAGCCAATAAACTTTTCTTCCCATTCTTCCTGGCAAAAGGTATTTAACCTCAGTCCACCCAAAGGAGCAGGGTATGGTTCTACTCATCCACTTTCTGTCATGTCAATAAATGCCTTAAAACCATGAACTGCCTCTTTTCATCAGGATCTGCCATGGGGAGTGATGGAGAAGGCCTTCACATACAGAGCCACCATCTCGTGTAGAAGACCTCTCTGCGCTCTGAGCCATGACTGCAACCAAAACAAGCTCAAGTCTACCACCACCATCAAGTCAAAAACTATCCTGCCCACACAGGACCAACTGGAGATCCACTCTTCCTTCCTCCTCCATCCCGGCCAGATCCAGCCCTCGGAGCCACCACTCAGTTCTCAGCTCTTCTGATGCTCCCAGTGCCTGAATGCCCAAGAGCTTGAGAAAAAGATGGCCCTAGCCTTCTTGCAGGCCCAGGGACCTTCTCAGGCTTTCCTGTGTCTCAGACTTCACTTCCCCATCCCAGAGAGGTGTCTTGGGGCTGCCCTATGGCCTGACACCCACCTGCTGATGGTGTGGCATAAGTGTGGTCAACTTCCCATGTCCCACCTCCCCAGCAGCTGAGCCCTGTAGTGGAGCAGACATGGGATACCACAACCCTACACTTTCCCACATAAATAAACCTTCGATCTTTTGTAGAAATCAGAAAAGTGCATACTCACAGAAAATGTGTCAGTTATGTTTTACGTTGGTAAGGATAAATACTTTATTAGAAACATATTAAAGGGGGTGGGAATTATTATAGATATTACCAGATCTGAACATGATGATTTATTTGTTAACTTGTAACTGAAAGTAAATATCCCTTTTATATTCTATTGCATAGCACTATTAAGATTAGCCAGGAGTTCACATCCTAATCTTAGAGGATAGCATCATTTAAACTTGAAATACGGAAGCAGAGAACAGTAAGAAGTCCTTGGTTAACACTTAAAACACCACAAAGCTTTACTGTTAGCCTTTCTTCAATCTTTCTCCATAGCAACCTATGACCTTTTACAAGGGTAACTGTACACTATGGGAAAGAAAATAATTGGACTTTCTGTGGTCTATTGAAAACTGGTCTGAATTAATGCTTATTAACACTGTACTCCTCAAGTTAAAGCAAGGGATTTAAGGAAATCATGTGATGAATGAGCTTTTGGCTAAAGTCTGAAATTTTCAGTCTAGTTTGTCCCCTAACTTATCTCTTGGTTATTTCTCCAGTCTGAGAATATATAATTGGGATAGATAAACTTAGAAGTTGGCAGACTTCTCAGATTAGATCCTGAACTTGTGGAGTGAGAGCTATTATGGTTGGGAAAGCTAAAAGGAACCAAGGAAAATAGTGAATCAAAACAGTACCACATCCCTGTGGGAACTGCAGAAATTAGTGCAACCATCAAAGATTTGCAAAATGCAGGGGTGATGGTTACTACTATATCATTTTAACTTTCCTATCTGGTCAGTGCAGAAGACAGTTGAATTGTTGAGAATGACAGGTGACTATTGAAAACTCAATAACGTAGTGACTCTAATTACAGCTACTGCATCAGATGTGCTGTTCTTATTTGAACAAAATAACATACTTCCTGGTCTGTGCTATGTAGCTTTTTTTTTTATAAACAAGTATCTCTTTCTTGGCACCAGTCTTTTAGAACCAGCACAAGCAATTTGCTTTTCGTTGGCAACACCGAAATATACCTTTACAGTTTTGTCTTGAGGATATTTTAACTCTCCAGCCATGCAGCTTAAGTTACTTAGAAGAGATCTTGATTGTCTCTTTCCTGTACTAAATATCACATTGGTGCACTGTATTGACAACATTATGCTGATTAGACCAAGTGAACAGGAGGTAGCAACCACTTTGAACTCTCTGGTAACACATATGCACATTAGAGGAAAATAATATTGTCTTAATTAGAGTTTTTATTGCAAGCTGTAGTTGGGAGGGGTCCAAGTGGGGATCAGGTAAGAGGAAGAACAAGGGATAGAATACTAAGACACAACTGGAATGAGGTGAGGCATATCTCTAGGTTGAGGTAGAAACCTACTACAATAGAAACTTTCAGTAATCTAGGAGGGTGACCCTAGCTAAAACACCTAGCAATGGGGAATGTGGAGCCTGAAAAAGCCATCTCCTGTAACTGTTGTGTGTTGTGCCCACTCAGGAAGCCTTCACGAGCTCCAAAACACACAAAGGAACTGCTTCTGATGAAATCACACTAGGTCTTTAATCAAGCTTGGACTTGGGCTCACTGCCATCTCTGGTGGAGCAGGACAGGAAGGTAAAACCTGAGCCCTCAGAAGGACAAGGTTTTATAGGAAGTGCCAAGTGAGGAAGAAGGTTTCTAGTCTGGCAAGCATTTAATTGAATAATCATTGTAAGCTGAGAGATGCGTTTTGGGAAGCAAAACCAGGAACAGTCAAAAACAGTCTGAAAGTACAGGAACTACCGGACTAATCCTGTTTGGCTATTGCTAGGGAGGAACTCTGGGGTATGGGTCAGAGATAAGCTATCTGGAACTTGGGTGCATCTTGGGATCAGCTGTAAGTCAAAATCTCAGGCCCTTTTTCTTTTAAAATGGCGGCTGGTCACAAGATGGAGTAGATTTGGCCTCTCCTAACCAGGAAAGACTTCCAATGAAGGGTTTGGGACACTAACCCAGCCACAAAACCTTCAATCTACAATTTGTCCTAACTACAAGATGTACACCTGGGGTAAAGGAAGGAGTAGAAATTTAGGCAATATCCAGTCAATGACTCTCATACTGAGACCCATACATGTGATATAGAGACATTCATGCAGGAAACACACACACATACACAGACATATAAAAAATAAAAAATTAAATTATTAGAAATATTTATACCTCTCTTTCAATTATTTTTCAATTATTTTTTACCAATATCAAATTATGTGGTCATACAGTACAGATTCCAAGTACAGTAAACGCCTTCACTTGTAATTTTTGTACTTCACTGCCCAGTGTGAAAAGCAATTATCTGATTAAGGACACATGGACATCTGGCCACATCACAGATAGCTTCTTTGTTTCTATTTCTGTCTTTCTCTCTCCTCTTTTACTACTCTCACAAAAAATATTTTTAATTAAGGATATAACTTGCTTTGCAAATAGATATTTGGAATTTTTCAAAGTGAAATAGAATAAAATGTAAGTATAAAATTTTATGTAAAATATGATAATCTGAGAACAGGGAGCGATTGTTAAAAATTCATGACCAAAAAAATCAGGTTTGCATAGAACTCCCAGGATTTGCAGAGCCTTGTGATTTTTATGTTCACTTAATTCATAGTTCTATGAATATGACCAGCTGCATAAAAGTTCTGCAGAGAGAAAGTAAAAATTGCATTATTTCCCTGGAATTTTTTCCTGTAGCAATAATACAAACGTGTAGACATTTGTTAGGAGAGAGGTTTAATTGAAAAATATAATAACTGGTAAAACTGTAGGACAAAATCGTGAGTAAATAATTGCAATAATGTTTAGGTAACTAAAAAGTGGGAAATTTGTTTACTGATTGTTGACTGAATATATGAATAGTAAAGTCATTAAAACTATCAGTGACTGTAGAGTCTCTGCCCATATGTCTTTATATACAAGATATTAGACATGTTCATGCATCACAAATATTCTCAGGAGACACAGGGTAGACCTATAATCCATCGACTATCATGTTTTCTCTAAAAACAAAAGGCATAGGCTAGCAGAAGACAGTAATGAGTGAGAGACTCATTCAAAGAAGTAGCAATATTTGTCTGAAAAATTGTTCTTTATAAGCAATAACATTACTTTATACTCCATCCTTATTTACTCAAAAATCAAGATTTCATAAAAAAAACCTTTTCTTAACACATAAACGATGTTTGTCTTGCTGATTTGTGATGATTTACTGTAGGATTGCATTTTATCTTAATGCCCTTCAGAGCATTATCATGTACATTTACAACTAAGTGAATGAAAAAAAAAACACAAAATAAGGATATGTATTCATCACATGTAAAAATAGAGCTGCATGTAGTTCATTGATCTTAACATGTTCCCAAAAAGACAAGAAGTGTTGACCCTTAGCAGGCTCTCCCTAACATTTCAAGTATTTTTATCATCCTTACCAAAGTAGGTAAGCATATTCTTTTCTATGAATTTTATTTTGTAATTATTTGAGAATTTAATAGATTGATATTTTGAGCATATTTAACCTCTCTCCCTTATTTTTTATTTCAATCCAACTCATAACCTCATCTTTCTTAAACACACTGATTTCAGTGTTGCTCATTTACTCTTAAGTGTATGTTCATCTATGAATGCATATTAGTTATGGCATGAACAATACCCTTAAGAATAGACAAGTCATAGGCAATTAATTACCAATAGCTCCTCAGTTAGGGGTGGGACTTGGTCCAGCCTTTCACCTCCATTCTGAGATTTTTATCTGGCTTGATTTTTGCACAGGTTTTACATCCCATCCTAATTTCTGTGAGTTGATTTGTGTAAATCACCCTGTTGTAGTCAGCAATATTTTTCCATGTAATTATCATGTGCTTCTGATTCTGACAGTCTTCAGCACCTTTTCTCAAAGGCCCCTGAACCTTGGGAGAGTGTAAAGTACATGTGCATGTGGATGTGCATGTATGTGTGTGAATATGTATATGTGTAATAGATGATGTTACATTCAAGAATGAGTACTCCATAGTCACTTGTTCTCTGTACCTTGACCAGTTAAAGGTTTCTGTGTTAATAATCATCAACAGAAAAATAAAGCTATTCTGATGAGGTTTGATAATTGCACTAAACTTTGATTATGACAAGTTGTTAAGAACTTATTTAATGCTAGGTCCCATCAGCAGAGTACTAGCATTCCTGCGCCCTCCTATTTCAACAGTCTTGTGAGTTTGAGATATATAATTTATTTATCATCTGTCCATTCTTATGTTTAGCTTCTCATAGCTTTTTTTCCTTCCATTAAATTATTCATTTACTCACTTTACATCCTGATTAAAGATCTCCCTCTTCTCCCAGTCCCTGCTCACATGACCCCTCCCCCTTCACTTCTGAAAATGAGGGAGATTCATCCTGAGGTCTATGGTGAGGCCAACACACCCTGGTACCTTAAGTCACTGCAGGACTAGGCACATCCTCTCTCACCAAGGTGAAACAAGGTATCCCAGAGGGGGACACGACCCATAAGCAGGCAACAGAGTCAGGGTAAGACCCAACTCCAGTAGTTGGGGGACTCCTATGAAGACCAAGCTGAACATATACTGCATTGTACAGGGGCCCTGAGCATACCCCTTGTTTGCTCTTTGGTAGGTGATCTAGTCTCTTCAAGTCCCCAAGTTCTCAGTTTAGTTGACTGTTGTCCTTCTTGTGGAGTCCCTGTCCCCTCCAAGTTCTTCAATCCTCTCTGAACTCTTCCAGACGACCTCCCACCCTCTGTCTAAAGTTTGCCTGCGGATCTCTGCATATGTTTCGGGCAGTCTCTGGGTGGAGCCTCTCAGATTACAGTTATGCTATCTATGGGTGATTTAACCTTAAAATACAGAGAACACATTTTTAATCAACATTTCTCTATGTACCTAGTCCTGCAGTAACTTGAGTTACCAGGGTGTGTTGGTCCTCACCATAGACCTTAGGACGAACCTCCCTCATTTTCAGAAGTGAAGGGGGAGGGATCATGTGAGCAGGGACTGGGAGAAGAGGGAGATCTGTAATCAGGATGTAAAGTGAGTAAATATCAAGGAGATCTAAGGGCAGAGGTATGGAAGCTACCTGCCAAAGACCCATGGTCAATTGCCATTATAGAAGACAAAGACCAGATTAGGACAAACCTAAAATGCCTTAGCTGAGGCTGTTATGTAATCAAGGGAAAGATAATCCTTTCCTTGACAGAGCACAGCTAGTCCAAATTTTTGAGGATAATTATGTGGCAAGATAGGACTGGTTAGGGGATCAATGGGAAGGTGAAATCTTGGAAGACTTCTCTCTGCCACTAGATACAACATCTGCAGAGACTGAGAACTCTGAAAATCCAGGAAGGTGCTCAATGAGTGAAGCTTTCTTACTCCAGCTCAATACTTATCAATTAGTGTATTTTGAAATTATGGTGACAGGTTTTCCAATAAAATCTCAATGCTATGGTTTACTTCCTTACTTCTAGTGTACCTGATAGATATTCCTGGCCAGAACATTAGCCATGCTAACTTGAAGAACTCAAGTGCTTTACAGATAATTGAGGTAAGGTTAGTAACAGAAGCTCCTAATAGAAGGGAAGACTATCTAGGTGAAAAGATACAGCACCAGTAGTTGAAGTTTGCCTGCATGGCACTGTTGTACAACACATGGCACAGAATCTACTGTGCTGTCATCATGACACTGATTATAGATCCACCCCAAATCATTTGTAGTGATATAATTCTCATTCATGACATTAACATCTTTTGAAGGACC
Source organism: Rattus norvegicus (assembly GCF_021556685.1). Taxonomy (NCBI): domain Eukaryota; kingdom Metazoa; phylum Chordata; class Mammalia; order Rodentia; family Muridae; genus Rattus; species Rattus norvegicus. The sequence goes on along the minus strand of NC_141537.1, from coordinate 108,099,733 downwards.
TACCTGTGACTAGGTTAGTGACCAGTGCTTACAATATAGATACTTAGGAAGTAAAGGCAGGAAAATGCAATCAAGGTCAGCCAATGATACACAGAGGTTGATACCAGCTCAGGCTACAGAAAACACTTAAAAATATTTATCTCTTGATACCACAACCTAGATACTATCTTCCATGCATTCACTATAAAAATACACTCACAAATACATATTTTCAAGAAAAAACATTTTATTATAATAATTAAATAACACATTAAATAGATAATAACCCCATTCATATAAAATAAATCCTATTATATAAAAATTAGATTGTGCATCTATTACATTGTGTTTACATATCATTATTTCTGAATAATATTATTATATGTATTAAAAGGTGGATAACATATTAGTTTATTCTACATTTATTTCAAGTTATAAAGTATCAAGCATATAGGAGATATAATTTTCTGCAGTGCCCATTGTGCATGGCAGTTGAGAGCCTCTCTGTAGTATAGGAATCACACTGACAACCACAGGGTGAATGTCCCAGAGGGGTTATTCTACAAGGCCATCAGAAGTCATCCTACTTTTAATCTATTTTGAAAATCAAAGATCTCACCATTGCTGAATTTCTTAAAGCCACTCATCTACTTTATGTTTCCTGTGATATATAGTCTAATCTAGCTTGGAGGTGAAAGACACAGTTAAGGAGAATTTCGCCATGAAGCACTTTGAGTCTAAAGGGCTATTAATGATCATAATGGATATAGCCACAGAAAAAAAATGTTTCTTGTGTCTTTATAGGAATGTACTTTGCTAACAGAGCTGACTCAGTACATAATATCTGGTTAATAAATTTTTATATTTTTGAATGATAAACCTATTTTGTGTGTTTCTATCAGACTAAATTAGCATCTTATATAACAAAAATGATGTTTTATGCTGTTTTCTTCCCCTCAAAGTCACAGAAGTATATACTTCATTTCTTAAGAATAAAAAAATTAAACATATTCAAGTCTCTAAGAAAATATTTCCTCTGGCTTGCTACTTATACATATGTTTTTTGAAACCTCTCTTCAGTTTCAATCAAAGTATCCTATACCCCCATCTTTACATCCCTTTATAATGAATTAACTCTCTCTAAAATCTCCCCAGTGTGGTTCATTTTGAACAGCTTAATTATGCAAAATGTCCTATGCTATCTTATGTGCTTTCACCTTTTTGGTTTAAAATCCAGAGAAATTGAAAAGGAGTGTTTGAGATCCTGAGATTCATCACAGAGAAGAGTGATCAGAAATTCCATCAGCTATGTACCCAAAGATACGCAAAAAAAAAAAAATCACAAGTAATAAATTGGGGTGGAGGAGACCAAGAAACAAACAAACAAACAAACAACTCTTAAAAAAATAAGTATGTCCCTTGTAGAGTTGACAATAATGTGGAAAAGTGAAACCAAGAAAGGGAATAACATTTGAAATGTAAATTTAAAAAATCCAATGAAAAAAGAAAGAAAAAGTAGACTCTAAAATTGAGAGAATTTAAATAGAAACAGAATGAAAGGAGAGAAAATATTGATTGCACACACATGTAAACCCTATATTTAGGAAACTGAGGCAGGAAAGTCATGATTCCATATTGAAACTCCTCTTTAATAAACAAAGGGATAGACATGCATGTAGACAGAAAAACAAAAGTTCAAACCACACTAACTAACAAATGGTTAAGGAAAATTATAATGTTAAAGTAAATAACTCTAGTATTCCACAAACTCTGCTGACATATAGAGAGAGGAAATTAAAGGTTCAAGCACGAATCAGGTGCTGAGAAATTATATAATTTATATAAATTTATCTGGTAGCTGATCTCTATGAAATCCCTCAAAAGTTTCAAGGAAACATGAAACAAACGTGATAGTCTCACTTAAATTATAAAAATTAACACTGGTCATAATGCTTTATAGTTGTAAATATAGTATTACCTAAGAAAACAATTTTTATTCTTAGCTACTACAGACTTTTTGTTCTAACTAGAGTTACAAAAGACGTATGTTTAATTTTATATTTGACAATCCATACCTCAAAGTATTTTAGCATCTACAAAATTCTTATTCTCTTACAACCAACTTACTTTAGAAGTGAGTAAAGTTAGCCAGGTTAATTAATAACCTGTATGATCTTACTGTTAAGGATCCAAGTAGATACTAAGATACACAGTAGTTGTTTCATAGTTGGTAACAAAGTTTAGAATCTCCTTAATGCTTGAGAAGTAAACACTTCAAAGCTCTCCTGTGACTCTATGAAATTAAGGACAATAGTAGGAGGTATCTACTAGGCTTTGAGGAACACAGTTTCATTACTGTGCACTCATTAAATCACTACAGTGGGCAATGATCTTTTGTTGGAGTGCCTGCTACTTATAGAAGGAAATTAAAAGCAGTATAATACCTGAGAATCCTTAGAAAAGATTCTGACCAAAATAAATTAAAAAGGTGGAAAACTAAGTAGGAGATTAATATTTGATATGCCCATCACAAGTTATTTTAAAATAAATTTAAATTATTCAAGCATCAGAACACAAATTTCTATTGAAAAGCATTTGATATATGTAACTGAGATACCCACTGTGCCCCTAATATAAGATTTTGAGAAGATCGGTATATCTTTGTGACTCTTTTCCATTTCATTTGCATAATCACAATACATTTGAGTTAATATTTGAATAATAGATGTTTGTCTGAAGTAACATACCTGTCAAAGCCATGAAATTTGAAATGGAAATTATTTATTGGAGGAATCCAGGCTTGAGTTGATTTATAAGATAAAATTTAATAGAAATCATATCAATCTTCAAGTCAGAAAACACAAGTTGCTAGTCTTTAACTTCTGTTTGATGGAGGATGAGGAAGAAGCACAACTTATGTTTGTGCCTTGAGTTTTTCTAACATATAAGATGAATGATAAATTAATATTTAATACTAAAAGTTATAAACTTGTTAAATCATTAAACAGAGTCTCTTAGCAGCATACAGCTTTTAGTAGGTATAAAATATTAAACATGGTCACTCTTTTTAAGAAGCAAATTTAATGTTAAAGAAACTTAAATAAAACTATAATTACAATTTGATTTGTAATATGAATGTATCTCAAATAAGTTACTAAGGGTTGAAGAGAGGTCATTTAATGACAGTTATATTGAAGGTCTTCCATTTTTCTAGTATTGATACAATACACATATGAAGATATTAGGCAGATGAAAATTGAGATGAACGTTCTCAGAAGAAAGGTATTACAGAGAAGAGGATAAAGGTCATGATTTAAGCTGAAAACAAAAATAAGGGTTTTATGATCAAAGGCGTTCACTTTTTATTGTTTTTTAACAGAAGAAGGCATGGCAAGGTCTTCATCTGGGCATACTTGTACTAGGCTTACATTTTTAAAGTTTATTCCAGTCGTATCACACACAACAGTGAATTATAAGGATCAAGTTTCCCTCTCAGTGAGTCTGTAGGGAAATTGAGGCGATTTAGTGAAAGGATTCAGTTAATGGAACATCACAAGAAATAAAAAGGGTAAATTTATGAATGATCAAGCTCACAGACTCATTTTAATCTACTCACATGTGAGTTTGTGATGAAAATAACAGGAAAAGAGAGTGAAGTGTTGATGTAATGGAAACAAGAAGACTTTCAGGGGATGTTGCCTGTAGTATATAAAGACAAAGTTTTACAGCAGTTAGTAAACCATTGCACAGGAAGATGAAATTGGACAGACAAGTGGATGCAGTAATGGGGACTCATGGAGAAAGACAAACATGGCATATACTTGCTTCTAAGGGCATATTAGCTGGTAAGTAACGGATACTCATGATACCATCCACAGACTCAGAGAGGATATGTAACAAGGAGTACTCAAGAGGGAGTACATGGATCTATATGGGAAGGGGAAATACATTAGATAGTGTGAGTGGACTGGAGAAAAGGAGGGATCAGGCAGAGAAGGGGGTGGCATGGACAAAGAGAGTACAGGAAGAAAGGCCTGGAATTGGGGGCAATTGAAGGTCCATGTGGAGACCTAGTTCAGTGGTGACCCAAGCAAACACTCCTAGCAATGGGGAGATACAGAGACTGAACTGTCCATTTTCTGTAACCAGACAAGTCTTCTAGTGATGAGACCCGTATACCAACCCAGCCACAAAACCTTTGACTGAGAAGTGGATCTGGAAGAGAGTGAAGATTGAAGGAAGATGTTGGACGGAGTAGAGGGAGGGGACCCTGTAGTTAGGATGTATTATCTGAGAGAAGATTTAAAAGACAACACAAAGAAAAACTGAAGTATATTTGGAAGTCACAGGGCAAAGAAAAAAATTAAATGCTGGCAATTGAGAAGCAGTGAAATTTTAAAATATCTACCATCAATTATAAGAAGATACATTAACTAGAAGCATACAAATAGAATGAAATGATCAAGATTTTATTCATCAGTTTCAACTCTTTTGTAAGGTTTCTTATTTTGATAATTGGATGTATTAAGCTACCCAAGTCAGGGCTGTAAAGAGCACTGATGAAAGGACAAGTCCTTTAAGGGAGGGAATCTTTTTATGTTTGTATGCATGTATGTATGTATGTATGTATGTATGTATGTATGTATTTATTTATTTATTTATTTATTTATTTATTTAAAATCCACTTGTTGACCCCATCTTCCACAGTTCCTCATCCCATTCCTTTTCCTGGTGTCTCTGAGAGGATGCTTCCCTCCAACCAGGACTCCCCCCTCCCTGGGGCCTCAAGTGTTTCTCTTTTCCCACTGAAGCCAGACCAGGCAGTCCTCTGCTGGAAATGTGTTGTAGGCCTCAGATCAGCTCATGTATGCTGCCTAGTTAGGGGCTCAGTGTCCGGGAGCTTCCACAGGTTAGTTGAGACTGCTGTCCTTTCTATGGGGTCGACCTCCCTTCAGCTTCTTCAACCCTTCCCCTAATTCAACCATAGGAATCCCTGACTGGAATCCAATGGTTGCATATAAGTATCAGCCACTCTCAGTCAGCTGCTAGTTGTGCCCCTCAGAGGACAGATGCTGGTGTAGATGGTTTGAACTTTTACTAAATAAAAGAGGTGATTGCGTAGTTAGGAAACTTGTTTTTTTGTTTGTTTTGTTTTGTTTTTTGTTTTGTTTTGTTTTGTTTTTGTTTTTGTTTTTTCTGTTTTTTTTTTTGTTGTTGTTGTTGTTTGTTTCGGGGCTGGGAACCGAACCCAGGGCCTTGTGCTTGCTAGGCAAGCGCTCGACCACTGAGTTAAATCCCCGACCCCTAGAAACTTGTTTGAGACCAAAAAAGGGCTGTTTATTAGCAGACTATATAAATCTGACCAAGATATATGAAGCAAATAATTTAAATGTATGTTGTACATTTTCCTCAATATTATAAGATGTAATTATACAGGTGAAAATAAGAGGTACATGACTGTTATAAGATATGAATGTTCCCAACTCCTCTTTCCTCTGCAATACCAGTTTCATAAACTCTCACTAAATGTTATAAAAACTAAATGTAAGAAAATATACCACTTAGAATTCATTATAACATTATCTCCCTTTAGTTATTTTTACTGATTTTATTATTTGACCATATACGATATACTAAAACTATATGATATGACATTCAGTGTAGCTTAGAGTGTGTCATTGATAAAATATTAAATTATGTAATGAGGTGACTTCCCATTATGGCATGTTTTGTAATTTACAGTCAATATTGGCATTGGAAAATAGCATATTTTAAAATTATTTCACTTTTCTCTTTATTGCTCTCTCACTCTCCTCTGTATGTGAATGTTGTGTGTGTGTGTGTGTGTGTGTGTGTGTGTGTGTGTGAGAGAGAGAGAGAGAGAGAGAGAGAGAGAGAGAGAGAGAGAGACAGATGGAGTTTGTTCTCTTTGTTCACGATGGGAACCCAGTAATTGAGATTGAACTCACTTCATTAGTATGACGTGGAGTATATTTATCAGATGAAACATTTCACTGGTCTGATGAAGTATGCCTTTTGATATGGCACCATGAACAAATATAATAATCACTTCATATGCAATACAGTATTATATGGTTTATTCTAGAATCTGATAAGATTTTTCTTTCATTTTTAGTTTTCTCTTTACTTTTTATCGTAGAACTTAAGTCACTGCAACAATTTTTGGTAGCTGAAGCTTGGATGAAGAGAAAAAAATGTTCATTAAAAGATCTAATGTTAGGGGTTGGGGATTTAGCTCAGTGGTAGAGCGCTTGCCTAGGAAGCGTAAGGCCCTGGGTTCGGTCCCCAGCTCCGGAAAAAAAAACCAAAAAAAAACAAAAAAAAAAAAAAAAACAAAAAACAAAAGATCTAATGTTAGAAAGTAAAGTGAGATGTTAGAAAGTCATTGTAAGTTTTCTTTTGTTTAGAAAATAAATTGTAACTGAATTTATCATTTAAATTTCAAAGAACAAAGTAATTTTGCAAGTATTTCTCCATCTTTGGACACTACTCACACAAAAAATTCTTTTAAAGCTAATAGCAAGTAAGTATCACAATTTCATAATCAAACTAGTTCAGCAGAATCTGATACATGTGAGTATCCAATTAGGCAAATGTGACAGTTTTCAGATATAATTTTCAATATACTTGCATGAGAGGACATCTTGACCTCCATATCTTTATTCTCCTTTGCCTATGGGCTCTGGCAAAATTAAAGTAAGTATGTTATGAGTGAAGATGAATCATGATACCACAGATGCTCTCAACTTTACTTCTTCTGAAAAATACCCACAACCACTATTAATACTGTACTTTCATTTAAATGCAATATTTGGGATAATTTGTCTGAAAGTCTAGGTATCTCTCCATGTAATCTGGTCATAATGAAATGAAGCTTAGATTGTGCTTGGGTCTTGTTTTTCACTCTCATTATCCAGGCACCTCATCAACATTTACAGTGAACTTAGCACAATAGAATTTAGAGTAAATATCCCCTCTCTCGAGGAGCTTACATTCTAAAAGGAAAAAGAAATCCACTTCTTTTAAAATGGCAGTTCTGTAAATCATCCTACAGATGAAGTACTCTACAGAGTGTGAACTTTAGGTGTGACTTAACCCCCATCCCCGCCCACACACATATTTAAGAAGAGAAAGGATTTTAAATGGAGACAGTAACATACCATTCAAGGTATGACATCCAAGATAAACATACTTCAACTGAGTAGGAGTTGCACTGCAGGAGAGGATGAGGGGAGATTTTGAGTGCAAGCAGAGGAGACAGTATATCTAATATACCCAGGGGAGCCAGGAAGATCATGTGGCCTGCTCCCAAATACATGGCCACCAGGAAAGAAGACAGAGAATGAAAGAAAAGAAAAGGAAAGGAAAGGAAAGGAAAGGAAAGGAAAGGAAAGGAAAGGAGAGGAAAGGAAAGGAAAGGAAAAAAAGAATCATGATACTATTCACCTGGCAAATAGAAATAAAAGAAGAAAATCAGAAACATGCTTGATGCTCTAAGAGCATCAAGAAATTCTTAAAACTCAAGAACAATTTGGAAACACAGAATTTAATATTAATGCTCCCTAGTGGCGTGATGGACCAAGAACATTGTGGTTTCCTAGGTAAGAGAATGCCTCAGATCAAAATTACCTTCTTTCAATCAAACTTCCCCCGAATCAGGGAAAAAAATTATCACTTCAATTTTAGGGAAAAAAGGGTTAATTGCGGTTGATTGTGGGACATTATGGAGAATGATAATCAGCAGTTTTTGTTATGATAAAGTTTGTGTTCAAAATTGGTAAAAGCTTATTAGCTACCAAAAGGAAATAAGGAATGTTGCCAAGAATGTACAGGTTCCTTAACCAAAAATTAATTTATATGAAAACTCTAGAGAATGTAGATGAAATGTACAGTCAAAGACATTTTATTCCACTTATGGGTCCTGTACTTAATACACATTTCTTATAATTATACTTGATTGTTCATGAAAATTTCATAAGGCACCAAACAAAGGCAGCCATCATCTCAAGTCATTTTTCTGTTATCTAGTTTTACAGCACGTTAATGTTAGGGAAGTATCAGAGGAGAAAAAAATCACAAAAATAAACAAATAAACAACAAATATTGAAAAAAGTTAAAATAGGATTTGGCTTACTACTGTGTACGGTATACATGGATCAGTGATCACCAAGCAATTAATTATATTGCATCTTTACTTTTACATTTGCTCTTAGGTTTCTAAAATATTTAAATTCACATAAAATATATGGCAAAACCAATGAAACCAAAGAGCAGATAGCATTGCAAATAGTAGGATGTGAACCATTTCTGTCTAATCCTCTAAACTGTGGTCAAGGATGTGTATGCTGAGACATGATCCCAATATGCATCATCAGAGTGTCTATTTTATCACAGCCTTGCAAGTATTCTACACTTTAAAATATGCACAATAACTACACTTGTGACTGGATCCAATTATCCTTTTTATTACCCATCATCAGAAAGCTGTATGTCCACATTTGATTTCTTTGACATGGCAGCACCTTTATAATTGACCTTTCTGAAGCTATCCTATACCAAATACTGTGTCAAACGTGTATAATTTACAAATATTCCACATCCCTATATTGGCCACTTCAAAGTGAAAATGAGAAGCTCCCTAAAGTTAACCAGCTCTAGTCTTAATGGTAAAGCTTAAAATTCATAATGGAACTATAGAAATTCAAGCAGAAGTAAAAATCCATCATAAATCATAAGCAAAATAAAACTATTGGGGAACAGCATGGAAGGCAAGTAGTCTAGTGTCTGAAGTGTAGGATGAGCCATGCAATTGTTGGAAGGCCAGTTACTTTCCCCCTTTCTCTGCCTTCGGCTTCATGGCCTTGGATATCTGATGTCTGCAAGGCCAAATGGTCTCTCAGTAACTATTTTATTAGTGAGTTGTTTTTGTATGGTTCTTTATTAATGTACCAAGTTCAACAATGGCTTCATCAAAAGCTGTTTTTGCAGAGAGCAGGATTTCTCTGGGAAACTCAGAATCTTATAATAGAACATAGAGAAGTTAAGGGCAAGACCTAGCATGACTGAATGTTCTGGCTCTATTGTGTTTTTGCTGAACACATTTTTTGGTACACTTGCTATGACAGGCCCACAATTCGTTTCTTGTCAACAATAGCAGCAACTTCACCCAGGTAATGTTAACAGTTGCTTGCCCTCACTTGTTAAATAGAAGGCTTTTCTCTCTGATTGTGAAACAGGGGAAGATCAATCACGAAGTAGAACCTACAACATTGCAGATCTCAGCTCAGTCTCAATTTTCTCTCTGTATTCTGAAAACATCTTTGCACTTTCTATCTTCTCAGCACATAAGACAACCCTCCAAGATGATGTATGGTCACCTACAGTATTTTTTTTATGACACCAATGTTGTATTTTAAAAGTTGGAAGGGGGATATATTCTATAGAGGTTTGGAAAAAGGGGGTGCCTCAGTGGATCTATGCTGAGGCATCACTTCCTGAGGGACCAGTCACATGAAGGTGTAGTATAGAATCGAGTTTTTTCAGAGCATGGGGAGGGGAGTTAAAAAGGTAGTAGGGCAGAGAAAGAGAGAGAAATAGAGTAAAGAAGAGTAGAGAAGGAGAGGAGTAGAGGTTGGCCATGAGTAAGTGGAGAGAAATGGGGAAGGGAATGGGGGAAGAAGGGGATAAAAGGGGAAGAGGACGAGATCAGTATCTTTTTTGTTTGTTTATATTTCAAATAATATCCATTTTCCCAGTTACACCAACGCCAACCTCCACCCATCCCCCCCACTCCTTCCCCCTTGCTTCTATTAGGGTGCTCTTCCACCCATTCACCCACTCCTGCCATTGATGTCAGATAAGGCCATTCTCTGCTACATATGTATCTGGTTGGTGGTTTAGTCCCCGGGAACTCTGGCTGTTCCAGTTAGCTATATCGTTCTTATGGGATTGCAGTCCCCTTCAGCTCCTTTAGCCTTTCCTCTTGGGGTCGTTGGAGTTAGTCTGAGGGTTGGCTGTAATAAGTTTCTGCATCTGGATTGGTTGGGTGTTTGTGAAACCTCTTAGGGAACAGCCACATAAGGTTTCTGCCATCAAGCACTTCTTGGCATGTACAATAGTATGTGTGTCAGGGGTGGGGTGAGGTTGGGGTCTGTAGATGGGATGGATCACTAGATGAGGCAGTCTCTGGATGGCCTTTCCTTCTGTCTCTGTTCCATTTTTTGTCCCTGTTTTTCCTTTGGACAGGGACATTTCTGGATTTAATACTTTGAACTGCAGGGTTGGCCATATCCCCCAACTGAGGACCGTGTCTACTTACTAGAGGTGGTCATTACAGGTTGTATCTCCCCTTTGTTGGGTATTTTGGCTAAAGTCATCACCACTGGGTCCTAGGAGCCTCTCACTTTTCTGGAGTCTGGGACTTTCTTGTGGCTATCCCAGTTCCTCATCCCCTTCAGCTACATGTTTCTATTCAATTTCTTGATCCTATGTACTTCTCTTCTGTCCCTTCCAATACCTGATACCACCCTGCTTTTTTCCCTCCTCCTGCTCTCTACCTCCCAGGTCTCTTCCTCTCTTTAGCTCCTGAGATTATTTTGTTCCCTATTCTATGTAGGATTGAAGCATCTATACTCTGGTCTTCCTTCTTTTTAAGCTGCATATGGTTTGTGGGTATCATCCTGAGTGAGATAACCTAAACACAAAAGAACACACATGGTATATACTCCCTGATAGGTAGACTTTAGCCCAAAGCTCAGAATACCTACAACATTTTTATAAAGCAATAAAGAGAAGACTGTTCTCATTAGATAGCATCGCTACTTGCTCAGTTACAAATTTCATGTCATCATATCCTTCAGCCTACTAGGCAAGTTTAACTTTCTGCAACAGATCATTTTTATCCCTAACTGGATATTCTGTATCCAGAGCCATTAGGAATGCACAGATGTGGTTTGGTGATATCTCAAATGTTAAGACTTAAATGCCATCCTCCTGACATGACATGGTTGTTGAAAGCATGAACTCATAGAAATTCTTTTTTTATTGGATATTTTATTTATACTTTATTTATTTACATTTCAAGTGATATCCCCTTTCCTGTTTTCCCATTCATAAACCTCCTACTCCATCCTTCTCCTACTTGTATGAGGGTGTTCCCACACCTTGCTGCCTCCCTGTCATGATATTTCCCTACACTGGGGAGTGCAGATTTGGCAGGACCATGGGTTTCTCCTCTCATAGTTGTCCAACAAGGCCATCCTCTGCTATATATGAAGCTGGAACCATGGGTCTGCCAATGTGAACTCTTTTCATGTTGTTTATTCTCCAAGAGCTCTGGTTGGTTGGTATTTTCTCATGGGGTTACAAAACCCTTCACCAACTTCAATCCTTTTTCTAACTCCTTCATTGGGGACCCCACTCTTGATTCAATAGTTAGTTACTAGCATCTGCACCTATAATTGTCATCCTCTAACAGAGTCTCTCAGGAGACAGCTATATCAAGCTCCTGCCAGCATGTACTTCATGGAATCAGCAATATAGTTTGGGTTTGGTGGATCCATGTATATGAGCTGGATCCCCAGGTGGGGCAGGATCTGAAGGGCCAATCCTTAGTCTCTGCTCCAAAATTTGTCTCCATATATTCTCCTACGAATATTTTGGTCCCACCCTTTTATTCTTCATCCTTATTAACTTGGGAATTTCTTATTTACATTTCAATTGTTATTCCCTTTCCCACTTTCTTGGCCAATATCCCCCTAACCCCTCTCCCTCCCATCCTATTTGGGTGATCCCCTCCCCATCCTCCCCTCATTACCGCCCTCCACTGGGGGTTCAGTCTTGGCAGGACCAAGGGTTTCCCCTTCCACTGCTGCTCTTATTAGGCTATTCATTGCTACCTATGCAGTAAGAACCCAAAAGTCAGTCAATGTATAGTCTTTGGGCAGTGGCTTAGTCCCTGGAAGCTCTGGTTGATTGACATTGTTGTTCATATGGGGACTAAAGCCCCTTCAAGCTCTTTTCAGTCCTTTCTCTGATACATTCAACAGGGGTCCCATTCACAGTTCTGTGGTTTGCTGCTGGCATACACCTATTTATTTGCCATATTCTGGCTGTGTCTCTCAGGAGAGATCTACATCCGGTTCTGTGAGCCTGTACTTCTTTGCTTCATCCATCTTATCTAGTTTGGTGGCTGTATGTATTTGGGTCACATGTGGGGCAGGCTCTGAGTGGGTGTTCCTCCTGCCTCTGTTCTAAACTTTGCCTCCCTATTACCTCCCAAAGGTATTCTTGTTTCCCTTTTAAAGTAGGAGTGAAGCATACGCATTTTGGTCGTCCTTGAGTTTCATGTCTTCAGTGCATCAAGGGTAATTCTAGCATTTTGGCTAATATCTACTTATCAATGAGTGCATACCATGTGTGTTTTCCCGTGATTTGGTTACCTCACTCAGGAAGATATTTTCCAGTTCCATCCATTTGCCTATGAATTGCATAAATTTGATAGACACCATAAATTTGAGGCATCTTTTGGGTATATGCCCAAGAGAGGTATAGCTGGATCCTCAGGCAGTTCAATGTCCAGTTTTCTGAGGATCCTCCAGACTGATTTCCAGAATGGTTTTACCAGTCTGCAATCCCACCAACAATGGAGGAGTGTTCCTCTTTCTCCACATCCTCGCCAGCATCTGCTGTCACCTGAGTTTTGGATCTTAGCCAATTGCACTGGTGTGAGGTGAAATCTCAGGGTTGTTTTGATTTGCATTTCCCTTATGACTAAAGATGTTGAATATCTTTTGATAGCTGAGTAGTATTCCATTCTGTAGATGTACCACATTTTCTGTATCCATTCCTCTGTTGAAGGGCATCTGGGTTCTTTCTAGCTTCTGGCTATTATAAATAAGGCTGCTATGAACATAGTGGAGCATGCGTCTTTGTTATATGTTGGAGCATCTTTTTGGTATATGCCCAAAAGTGGTATAGCTGGGTCCTCTGGTAATTCAATGTCCAATTTTCTGAGGAACCTCCAGACTAATTACCAGAATGGATGTACCAGTCTGCAATCCCAACAACAATGGGGGAGTGTTCCTCTTTCTCCACATCCTTGCCAGCATTTGCTGTCACCTTAGTTTTTTTTTTTTCATTTTTTTATTTTTTATTTATTTTTTTTATTAACTTGAGTATTTCTTATATACATTTCGAGTGTTATTCCCTTTCCCGGTTTCCGGGCAAACATCCCCCTCCCCCCTCCCCTTCCTTATGGGTGTTCCCCTCCCTACCCTCCCCCCATTGCCGCCCTCCCCCCATAGACTAGTTCACTGGGGGTTCAGTCTTAGCAGGACCCAGGGCTTCCCCTTCCACTGGTATCTTACTAGGATATTCATTGCTACCTATGGGGTCAGAGTCCAGGGTCAGTCCATGTATAGTCTTTAGGTAGTGGCTTAGTCCCTGGAAGCTCTGGTTGCTAGGCATTGTTGTACTTTTGGGGTCTCGAGCCCCTTCAAGCTCTTCCAGTTCTTTCTCTGATTCCTTCAATAGGGGACCTATTCTCAGTTCAGTGGTTTGCTGCTGGCATTCGCCTCTGTATTTGCTGTATTCTGGCTGTGTCTCTCAGGAGCGATCTACATCCAGCTCCTGTCGGTCTGCACTTCTTTGCTTCATCCATCTTGTCTAATTGGGTGGCTGTATATGTATGGGCCACATGTGGGGCAGGCTCTGAATGGGTGTTCCTTCAGTCTCTGTTTTAATCTTTGCCTCTCCCTTCCCTACCAAGGGTATTCTTTTTCCTCATTTAAAGAAGGAGTGAAGCATTCACATTTTGATCATCCGTCTTGAGTTTCATTTGTTCTAGGGATCTAGGGTAATTCAAGCATTTGGGCTAATAGCCACTTATCAATGAGTGCATACCATGTATGTCTTTCTGTGATTGGGTTAGCTCACTCAGGATGATATTTTCCAGTTCCAACCATTTGCTTACGAATTTCATAAACTCGTTGTTTTTGATAGCTGAGTAATATTCCATTGTGTAGATGCACCACATTTTCTGTATCCATTACTCTGTTGAAGGGCATCTGGGTTCTTTCCATTTTCTGGCTATTATAAATAAGGCTGTGATGAACATAGTGGAGCACGTGTCTCTTTTATATGTTGAGGCATCTTTTGGGTATATGCCCAAGAGAGGTATAGCTGGATCCTCAGGCAGTTCAATGTCCAGTTTTCTGAGGATCCTCCAGACTGATTTCCAGAATGGTTTTACCAGTCTGCAATCCCACCAACAATGGAGGAGTGTTCCTCTTTCTCCACATCCTCGCCAGCATCTGCTGTCACCTGAGTTTTGGATCTTAGCCAATTGCACTGGTGTGAGGTGAAATCTCAGGGTTGTTTTGATTTGCATTTCCCTTATGACTAAAGATGTTGAACATTTCTTTAGGTGTTTCTCAGCCATTCGGCATTCCTCAGCTGTGAATTCTTTGTTTAGTTCTGAACCCCATTTTTTAATAGGGTTATTTGTTTCCCTGCGGTCTAACTTCTTGAGTTCTTTGTATATTTTGGATATAAGGCCTCTATCTGTTGTAGGATTGGTAAAGATCTTTTCCCAATCTGTTGGTTGCCGTTTTGTCCTAACCACAGTGTCCTTTGCCTTACAGAAGCTTTGCAGTTTTATGAGATCCCGTTTGTCGATTCTTGATCTTAGAGCATAAGCCATTGGTGTTTTGTTCAGGAAATTTTTTCTAGTGCCCATGTGTTCCAGATGCTTCCCTAGTTTTTCTTCTATTAGTTTGAGTGTGTCTGGTTTGATGTGGAGGTCCTTGATCCACTTGGACTTAAGCTTTGTACAGGGTGATAAGCATGGATCGATCTGCATTCTTCTACATGTTGCCCTCCAGTTGAACCAGCACCATTTGCTGAAAATGCTATCTTTTTTCCATTGGATGGTTTTGGCTCCTTTGTCAAAAATCAAGTGACCATAGGTGTGTGGGTTCATTTCTGGGTCTTCAATTCTATTCCATTGGTCTATCTGTCTGTCTCTGTACCAATACCATGCAGTTTTTATCACTATTGCTCTGTAATACTGCTTGAGTTCAGGGATAGTGATTCCCCCTGAAGTCCTTTTATTGTTGAGGATAGCTTTAGCTATCCTGGGTTTTTTGTTATTCCAGATGAATTTGCAAATTGTTCTGTCTAACTCTTTGAAGAATTGCATTGGTATTTTGATGGGGATTGCATTGAATCTGTAGATTGCTTTTGGTAAAATGGCCATTTTTACTACATTAGTCCTGCCAATCCATGAGCATGGGAGATCTTTCCATCTTCTGAGGTCTTCTTCAATTTCTTTCCTCAGTGTCTTGAAGTTCTTATTGTACAGATCTTTTACTTGCTTGGTTAAAGTCACACCGAGGTACTTTATATTATTTGGGTCTATTATGAAGGGTGTCGTTTCCCTAATTTCTTTCTCGGCTTGTTTCTCTTTTGTATAGAGGAAGGCTACTGATTTATTTGAGTTAATTTTATACCCAGCCACTTTGCTGAAGTTGTTTATCAGCTTTAGTAGTTCTCTGGTGGAACTTTTGGGATCGCTTAAATATACTATCATGTCATCTGCAAATAGTGATATTTTGACCTCTTCTTTTCCGATCTGTATCCCTTTGATCTCCTTTTGTTGTCTGATTGCTCTGGCTAGAACTTCAAGAACTATATTGAATAAGTAGGGAGAGAGTGGGCAGCCTTGTCTAGTTCCTGATTTTAGTGGGATTGCTTCAAGTTTCTCTCCATTTAGTTTAATGTTAGCAACTGGTTTGCTGTATATGGCTTTTACCATGTTTAGGTATGGGCCTTGAATTCCTATTCTTTCCAGGACTTTTATCATGAAGGGGTGTTGAATTTTGTCAAATGCTTTCTCAGCATCTAATGAAATGATCATGTGGTTCTGTTCTTTCAGTTTGTTTATATAATGGATCACGTTGATGGTTTTCCGTATATTAAACCATCCCTGCATGCCTGGGATGAAGCCTACTTGATCATGGTGGATGATTGTTTTGATGTGCTCTTGAATTCGGTTTGCCATAATTTTATTGAGTATTTTTGCGTCGATATTCATAAGGGAAATTGGTCTGAAGTTCTCTTTCTTTGTTGTGTCTTTGTGTGGTTTAGGTATAAGAGTAATTGTGGCTTCGTAGAAGGAATTCGGTAGGGCTCCATCTGTTTCAATTTTGTGGAATAGTTTGGATAATATTGGTATGAGGTCTTCTATGAAGGTTTGATAGAATTCTGCACTAAACCCGTCTGGACCTGGGCTCTTTTTGGTTGGGAGACCTTTAATGACTGCTTCTATTTCCTTAGGAGTTATGGGGTTGCTTAACTGGTTTATCTGTTCCTGATTTAACTTCGGTACCTGGTATCTGTCTAGGAAAGTGTCCATTTCCTGAAGATTTTCAAATTTTGTTGAATATAGGTTTTTATAGTAAGATCTGATGATTTTTTGAATTTCCTCCGAATCTGTAGTTATGTCTCCCTTTTCATTTCTGATTTTGTTAATTTGGACACACTCTCTGTGTCCTCTCGTTAGTCTGGCTAAGGGTTTATCTATCATGTTGATTTTCTCAAAGAACCAACTTTTGGTTCTGTTGATTCTTTCTATGGTCCCTTTTGTTTTTTGATCTTAGCCAGTCTCAGTGGTCTGAGGCGAAATCTCAGGGTTGTTTTGATTTGCATTTCCCTGATGACTAAAGATGTTGAACATTTCTTTAGGTGTTTCTCAGCCATTCGGCATTCCTCAGCTGTGAATTCGTTGTTTAGCTCTGAACCCCATTTTTAATAGGGTTATTTGTCTCCCTGCAGTCTAACTTCTTGAGTTCTTTGTATATTTGGATATAAGCCCTCTATTGGTTGTAGGATTGGTAAAGATCTTTCCCAATCTGTTGGTTGCCATTTTGTCCTATCAATAGAGTCCTTTGCCTTACAAAAGCTTGCAGTTTTATGAGATCCCATTTGTCGAGTCTTGATTTTGGAGGATAAGTCATTGGACTATTGTTCAGGAAATTTTCTCCAGTTCCCATGTGTTCGAGACTCTTCCCCTTTTTCTTCTATTAGTTTGAGTATATCTAGTTTGATGTGGAGGTCCTTGATCCACTTGGACTTAAGCTTTGTACAGGGTGATAAGAATGGATCAATCTGCATTCTTCTACATGCTGACCTCCAGTTGAACTAGCAACATCTGCTGAAAATGCTATCTTTTTTCCATTGGATGGTTTGGCTCCTTTGTCAAAAATCAAGTGACCATAGGTGTGTGGGTTCATTTCTGTGTCTTCAGTTCTCTTCCAGTGGTCTGTCTGTCTCTGTACCAATACCATACAGTTTTTATCACTATTGCTCTGTAATACTGCTTGAGTTCAGGGATAGTGATTCCCCCGGAAGTCCTTTATTCTTGAGGATAGTTTTAGCTTTCCTGGATTTTTTTGTTATTCCAGATGAATTTGCAAAGTGTTCTGTCTAACTCTATGAAGAATTGTGTTGGAATTTTCATGAGGATTGCATTGAATCTGTAAATAGCTTTTGGTAAAATGGCCACTTTTCCTATGTTAATCCTGCCAATCCATGAGCATGGGAGACCTTTCCATCTTCTGCGATCTTCTACAATTTCTTTCTTCATAGGCTTGATGTTCTTTTCATACAGATCTTTCAGTTGCTTGGTTAAAGTCACACCCAGGTATTTTATATTACTTGGGACTGTTATGAAGGGTGTCATTTCCCTAATTTCTCTCTAGGCTTGTTTCTTTTTTGTGTAGAGGAAGGCTACTGATTTATTTGGGTTAATTTTATACCTAGCCCCTTTGCTGAAGGTGTATATAAGGTTTACTAATTCTCTGGTGGAAATTTTGGGATCACTTAAATATTCAATCCTATCATCTGCAAATAGTGATATTTTGATTTCTTCCTTTCCAATCTGTATCCCTTTGATCTCCTTTTGTTATCTAATTGCTCTAGCTAGTACTTTGAGAACTATATTGAATAAGTAGGGAGGGAGTGGGCAGCCTTGTCTAGTCCCTGATTTTAATGGGATTGCTTCAAGTTTCTCTTCATTTAGTTTAATATTAGCTACTGGTTTGCTGCATATGGCTTTTATTATGCTTAGGTATGGGCCTTGAATTCCTATTCTTTCCAGAACTTTTATCATGAAGGGGTGTTGAATTTTTCCAATGCTTTCTCAGCCTTTAATGAAATGATCATGTGGTTTTTATCTTTCAGTTTGTTTATATAGTGGATTACATTGATGGATTTTCATATATTAAACGATCCCTGCATCCCTGGTTTGAAGCCTACTTGATCATGATGGATGATCGTTTTGATGTGGTCTTGGATTCTGTTTGCCAGAATTTTATTGAATATTTTTGCGTTGATATTCATAAGGGAAATTGGTCTGAAGTTCTCTGTCTTTGTTGGATCTTTGTTTGGTTTAGGTATAAGAGTAATTGTGGCTTCATAGAAGGAATGTGGTAGCTTTCCATCTATTTCAATTTCATGCAATATTTTGGATAGTATTGGTATGAGGTCTTCTATGAAGGTCTGATAGAATTCTGTGCTGAACCCATCTGGACCTGGGCTCTTATTGGTTGGGAGACTTTAATGACTGCTTCTATTTCGTTAGGAGTTATGGGGTTGTTTAAATGGCTTATTTCTTCCTGATTTAACTTCGGTACCTGGTATCTGTCTAGGAAATTGTCCATTTTCTCCAGATTTTCAAGTTTTGTTGAATATAGGCATTTGTAGTAGGATCTGATGATTTCTTGAATTTCCTCTGATTCTGTTGTTATGTCTCCCTTTTCATTTCTGATATTGTTAATTTGGACACATTCTCTGTGTCCTCTCCTTAGTCTGGCTAAGTGTTTATCTATCTTGTTGATTTTCTCAAAGAACCAGCTTTTGGTTGTGTTGATTCTTTGTATGGTCCTTTTTGTTTCTACTTGGTTGATTTTAGCTCTGAGTTTGATTGTTTCATGCCTTCTACTCCTCCTGGGTCTTCTTTTTTTCTAGAGCTTTTAGGTGTGCTGTCAAGCTGCTGATATATGCTCTCTCCTATTTCTTTCTGCAGGCACTCAGAGCTATGAGTTTTCTTCTTAGCACAGCTTTCATTGTGTCCCATAAATTTGAGTATGTTGTACCTTCATTTTCATATAGAAATTCTTCAAATGAACTTGATGTGTACATGATTACGTAAGTTGAAAATTGCAGCACAGAACACGGGAAAATCTTGAAGCCCCGCCTCTGGTTGAATTGAGGAGCTATGATTGGTAGCTTTATATCTAAAACAGCAAAGATTCCATGGTCTTTGTTAGACCTCCAAACTACCTATAGCATTTTCTATATTTGGGGATGCATTTCTGATTAGTTGAAGGCTTTGTGTGGTTTTGTTTTTATTTTCAGAACTAGGGGCCATATTTTACCATGTTTTGTGCAAGTTTGCATATCTTAGGCAGTGACGTCTTTACCTTCCCCCAATCCTCCAATTGGGACCTCATTAACCAACCTTACAGGACCACACTTTATATTCCTCACTATTACTTCTTGGCTACTAGGCTTTTCTGTTCTCTTCTCATCCAGTAAATAAGTTTTTGAGCTTTAGATTTATACAAGTACTTTCTTCTTTTTCAGAAAACTTTGCCCTGCAGTCCTTACTATATTAACCCCTCAGAAGTTCTGACAGTGCACAATAATTCTATTTGTATACCTTTTGACACAGATAAAAATGATGTTTTGATTTTTTGTAACATTTTAATTATTTGTGTATTATGCTCAAAATCCTTTTATCACTAATGACAAACAAACATCTGTTTGTTTGTTTGATTGCTTGATTGAGTGAGTGATTGGTATTTTTGTCTTGGAGGGTTCTGGGTAATTTATACTACAACATCCAACGAACAGGGAATTAAGTGATCATCACTGAAAGAATAGCCCAAATATGGATCTGGTGTATCATTAAAAGCTTTGCCCATCTGCCCTAAATTTTTCCTCTTTATTTTGTCCCAATTATTTCCTGAATAAAATCAGAAAAATGATTTACATTTTGTTATTCACAGAGAATGAGTATGACCAATATAT
This sequence comes from Rattus norvegicus, assembly GCF_021556685.1. NCBI lineage: Eukaryota > Metazoa > Chordata > Mammalia > Rodentia > Muridae > Rattus > Rattus norvegicus. The sequence continues at coordinate 108,079,642 of NC_141537.1, read as the reverse complement.
ATTTGTGGAGGTTATTATGGGCAAAAGTCCGATTTAATATGTAATATCTTATCCAGTATATTCTTGTGGATAGGTAAATTCAGTTAAAGTGATGGAGAGTTTTACCATTTTTTATCATGTAATAGTTGAAGAGATTCCTCTAGTCCACTAAGTTTATTTATCACCAGTTTGAAAATAGTGCAAATAAACATTTTCAATATATTAATATTGATGAGGAAAAATTTGTCCTTAGCAATGTACAAGATAATTAAAGAGTATGTATGTGTGCTCATGTATGTATGCATGTTCAAGTATGTGTGTGTTTTATATGCCTGTGTGTATATATGCACATAAAAGATGAAGTATTTGTGAGCATATGTATGTACATGTATATATATGTTTATGTCTGTTCAAGTTCATAGTATAATTTGTGCAACATATTCAACACAACTTGATTTGCAGGAAAGGATTTATATTATCATTCATCATGGCTACTTCAAACACTAAAATATCTTGGATGTGTGTTATGAAGTTTATAAATTTGAATGACATTTTGTCTGACTCATAAGAAATATGAATTTTTAGGACAATATGCATTGTTTTCATGCTATCAAGTTTTACATAGTTAATATTACATAATTAATACTACAGAAATGATCAGCCATTAAGAGTGTTTGTGGCTTAGGAGAGGGACAAGAATTCATTTTCAAGAACCTACCAGAGCAGTCTATAACAACCTGTAATTCCATCTCAAGCATCTTGGTGTTTCCAAGGCAACTTCAGTGTGACAGCTTCTTATTTCACTCTCTGGGATCTACACATGATCTTCTGGGCTCCTTCTCCAGCTCTGCCCTTTGTAGCACTCTAAGCACAGGCTGATACACTCCATTGCTGCTCCTATTCTTGGTGATCATTCCATGGTACTGGCATATCCAATACACTGAGGTCTTCTGTTGCAATCAGGCTTCACCCATACCTGCTCATAGGTTCTCTTCACAGTGCCGACCCCAAAATCTTTTGTCTGATCCCTTTAATCTTGGGCCTGTCAACAACAACAGAGGCTTCACCTTCACTGATGGCCTTCTATGACCTCTCACTGTACCAAGCCTGAGCACCTTTTCATGACCCCTTCATGCCTTCAAAATCAATATCACCTGGGTAACCCTTAAACATTACCAAGAGCAACTGTAGCAAGAGTTACAATCTTGGCTATCTCTGGAACACAGTTTCTTTGTGCTCTCAGAAAACACTTCCCAGAAGATTTCACCTCAGTGATGCCATTCTCTTTTTAATCACCACTAATTTCTTAGCTCCAGTTAATGAGCATCAATTGTCCCAGTAGTCACTTCTATTTTTCAGCCTAAAGCCAGAGCCACATGGCTGAAACTGCTGAGTTCTGCTGATTAAAGACATGCACCACTGTGCCTTGATTTAAGCCTATCTTCACCCAGACAAGCTTTGTTCCAGGCTGGCCTTGAACTCACAAATCTGTTTGCCTTTGTCTCCTAGGATTAAAGGTAGAAACCACCATGCCTGGATCTAAACTAAGCTAGGTAGTATCTTCCTTTGTAGTTGCAATTAACATTAATCTCTTTACCTTAAACTTGGGTAGACTCTTCAGACAAGGGCAAAAGGTAGCAACTTTCTTTACCAAAATACTACAAAAATAATCTCTGTGTCAGATATTGAAATTATCCATTTAAACCTCTTGAGCCAGGTCCTTACAATTCAAATTACCCTCAGAAACAAAGTCTACCATATTCCTACTAGGATACCCTATTTAAAGCAACCCACTGCTTTCCAAACCTAAAATCCCCAAATTCACATTTTTCCAAACTAAAGCATAGTCAGGCCTATCACATCAATAACCCCAGTCACTGCTACCAAATTTGTCTTAGTTATGATTTTACTGCTGTGAATAAATACCATAACAAGGGCAACTATTATAAGGACAACATTCAAGGGGTGTCTTACAGTATCAATGTTGGAACATAGCAACATCCAGGCAGGCATAGAGTAGAGGTGAGTTCGACATCCTCATCTGAAGGCTAATAACAGAATACTGAGTTCCAGGAAGACAGGTAAGGGTTTTAAAGTGTACACCCACAGTGACATACCTACTTCGATAAGGTCATCCCTAATCCAACAGGGCCAGACCTTTTAAAGGTGCTACTCCCTAGGCCAAACATATAAAACCCATTACATCCACCAAATTAGTAAAACTAAAGGAAATGGATAATTATATCGATATATTCTACCTAATAAAATTAAATCAAAACAACACAAACATGTTAAAAAGAAATATATCTCACAGTAAAATAAAACCAGTTATCAATAGTTTCCTAACCAAGAAATATTCAGGTTCAGATAGTTTTAGTGGAATAATCTACCAGACTTCCAAAGAAATGCCAATACTCCTCAAATTATGCCACAAAATAGAAACAGAAAGAACATCATCCAATAAATTTTATGAGGTTAAAGACTCAATAGAGAATCAAAAACTACTTTTCCTTATGGTTGTAGATGCAAAGCTAATCCATAAAATACTGGCAAACTGAATACAAGCATACATCAAAAATACCATCTACCAGGATTAAGCAGGCTTCATCCAGAGATGCAGAGATAGTTCAATATTTGAAAATCAGTCAACATAATCCACCATATAAATAAACTGAAACGAACAAACAAAAAAACCCAAATTGTCTCGACAAATGCAGAAAAGGCCATTGACAAAATCTAACACTCCTTCACAATAAATGTACTGGAGAGATTAGGGATAGAAAGAACACAACTAAACATAATGAAGGCAATTTACAGCAAGCCAACATCAAATTATATTAAATAACAATAAACTAAAAGCAATTCTGCTAAAACCAGAAACAAGACAAGACTGTCCATTGCCTGCATGTTTACTCAATATAATGCTTGATACAGTATCTCATTTTAGCTAGCACAATAAGACAACTGAAGAAGATAAAGGAGATTCAAAACTGAAAGGGAAAATTCAAAGTATTCTTCCTTGCTTGTTTGTAAAAAAAAAAAAAAAAAAAAAAAAGGAAAAAAGACTAAGACATGGCACTGAGTGGAGTTCCAAAGAAATGGAGGAAGGAAGAGGATGAGAAGAAATGGCGATGAGCAATAGGAAGGACTGAAGCAAAGGTAAGTGGAAAAGACACTGCTGAGGAAACTCTGAGGATACTATAAATCCCAGCAACTACTTAAGAAGTTGAATGCAAAGGAAAGGGAGACATAACTACAGAATAAGAGAAAATTCAAAAATTCATCAGATCCTACTACATAGAAGACCTCAAACCAATACTATCCAAACTATTCCACAAAATTGAAACGGATGGACTGCTACCGTATTCCTTCTATGAAGCCACAATTACCCTTATACCTAAACCACACAAAGACCAAACAAAGAAAGAGAACTTCAAACCAATTTCCCTTATGAATATCGACATAAAAATACTCAAAAAATTCTGGCAAACCAAATCCAAGAGCACATCAAAACGATCATTGACCATGATCAAGTAGGCTTCATTTGACAAAATTCAACACCCCTTCATGATAAAAGTCCTGGAAAGAATAGGAATTCAAGGCCCATACTGAAACATAGTAAAAGCTATATACAGCAAACCAGTCACTAACATTAAACATTAAACATTAACTTTGACATTAACATTAACAAGTGCAGAAAAACTTGAAGCAATCCCACTAAAATCAGGGACTAGACAAGGCTGCCCACTCTCTCAATACTTATTATACTTATTCAATATAGTTCTTGAAGGTCTAGCCAGAGCAATCAGAAAACAAAAGGAGATCAAGGGGATACAGATTGGAAAAGAAGAAGTCAAAATATCATATAAAATTAACTCAAATACATTTTTGACAAAGTAGTCAAAACCATCCAATGGAAAAAAGATAGCTTTTTCAGAAAATTGTGCTGCTTTAACTGGAGGTCAACATGTAGAAGAATGCAGATCGATCCATGCTTATCACCCTGTACAAAGCTTAAGTCCAAGTGGATCAAGGACCTCCACATCAAACCAGATACACTCAAACTAATAGAAGAAAAAGTGGGGAAGCATCTCGAACACATGGGAACTGGAGAAAATTTCCTGAACAAAACACCAATGGCTTATGCTCTAAGATCAGAAGCAAAGAAGTGCAGACCGACAGGAGCCGGATGTAGATCGCTCCTGAGAGACACAGCCAGAATACAGCAAATACAGAGGCGAATGCCAGCAGCAAACCACTGAACTGAGAATAGGACCCCCGTTGAAGGAATCAGAGAAAGAACTGGAAGAGCTTGAAGGGGCTCGAGACCCCATATGTACAACAATGCCAAGCAACCAGAGCTTCCAGGGACTAAGCCACTAACTAAAGACTATACATGGACTGACCCTGGACTCTGACCTCATAGGTAGCAATGAATAGCCTAGTAAGAGCACCAGTGAAAGGGGAAGCCCTGGGTCCTGCTAAGACTGAACCCCCAGTGAACTAGACTGGTGGGGGGAGGGCGGCAATGAGGGGAGGGTTGGGAGGGGAACACCCATAAGGAAGGGGAGGGGGGAGGGGGATGTTTGCCCGGATACCGGGAAAGGGAATAACACTCGAAATGTATATAAGAAATACTCAAGTTAATAAAAAAAAAAAGAGGTAAACAGATTGGATAATAATAATAATAATAATAATAATAATAATAATAATAATAACTATTATCCCACATAAAATACATTAAATTGTTTAAAAACAAACAGTAAAAAAAAAAGAATTAACAAATGGGATCTCATAAAACTGCAAAGCTTCTGTAAGGCAAAGGACACTATTGATAGGACAAAACGGCAACCAACAGATTGGGAAAAGATCTTTACCAATCCTACAACAGATAAAGGGCATATATCCAAATATACAAAGAACTCAAGAAGTTAGACCGCAGGGAGACAAATAACCCTATTAAAAATGGGGTTCAGGGCTAGAGAGATGCCTCAGTGGTTAAGAGCACCCGGCTGCTCTTCCAGAGGTCCTGAGTTCAAATCCCAGCAACCACATGGTGGCTCACAACCATCTGTAATGGGATCTAACATCCTCTTCTGGTGTGTCTGAAGACAGCTACAGTGTACTTATATATAATAAATGAATAAATCTTTAAAAAAATGGGGTTCAGAGCTAAACAAAGAATTCACAGCTGAGGAATGCCGAATGGCTGAGAAACACCTAAAGAAATGTTCAACATCTTTAGTCATCAGGGAAATGCAAATCAAAACAACCCTGAGATTTCACCTCACACCAGTGAGAATGGCTAAGATCAAAAACTCAGGTGACAGCAAATGCTGGCGAGGATGTGGAGAAAGAGGAACACTCCTCCATTGTTGATAGGATTACAGACTTACCATTCTGGAAATCAGTCTGGAGGCTCCTCAGACAATTGGACATTGAATTCCTAGGCAAATGGATGGAACTGGAAAATATCATCCTGAGTGAGGTAACCCAATCACAGGAAAACACACATGGTATGTACTCATTGATAAGTGGCTATTAGCCCAAATGCTTGAATTACCATAGATGCACAGATCACATGAATCTCAAGAAGGATGATCAAAATGTGAATGCTTCAACCCTATTTCAAAGGGGAACAAGAATACCCTTGACAGGGAATAGGGAGGCAAAGATTAAAACAGAGGCAGAAGGAACACCCACTCAGAGCCTGCCCCACATGTAGCCCATACATATACAGCCACCTAATTAGACAAGATGGATGAAGCAAAGAAGTGCAGGCCGACAGGAACCGGATGTAGATCTCGCCTGAGAGACACAGCCAGAATACAGCAAATACATAAGCGAATGCCAGCAGCAAACCACTGAACTGAGAACGGGACCCCCATTGAAGGAATCAGAGAAAGGACTGAAAGAGATTGAAGGGTCTCTCGACCCCATATGAACAACAATGCCAACCAACCAGAGCTTCCAGGACTAAGCCACTACCCAAAGACTATACATGAACTGACCCTGGGCTTCAACCTCATAGGTAGCAATGAATAGCCTAGTAAGAGCACCAGTGGAAGGGGAAGCCCTTGGTCCTGCCAAGGCTGTATCCCCAGTGAATGTGATTGTTGGGGCGAGGGCGGTAATGAGGGGAGGATGGGGAGGGGAACACCCTTATAGAAGGGAGAGGGAGGGGTTAAGGGGATGTTGGCCTGGAAACCGAGAATAGGAATAACAATCGAAATGTAAATAAGAAATACTCAAGTTAATAAAGAAAAAAGGAGAAGAAGAAGAAGAAGAAGAAGAAGAAGAAGAAGAAGAAGAAGAAGAAGAAGAAGAAGAAGAAGAAGAAGTTGAATGCAGACTGAACAGAGTCAATCCCACAGCTCCATGCCCCCAAATCCTGTGGGGAGAGAGCTGAATTCCTAGAAGTGCGGACAATCCTGAGACCTCAGGACAGATATTCAATTCTGCCCATTTCTTCCCACATTCTGGACTCAAGAGAAAACTTGATAGTACCTCTGGATACATGAATACGAGAGAAGTCAGCAGCAGGAACTTGCTGGTTTCGGTGTATGCGGAGAACTGAACTGAACCGGTTCCACAACTCCCTGCACCCAAATCCCTTGGGGCAGAGACCTGGACTCTCAGAACTGTGGACACTCCAGAGATCTCAACGTAGACAACTATTTTCTGCCCACATTCCTGACCCAAGAGGAAATTACCTAGTGCCATCTGTGCACTTTGGGAACAAGGACCTAGGAGCAGTCAAGGGCAGGACCATTCGGGTTTCTGTCATTGCTGAGCACTGAAAGGCAGTCTCCAGGAGACCTACACACCTGAGAGCAGAGCTCTCTGTTCCCAGATCCAGCTAAAAGAAAATAGGTTCACAGGAGTTCTGACACACTAGAAAACCTGGGGAAGAGATCAGGAGTCATAGACGCAAGCCTCACCAAACGAATACAAGAGACAGAAGAGAGACTCTCAGGGGCAGAAGATACAATAGAAAACATTGAAGCAACTGTCAAAGATAATGTAAAACACAAAAAAGCTCCTAGACCAAAACATCCAGGAAATCCAGGACACAGTGAGAACATCAAAACTAAGGATAATATGTATAGAAGAAAGTGAAGACTCCCAACTTAAAGGGCCAGTAAATATCTTCAGCAAAATTATAGAAGAAAACTTCCCTAACCTAAAGAAAAAACATGCACATAAATATACAAAGAGCCTACAGAACTCCAAGTAGATTGAAGCAGAAAGGAAATTCTTCCTGTCACATATGAGTCAAAACACCAAATGCACAAAACAAAGAAGGAATATTAAAAGCAGTAAGGGAATAAGGTCAAGTAGCATGTAAAGGCAGACCTATAAGAATTAAACCAGACTTCCAACCAGAGACTATGAAAGCCAGAAGATCCCCAGCAGATGACATACTGACGCTAAGAGAACACAAATGCCAGTCCAGGGTACTATATCCAGCAAAACTCTCAATTAACATAGACAGATAAACCAAGATATTTTAGGACAAAACCAAATTTACACAATATCTTTGTACTAATTCAGCCCTACAAAAGACAATAGATGGAAAAATTCCAAAACAAGGAGGGAAACTACACCCTAGAGAAAGCAAGAAAGTAATCTCCTTGCAACAAATCCAAAAGAAGAGAGACACACAAACATAATTCGACATCTAACAATGAAAATAATAGGAAGCAACAATCATAATTCCTTAATATCTCTGATCATCAATGAACTCAATTCCCCAATAAAAAGACACAGACTAACAGACTGGATATGTAAAGAGGACTGCATACAAGAAACACACCTCAGAGACAAAAACATGCACTACCTCAGAGTAAAATGCTAGAAAACAATTTTTCAAGTAAATGGTCTGAAGAAACAAGCTGGAGTAGCCATTTTAATAGCAAATAAAATCTACTTTCAACCAAAAGTGATCAAAATAGATAAGGAAGGACACTTCATACTTATGAAAGTTAAAATCCACCAAGACAAATTCTCAATCCTAAATATTTATGCTCCAAATGCAAGGGTACCTACGTTCATAAAAGAAATCTTACTAAATCTCAAATAACATATTGTACCTCACATAATAGTACTAGGAGATTTCAACACCCCACTCTCGTCAATGGACAGATCATGGAAACTGAAATTAAACAGAGATATAGAGAAACTAAGAAAGTTATGAACAAGACCGGATAAACAGTTCTCTGCACCCAAATCCCGTGGGAGGGAGAGCTAAACCCTCAGAGAGGAAGACACGCCTGGGAAACCAGAAGAGACTACACTCTGCACACACATCTCGGACGCCAGAGGAAAACACCAAACGCCATCTGGAACCCTGGTGCACTGAAGCTCCTAGAAACAGCGGTGCAGATCTTCCTGGTTGCTGCCGCTGCAGAGAGCTCGAGGGCAGCACCCCACGAGCGAACTTGAGCCTCAGGACCACAGGTAAGACCAACTTTTCTGCTGCAAGTGACCTGTATGCTGAACTCAAGACACAGGCCTACAGGAACAGCTGAAGACCTGTAGAGAGGAAAAACTACACGCCCGAAAGCAGAACACTCTGTCGCCATAACAGGCTGAAAGAAAACAGGAAAACAGGTCTACAGCACTCCTGACACACAGGCTTATAGGGCAGTCAAGCCACTGTCAGAAATAGCAGAACAAAGTAACACTAGAGATAATCTGATGGCAAGAGGCAAGCGCAGGAACCCAAGCAACAGAAACCAAGACTACATGGCACCATCGGAGCCCAATTCTCCCACCAAAACAAACATGGAATATCCAAACACACCAGAAAAGCAAGATATAGTTTCAAAATCATATTTGATCATGATGCTGGAGGACTTCAAGAAAGACGTGAAGAACTCCCTTAGAGAGCAAGTAGAAGCCTACAGAGAGGAATCACAAAAATGCCTAAAAGAATACCAGGAAAGCATAATTAAACAAGTAGAAGCCCATAGAGAGGAATCACAAAAATCCCTGAAAGAATTCCAGGAAATCATAAATAAACAAGTAGAAGCCCATAGAGAGGAGTCACAAAAATCCCTGAAAGAATTCCAGGAAAACACAATCAAACAGTTGAAGGAATTAAAAATGGAAATAGAAGCAATCAAAAAAGAACACATGGAAACAACCTTGGATATAGAAAACCAAATGAAGAGACAAGGAGCTGTAGATACAAGTTTCACCAACAGAATACAGGAGATGGAAGAGAGAATCTCAGGAGCAGAAGATTCCATAGAATTCATTGACTCAACTGTCAAAGATAATGTAAAACAGAAAAAGCTACTGGTCCAAAGCATACAGGAAATCCAGGACTCAATGAGAAGACCAAACCTAAGGATAATAGGTATAGAAGAGAGTGAAGACTCCCAGCTCAAAGGACCAGTAAATATCTTCAACAAATTCATAGAAGAAAACTTCCCTAACCTAAAAAAAGAGATACCCATAGGCATAAAAGAAGCCTACAGAACTCCAAATAGATTGGACCAGAAAAGAAACACCTCCCGTCACATAATAGTCAAAACACCAAACGCACAAAATAAAGAAAGAATATTAAAAGCAGTAAGGGAAAAAGGTCAAGTAACATATAAAGGCAGACCTATCAGAATCACACCAGACTTTTCGCCCGAAACTATGAAGGCCAGAAGATCCTGGACTGATGTCATACAGACCCTAAGAGAACACAAATGCCAGCCCAGGTTACTGTATCCTGCAAAACTCTCAATTAACATAGATGGAGAAACCAAGATATTCCATGACAAAACCAAATTTACACAATATCTTTCTACAAATCCAGCACTACAAAGGATAATAAATGGTAAAGCCCAACATAAGGAGGCAAGCTATACCCTAGAAGAAGCAAGAATCTAATCGTCTTGGCAACAAAACAAAGAGAAGAAAAGCACACAAATATAACCTCACGTCCAAATATGAATATAACAGGAAGCAATAATCACTATTCCTTAATATCTCTCAACATCAATGGCCTCAACTCCCCAATAAAAAGACATAGATTAACAAACTGGATACACAACGGGGACCCTGCATTCTGCTGCCTACAGGAAACACACCTCAGAGACAAAGACAGACATTACCTCAGAGTGAAAGGCTGGAAAACAACTTTCCAAGGAAATGGTCGAAAGAAGCAAGCTGGAGTAGCCATTCTAATATCAGATAAAATCAATTTTCAACTAAAAGTCATCAAAAAAGATAAGGAAGGACACTTCATATTCATCAAAGGAAAAATCCACCAAGATGAACTCTCAATCCTAAATATCTATGCCCCAAATACAAGGGCACCTACATATGTAAAAGAAACCTTACTAAAGCTCAAAACACACATTGCACCTCACACAATAATAGTGGGAGATTTCAACACCCCACTCTCATCAATGGACAGATCATGGAAACAGAAATTAAACAGAGACGTAGACAGACTAAGAGAAGTCATGAGCCAAATGGACTTAACGGATATTTATAGAACATTCTATCCTAAAGCAAAAGGATATACCTTCTTCTCAGCTCCTCATGGTACTTTCTCCAAAATTGACCATATAATTGGTCAAAAAACGGGCCTCAACAGGTACAGAAAGATAGAAATAATCCCATGCGTGCTATCGGACCACCACGGCCTAAAACTTGTCTTCAATAACAATAAGGGAAGAATGCCCACATATACGTGGAAATTGAGCAATGCTCTACACAATGATAACCTGGTCAAGGAAGAAATAAAGATAGAAATTGAAGACTTTTTAGAATTTAATGAAAATGAAGGTACAACATACCCAAACTTATGTGACACAATGAAAGCTGTGCTAAGAGGAAAATTCATAGCGCTGAGTGCCTGCAGAAAGAAACAGGAAAGAGCATATGTCAGCAGCTTGACAGCACACCTAAAAGATCTAGAACAAAAAGAAGGAAATACACCCAGGAGGAGTAGAAGGCAGGAAATAATCAAACACAGAGTTGAAATTAACCAAGTAGAAACAAAAAGGACCATAGAGAGAATCAACAGAACCAAGAGTTGGTTCTTTGAGAAAATCAACAAGATAGATAAACCCTTAGCCAGACTAACGAGAGGACACAGAGAGTGTGTCCAAAGTAACAAAATCAGAAATGAAAAGGGAGACATAACTACAGATTCAGAGGAAATTCAAAAATCATCAGATCTTACTATAAAAGCCTATATTCAATAAAACTTGAAAATCTGCAGGAAATGGACAATTTCCTAGACCGATACCAGGTACCGAAGTTAAATCAGGAACAGATAAACCAGTTAAACAACCCCATAACTCCTAAGGAAATAGAAGCTGTCATTAAAGGTCTCCCAACCAAAAAGAGCCCAGGTCCAGACGGGTTTAGTGCAGAATTCTATCAAACCTTCATAGAAGACCTCATACCAATATTATCCAAATATTCCACAAAATTGAAACAAATGGAGCACTACAGAATTCCTTCTATGAAGCCACAATTACTCTTATACCTAAACCACACAGAGACCCAACAAAGAAAGAGAACTTCAGACCAATTTCCCTTATGAATATCGACGCAAAAATACTCAATAAAATTCTGGCAAACCGAATGCAAGAGCACACCAAAACAATCATCCACCATGATCAAGTAGGCTTCATCCCAGGCATGCAGGGATGGTTTAATATAAGGAAAACCATTAACGTGATCCATTATATAAACAAACTGAAAGAACAAAACCACATGATCATTTCATTAGATGCTGAGAAAGCATTTGACAAAATTCAACACCCCTTCATGATAAAGATCCTGGAAAGAATAGGAATTCAAGGCCCATACCTAAACATAGTAAAAGCCATATACAGCAAACCAGTTGCTAACATTAAACTAAATGGAGAGAAACTTGAAGCAATCCCACTAAAATCAGGGACTAGACAAGGCTGCCCACACTCTCCCTACTTATTCAATATAGTTCTTGAAGTTCTAGCCAGAGCAATCAGACAACAAAAGGAGGTCAAGGGGATACAGATCGGAAAAGAAGAAGTCAAAATATCACTATTTGCAGATGATATGATAGTATATTTAAGTGATCCCAAAAGTTCCACCAGAGAACTACTAAAGCTGATAAACAAATTCAGCAAAGTGGCTGGGTATAAAATTAACTCAAATACATCAGTAGCCTTCCTCTACACAAAAGAGAAACAAGCCGAGAAAGAAATTAGGTAAACGACACCCTTCATAATAGACCCAAATAATTTAAAGTACCTCGGTGTGACTTTAACCAAGCAAGTAAAAGATCTGTACAATAAGAACTTCAAGACACTGAAGAAAGAAATTGAAGAAGACCTCAGAAGATGGAAAGATCTCACATGCTCATGGACTGGCAGGATTAATATAGTAAAAATGGCCATTTTACCTAAAGCAATCTACAGATTCAATGCAATCCCCATCAAAATACCAATCCAATTCTTCAAAGAGTTAGACAGAACAATTTGCAAATTCATCTGGAATAACAAAAAACCCAGGATAGCTAAAGTTATCCTCAACAATAAAAGGACTTCAGGGGAATCACTATCCCTGAACTCAAGCAGTATTACAGAGCAATAGTGATAAAAACTGCATGGTATTGGTACAGAGACAGACAGATACACCAATGGAATAGAATTGAAGACCCAGAAATGAACCCACACACCTATGGTCACTTGATTTTTGACAAAGGAGCCAAAACCATCCAATGGAAAAAAGATAGCATTTTCAGCAAATGGTGCTGGTTCAACTGGAGGTCAACATGTAGAAGAATGCAGATTGATCCATGCTTATCACCCTGTACAAAGCTTAAGTCCAAGTGGATCAAGGACCTCCACATCAATCCAGACACACTCAAACTAATAGAAGAAAAACTAGGGAAGCATCTGGAACACATGGGCACTGGAAAAAATTTCCTAAACAAAACACCAATGGCTTACGCTCTAAGATCAAGAATCGACAAATGGGATCTCATAAAACTGCAAAGCTTCTGTAAGGCAAAGGACACTGTGGTTAGGACAAAACGGCAACCAACAGATTGGGAAAAGATCTTTACCATTCCTACAACAGATAGAGGCCTTATATCCAAAATATACAAAGAACTCAAGAAGTTAGACCACAGGGAAACAAATAACCCTATTAAAAAATGGGGTTCAGAGCTAAACAAACAATTCACAGCTGAGGAATGCCAAATGGCTGAGAAACACCTAAAGAAGTGTTCAACATCTTTAGTCATAAGGGAAATGCAAATCAAAACAACCCTGAAATTTCACCTCACACCAGTGAGAATGGCTATGATCAAAAACTCAGGGGACAACAGATGTTGGCGAGGATGTGGAGAAAGAGGAACACTCCTCCATTGTTGGTGGGATTGCAGACTGGTACAACCATTCTGGAAATCAGTCTGGAGGATCCTCAGAAAATTGGACATTGAACTGCCTGAGGATCCAGCTATACCTCTCTTGGGCATATACCCAAAAGATGCCCCAACATATAAAAAAGACTCGTGCTCCACTATGTTCATTGTAGCCTTATTTATAATAGCCAGAAGCTGGAAAGAACCCAGATGCCCTTCAACAGAGGAATGGATACAGAAAATGTGGTACATCTACACAATGGAATATTACTCAGCTATCAAAAACAACGACTTTATGAAATTCGTAGGCAAATGGTTGGAACTGGAAAACATCATCCTGAGTGAGCTAACCCAATCACAGAAAGACATACATGGTATGCACTCATTGATAAGTCGCTATTAGCCCAAATGCTTGGATTACCCTAGATGCCTAGAACAAATGAAACTCAAGACGGATGATCAAAATGTGAATGTTTCATGCCTTCTTTAAAAGGGGAACAAGAATACCCTTGGCAGGGAAGAGAGAGGCAAAGATTAAAACAGAGACTGAAGTAACACCCATTCAGAGCCTGCCCCACATGTGGCCCATATATATACAGCCACCCAATTAGACAAGATGGATGAAGCAAAGAAGTGCAGACCGACAGGAGCTGGATGTAGATCGCTCCTGAGAGACACAGCCAGAATACAGCAAATACAGAGGCGAATGCCAGTAGCAGATGACTGAACTGAGAATAGAACCCCCGTTGAAGGAATTAGAGAAAGAACTGGAAGAGCTTGAAGGGGCTCGAGACCCCATATGTACAACAATGTCAAGCAACCAGAGCTTCCAGGGACTAAGCCACTACCTAAAGACTATACATGGACTGACCCTGGACTCTGACCTCATAGGTAGCAATGAATATCCTAGTAAGAGCACCAGTGGAAGGGGAAGCCCTGGGTCCTGCTAAGACTGAACCCCAGTGAACTAGACTGTTGGGGGGAGGGCGGCAATGGGGGGAGGGTCGGGAGGGGATACCCATAAGGAAGGGGAGGGGGGAGGGGGATGTTTGCCCGGAAACCGGGAAAGGGAATAACACTCGAAATGTATATAAGAAATACTCAAGTTAATAAAAAAAAAAGAATGTTATGAACAGATTCTTACAGAACATTTTATCCTAAAACAAAAGGATATACCTTCTTCTCAGCACCTCATGGTACCTTTTCCAAAATTGACCATATGATCAGCCACAAAACAAGCCATAACAGATACAAGAAGATAGAAATGATAATATGCATCTTATCAGATCACCAGGGACTAAGGCTGGTTTTCAATACAACAAAACTATTAGAAACCCCTCATATACATGGAAGTTGAACTACTCTCTACTAAATGTTAACTTGCTCAAGGAAGAAATAAAGAAACAAATTAAAGACCTTTTAGAATTTAATGAAATGAAGGCAAAACATACCCAAACTTATGTGGCTCAATGTAAGCAGTGCTAAGAGAAAAACTCAGATCTGAGTACCTCCAAAAAATAAAGGTGAGAGTACACCTAAAAGTTCTAGAACAGAAAGAAACAAATACACCCAAAAGGAGTAGAAGGCAGGAAATAATCAAATTCTGGGCTGAAATCAACCAAGTAGAAACAAAAGGGACTGTACAAAGAATCAACAAACCCAAGATATGGTTCTTTGAGAAAATCAACAAGATAGAAAAACCCTTAGCCATACTAACCAGAGGGCACAGAGAATATATCCAAATTAACAAAATTAGAAATGAAAAGGAAGACAAAAACAACAGAATCTGAGGAAATTAAAAAAAAATCATCAGATCTAATGATAAAAGCCTATATATATTCAACAAAACTGGAAAATCTGGGGGAAATAGACAATTTTATAGACAAATACCAGGTACCAAAGTTAAATCTAGAACCTGGTATAAACCATCTAAGCAATCCCATAACACCTAAAGAAATAGAAAGCAGTTACCAGAAGTCTCCAAAACAAAAAGAACCCAGGTCCAGATGGGTGCAGAATTCTATCACAGCATCATAGAAGACCTCATACCAATACTGTCCAAACTACTCCACAAAATAGAAACAGACAGACTACTACCCAATTCCTTCTGTGAAGGCACAATTTTGCTTATACCTAAATCACACAAAGACCCACTAAGAAAGAGAACTTCAGACCAATATCCCTTATGAATATTGATGAAAAAATACTCAATGAAATACTCCCAACCCGGATCCAAGAACACATCAAAATGACCATCCATCATGCTCATGTAGGCTTCATTCCAGGGAGGCAGCGATGGTTGAAAGTATGGAAATCCATCAACGTAATCCAAAGAAAAACAACCTCATGATCATTTCATTAGATGCTGAGAAAACATTTGACAAAATTCAACACTGCTTCATGATAAACATCCTGGAAAGAATTCAAGGCCCATACCTAAATACAGTAAAAGCCATATACAGCAAACCAATAGCTAAAATTAAACTACATAGAGAGAAATTTGAAGCAATCCCACTAAAATCAGGGACTACACAAGGCTTCCTACTCTCTCCCTACTTATTCAATTTAGTACTCGAAGTCCTAGCCAGAGCAATTAGAAAACAAAAGAAGGTCAAAGGCATACAAATTGTAAAGGAAGAAGTCAAAATATCATTATATGCAGAAGATGTGATAGTATACATAAGTGACCACAAAAGTTCCACCAGAGAACTGCTAAGCCTCATAATCAACTTCAGCAAAATTGCTGGGTATAAAATTAACTCAAGCAAACCAGTAGTCTTCCTCTACTCAAAGGATAAACAGGCTGAGAAAATAGGGAAATAACACCCTTTACAATAGACCCAAATAATATAAAATATCTTGATGTGATTCTGACCAAGCAAGTGAAAGATCTAAATAACAAGATTTTCAAGTCTCTGAAGAAAGAAAGTGAGGAAGATTTCAGAAGATGGAAATAGCTCCTGTGCTCATGGATTGGCAAGATTAATATAGTAAAAATGGCCATTTTGCCAAAAGCAACCTACAGATTAAATATAATCCCAATCAAAATTCCAACTCATTTCTTCATAGAGTTAGAAAGAGAAATTTGCAAATTTATTTGGAATAACAAAACATCCGGGATAGTGAAAACTATACTCAACAATAAAAACTTCCAGGGGAATCACCATCCCTGACTTCAAGCAGTATTACAGAGCAATAGTGATAAAAATTGTATGGTATAGGTACAGAGACAAACAGGTAGATCAGTGGAATAGAATTGAAGATCCAGAAATAAGCCCACACACCTATGATCACTTGATCTTTGACAAAGGTGCTAAAACCATCCAATGGAAGAAAGATAGCATTTTCAACAAATGGTGCTGGTTCAACTGGAGATCAGCATGTAGAAGAATGCAAATTGAACCATTCTTATCACCCTGTACAAAGCTTAAGTCCAAGTGGATCAAAGACCTACACAAGGAACCAGATACATTCAAACAAATAGAGCAAAAAGTGGGGAAGAATCTCGAACACATGGACACTGGGGAAATTTTCCTGAACAAAATACCAATGACTTATCTTCTAAGATAAAGAATCAACTAATGGAACCTCATAAAAGCTGCAAAGCTTCTGTAAGGCAAAGGACACTGTCATTAGGACAAAACGACAACCAACAGATTAGGAAAAAATCTTTACCAATCCTACAACTGATAGAGGGCTAATATCCAATATACACAAAGAACTCAATAAGGTAGACTCCAGAGTGCCAAATAACCCTATTGAAAAATGGGGTATAGAGCTAAAAAAAATTCTCAGCTGAGGTGAATCAAATGCCTGAAAAGTACCTAAAGAAATGCTGAACATCCTTAGTCATCAGAGAAATGCAAATCAAAACAACTTGAGATTCCACACCACACCAGTCTGAATGGCTATGATCAAAAACTCAGGTGACAACAGATATTGGTACAACTCCCCTAGAAATTTGTCTGCAGGTTCCTCGTAGAAATGGACATTGTACTACATGAAGACCCAGGTGTACCTCTCCTCGGCATATACCCAAAAGGTGTTCCAACATACAACAAAGACACATGCACCACTGTGTTCATAGCAACCTAATTTATAATAGCCAGAAGCTGGAAAGGACTCAGATGCCCTTTAACAGAGGAATGGATATACAGAAAATGTGGTACATTTACTCAATGGAGTACTACTCAGCTATCAAAAACAATGACTCCATGAATTTCATAGGCAAATGGATTGAAATAGAAAATATCATCCTGAGTGAGTTAACCCAAACACAGAAAAACACACATGATATGCATTCATTGATAAGTGGATATTAACCCAGGATACCATCCACAGACCACATGAAGCTCAAGAAAAAGAATGACCAAAATGTGGATGTTTCACTCCTTCTTGAAAGGGAGAATACAATATTCATAGGAGGGGATATGGAGGCAAAGTTTGGAGCAGAGACTGATGGAACAGCCATTCAGAGCCTGCCCCACATGTGATCCATATATTTATAGCCACCAAAACTAGATAAGATTGATGAAGCTAAAAAGTGCATGCTGACAGTAACCAGATATAGATGTCTCCTGACAGACACAGCCAGAGCATGTCAAATACAGAGGTGAATGCTAGCAGCAAACCATTGAACTGAGAATGGGACCCCCATTGGAGGAATTGGAGGAATTGGAGAAAGGATTGAAAGAGCTGAAGGGGCTTGCAACCCCGTAAGAACAATACCAAACAACCAGAGATCCCAGGGACTAAAACACTATCCAAAGACTATACATGGACTGACCCATGGCTCCAATTGCATATGTAGCAGAGAATGGCTTTGTTAGGTACCAATGGAAGGAGAAGCCTTTGTTACTGCCAAGGTTTGATCCCCAGTGTAGGGAAATGTCAGGGGGTGGGAAAGGGAACACTGTTATAGTAGAAGGGGAGGGGGATGGAATAGGGGGCTTATACCTGGGAAACAGGGTAAGGGAATAACATTTGAAATGTAAATTTAAAAAAATCCAATAAAAGAAAAAATACAAAACAAAAGAATTCGAATGCATATAAGCAGTGACCAGAAATTCCAACAATGTGAGATCAGAGACAAAGGGTGACTCTGGCTTTCTGATCTTTCAGTAAAAATTATGTTGAAGAGTGATCAAACTGATACCGAAGGACTTCCCTTGGTCTTTAAAACTGTGTTTACCTGGCCACATGCACCAAGACATATAACAAAGGCATGCATAAGAACAAAATACAAAATAGAACATTCAAAATTATAAGTAATAAGTAATATAAGTAATAATAATATTCCTATCTACGGAATAATCTGTCACATTTGTGACAATTTTTATTAAAAGATCTTGTCTATTTTATTAATTTGAGAGGAATTTTGGTATCAATGGTTATATTACTCAAATATCTATGCAATATATTCCAATCAACTTTTGTTATAAAGATTTGATTTTGAGTTTTCAGTGTTTAGCAACATTTTAACGAAAGCACCTCTATGGGAATGCTAAGACAGCCAAAACCATAAATGCCACTTATAAAACACTCATCCCTTTCCAGAAACATGGAACATTATTTGATGCTTTCCTTTTGTCCCTTCTGTATTTCATCAATATTGTTAACTACACAATGGGCAGGAGAGAAAAGCAATTGCTCTGTCAGGCACGTACCATTTTCTGATGGCCACACAGCTTTGTTTATCAAAAAGAAATCTTTTCTTTGATAAGCATAATACAACACTGAAGGACCATTGTCTCCATGCTGGAGCTGTAGGAATAAGCACTTAGGGTAAATGAAAATACATTAAGGTATTTTCAGTCAAACTTTGTTACAGTTTAAACACATGATCTGAAGATTAAATATTCACCACTGTTGGAGACCATATCTTCAGATTAACTTATCATTCCCCGCAGCTTCCTCAGGAGGCATTGATTCTGTCTCACTAATTTTAACAATTTGAGTTTCATTTGATTTGTCTAAACACTAGAGAAGGTGGGTATTTGAGACAGCCCTTTGTATAAATACCATGAGTCAGTATAAAAGCAAGCTCACTGAACTGAGTGACTTTTGCCAAATTGTCTACATGTAAATGGGCAATGGTAGGTAGGTATGCATGTTAAGTGATACCCATAATTGATAGATGGTGCACTTGGCTAAGTCATAGACAATTTGTTGGAAACTTAAAATGAGCTTCTTATCTGAGAAATAATAAAAATGATTTTCCAGTACTTACAGCACCCAATTTCATATTGCCTCAGTCTCCAAAACATCGCTTTCAAAGTAGAAGCATGAAATATACATTAATCATACCAGACACCTTTGTGCCCTGCTCAACTGTATAAAACAGATTCTATGGCTTCGGCGTTCACAGACAGAGCATTTTGTGATGGAGCTCTATGATGACATTCAAGATTTAATAGTGAGTACCTAATTGTCATTTAAGCGTTTGTGGTAGAATAATATTTTTCATGTCTGTCTGAATATAAAATTGAACATAATGGCATGTTCAAATTTTCTAAGGGAACAATGTTGCAAAATTGTCTTAGCTATTTTACCAATGACAGAAGAAATAACTCTTGAAGAGTAATTTGTGAATTACTAAAGCATGCAAGCACCATGGCTAGCACTACAATCACCATACAGTCTTCTCAGTCCAGGTGTTTGTGAGAAGTAAACGGCAAAATAACATCCTTTTGTATGTTATATTTCTCATTGTCTATTGCATACAATTTTGTTCTAATTTTCTTAAAGACTTAATTTGCCATATGATTTTGGAGTAATAACCAATGTTTATCACCACACAATATAGACAAAATTTTTATGAATCAGAGGAAGGTAATATTTGAGAATTCTTAAGTTGAAAGAGGCCACATCCTCCTATTATTTTACCTGGAATCTGCTTAAATTACTTCCTGTACAAATAACTGTGCTCCCTCACAGTTTCAGGTAAAGTTTTTATTTACTCTGGAAAGAATAGAAGTTTTCAAGCATTTTTGACGGTGCCCTATTTGGATAAATGCCACAAATCTCGATATATGCCTAGGTAAAAAATAAAAATGAGAGTCAGTTAAGCAGAGTTTCATAAAATTAGAAATATATTTAAAGTATGTATGCTTCTCTCTTTATGTATAAATGTGAGTGCATGTATGTTGAAACCAAAATTTGAAATTTAATGAAATGGTAATGGTGCAATGTAGTAGTGCTTTTGTCTAAATAAAAAGTGAAATAGGACAGAGGAGGGTGTATGAATTAACATATATTCTCATTAATGAACAAAGTTTTAGGGCGAGTGGCTATTTTCATAGTATAGTTAAACAAATACCTATATAAGGATGAAAAATGAAAGCTCTCCAGAGTGAGCATAGAGAAAAGACTGAGTGGCCTTTGTTCCTATATTTAAAATTAAAAATTAAATAAACTATAAAATGATGGTTTTCTTGAATGTATCACATTCAAGAACTTGCTATGATTGAAAAACAAAAAATAAAAACTAAAACCAAAACCATGAGTAGGAAAATAAAGGATCATAGATGGAACAATTGCCACTGGGAATGAAACGAGCTAATTTTATTTCATGGATAAAGATAGCTGTTCATTAGTGTGTTGTAAAACCCTCTGAAACTAGAGATTCAGTGGAAGTCAGTGTAACTCATATTTTTTTCAAAGTCTATTTCTAATGATGGTTCTTAAATGCTTTACCCTCCCTTTTAGCCCACCACCCACCAGAGGTGGTTCAAAAGATCGGATATGTGGGAAGTGGACCTGTTTAGAAATGGTTCTTTGGAGCAATTTCCATCCGCATTGTGAGGAAACTGGCAGTTCAGTTCACAGGTTAGCAACAGCCGCTCAATCTACTCTAAAACACTTCACAGAAATATCCATAGCGCAATTTGGTAGAGTCAGGGTAGCAAACAGGAATCAGCAGCAGTAGCAGCACTACATAGCAGAGATAGGCAGACCTCAGCCTCGGCAAGGGTAAGCAGGAGGGACTGGCAGGAAGAACAAGAAAATTTCTAGGCTGTGCCACTATCAGCTAAGTGAAGTGAAAATCAGCAGCGGTGCTAGACCAACAAGCTTTGCACAGCTATCTCTATAAGCAAGCATCCAAACATCAGTGTTCTCCGTGGGTCTTACCTTAGCATGGGCATCTGTCTCTGCGGACATCTCTTTGTCAATTAGTCTGAGTCCAAGGAAGCAGAAAGAAACTACAGCACATGACCAGGAGGGGTTCTTTTGTAAATTTCTCTCTATGGAGTCTGAAAAAGAGACCTCAACTATGAAATGTAAGGTGGACTGATACATGCATGCTTTTAGTAAATAATCCTCATTACATGTCCTTTCATGTGCTTGCCTTAGCAAAACATTTTTTTCCTCTGGTGTCTGCTTCATCAAAATGTTTTTTTTTTTTTTTCAACAGGTCTGCCTTAGCCTTCCAAGTCCACTTCAGAAAAAATGTTCCTTCACATATTTGCCCCAGGGAAACATCATCCAACACAACTTACTTTCCAAAGAATCCTTAAGTGTCCCCTTCAAGTTCACTTTTAGGTTTTTCCTCCTTGAGCCCCATCCGTTCTTCAGAGCCAGGCTATCAGATGTTTCAGATGTTATCAGATACTTGAAAATAATCAGCCTAATCCAGAAAAGTTTTAGTCTGAATTTCATTGAAGAGGCTATTCCCTGTTGACAGTAAAAGCATGGTTAGTTGTTCATATATGAGCTAGTCAGAAAGCAGAGAATTACATGGTTCTGCTGGTGTTTCCCCTTGCCCTTTATGTTAGCTTAGGGTATTCACTGCATGGGATCAGAACATCCGGTTTAGGCACACATTTCATCCTCATTAATAGATCTTTGTATTAAACAAGGTCAAAGGTATATTTCTGTAGATGGTAAGGTCTGTAAGGTGAAAGTGAGCTTCTCCATCAGAGTGAGAATGTTGATCATTCCTTCCTCATGTAGCAATAGGAAAGAAAGGCCAACAACTGCTTATAGTTTACTCAGATACGTCTCTGCCCTATATTTTATGTAGCACAAGTGTTAGCTTTCACATAAATGGCCAACATATCAAGCCACTTAAGAACACAGCAGTTCAGTAGAGATGAGTAAAAGGAAAAAGAACAAAATATATTCTGTCTCTGTATAGAAAAGTGCTAAACCCACCACAGCATATAGAGGAAGACTACTGAAGGCTATTCCCACGATGACCTTTAACACATTACCTCCATGAGAACACAGGTAAGTCCATTCCAAAAACAGTCCCCACATTTATCCTATTGAAAACAACAAAAATAGCGAGACGAACAACAAAAATGAAACAAAACTGAGAGTTAAGTGTTAAGAGACAAACTCCTCTCGAGATGCTGTGAAAAAGAAGATATATATTCAATGTAAAACCTTGAACATATTAAGAAAATATATTTGGGGAAAAAATTCTTGACACCAAATTCTAGGCATCAATAGGAAAGCTTGAAGTCTAAAATTACATTGGAATAGCTTCAGCAATAATAGGCCCCCCTTGGAAATTCCAAATCCCACTTCATAAAGAGGAAAAAAAAGAGAGAAAGACGAGTATTAACTTTTTAAAAAGTTATGTTTAGGAATGCCTTTCATAAGTCCATCAGAATTGACACAGAGAATAAAGAGACATTACTCCAAAGACAGATCAATGATGTTATCCAAATATAAACACAATAGCACAAAAATATGAAATTAAAAGACAAGTCATCTAAAGTTTGGGAAGAAGAATGATAGGACTATCTGAATGTATCATCATAAAACAAACAAAACCAAAAGAAAGGTGAAGAAATATGTGAAGGGAATGTCTAACATTAGGGACAGATGAAAACCTTAAAACACACATTAAAAAAAAAACAAAAAATAATCAAACCTACAGTTTAAAAAAACACAAAAATTAGCAGAACTATAAATTAGAACAGAACAGAACTAAAATCCCACTCAAACTTAACTTCAAAATCCCAATGAATTAAAATAAATATTCTTAAGAACAGACAAAAGTAGAAGATGGTTAGGGGCTAGGATAATTTGTGAGACAGACGGATCTATAACAGATTTTTCTAGGTTGTCTTTGAGATAGGGTAATTTTCTATATCCCAAGGTGGCATGGAACTTTTTCTGTAACCCAGGTGGCCTCAGACATGAATAGAATTTTTTTTGTCACACCTTCCATTGTGCCAGTTTTAGATACGCTAATCAAATGCACAATTAAATAGCAAATGAAAAGAAAATAACATGCAAACAAAACCCACTGACACACAATTATACATGCAATGAAAATAGGAACCAAAATAAGAATAATAAAAATTTCCAGATAGGAACTAAAAATTTATTCTCAACAAAACAATTAAAGAACTGTTAGAAGTCCTTCAGATAGAAAAAATTCTGGTAGGCAGAAATATCGATGTACAGAAACCAGATCCTATAATTGCAGTTACCTTCCCAGAGAAGGTGAACAATGATTTAAATATTTTCAAGTAAATTCAGACCAACCTACCACCACCATCCCTCCATATTTACCCAGGACTAAGCCATAGAAAACTCTTGATCAGATGCTAGTACCAACAGAATGGTGTTCTCTGCATCAATCGATAAACGAAACACAGGGAAATCATATGATAATGGGTCTTAAAGTGTCGCTGGCAGCACAAGAAGAAAGTACAGTTTAAAGTATATGTTTAAAGCTGAACATTGTCAAAAAAGCTGAATTTTTTGCTTAAAATCTTATTGAATATGATACTTCTCTTCCTTATTACAATAAGTTACGTTATAGTACAAATTGCCGTATAGAATCCTCTGCTTTTGTGGAGACCAACCCAACTGAAACAGGCAAGAACCCTACCTGATGTCTCAACTGCCCCACTTCCCTGGTTCAGAGCCCAGAGATCCAAGCTGTTGAGACACACACAAACCCCAAATGCCTCCTACTTTGCATGCTTGTGCCAGTCCGTACACTAGCATATAGCCCCTGCTCAGTTGGAGGCCAGCCAGGTCAGTAAGAACAGATTGTAAGAGCCCTATCTGCCTTCTGTACTCTCCTGTTCTCTGTCTAGGTTTAGAGCCCAAAGCCCAAGCCACTGACACTCCACCACCATGACCTATGTCCCATAACCCTTTTCCCTGTGCCCACACCTAATTGAGTGAACATGCTCTTCTCAGGTGCATGCCAGGCCAAACAGAAAAGTAAGAGCCCCACCTACACTCAAACCCCTCCATGCCCTTCAGTGGGATTTCAAAGACTCCCCTGTAGATGTGTATCTCTGTTCCTCTCCCTGCCATTTCTAAAGCCCCACTGATGGTAGGTATCCCTTGCCTGTGTACAGGCCTCCTGGCCAGAACAGGTTAGAGCCCCAACTGCCAGAAAGACCCAAGCTCCTGACACTACCACTACTACCTGTTTTACCCTACTTTCCTGCCCTCTGGGTGATGCCCCTCTCCTAGAGTGGTGGATACCCACAGGTCGAGTCTAGGCCACACCAGTCATAACAGAGATCTCCTGCTGGACAGAAGCTCATACTAGCTACCAGAATCCAGCTCCCAATTTTGTTGAAGACTCAGTGCTAGACCAGAAGTCAACAAAATTACCAGAAATGCAGAACACAAACACCAGACAATGGAACAGGAAACAAAATTCAAGGAACTAAAACACCCAACCAAAACCAATCAGAAATCAGCTCTTAGGCTTATATTAATCTCAATCCCAGATGCCTAGACACCAATGCAAGAATATAATTAACAAGAGTCACACAATATGGCAAAACCACAGCCCAGCTATCCTATTGCAGCAACCCCAGAGCATTACAGTGCTGTGGACACACTAGTAAATAACTTTAAAACCAACATTATGAAGATAATGAAGCTGCTTAAAGAGGAAACGAACAAAAAAGTTCCTTAAAGGAACTCAGGAAAACAAAAGCAATAGGAGAAAATGAATAAATCACTTAAAGAAACCCCCAAAATACAAACCAACAGTGGGTTGAAATAAATAAACCCCTAGTGGAAAGCTGAGAAGAAAAAGAAAGGAAGGAAGAAATAAAGTACAGGATAAGCTTGCTATAATCCACAGACTCAAAGATGTTAAATAGCAAGGAGTCCAAGGCAGGATGCTTGGCTCTCACTCAGAAGGAAAATAAAATAGCCATTGAAATGTAGAAGGGAGAAAACTGGGTGGGAGAGGTGATCTAGAGAAGAACTGTGGTGGGCGTGGGATCAAGTCTAGGGAGAGCCAGAGAGGGAGATAGCGAGAGAGTGAGAGAGAGACAGAGAGAGACAGAGAGACAGAGACAGAGACACAGATACAGAGACACATTAACGGAGACAGAGACACAGAGACAGAAACAGAGACAGAGAGAGAGAGACAGAGAATAGAAATCTGCTAAAACTGGTCAGGGGGTACTCTCTCAGACACCCCAGATCTGGAATAAGAAGACCAACAGAGTCAACTTACCTGGACTTTTGGGGGCTCCCAGAGACCAATATGCCAACCAAAGAGTATCCATGGGTTGGAAAAACAACTGCAGCACATATGTAGCAGACAAACATCTCTGCTCTGACTCTGGTGCCTGTGGATCCTGTTCCACAAACTGGGCTTCTTTATCTTGGCTCAGTGAGAGAGGATGTGCCTAGTCCTATAATGATGTGATGTGCCAGGGTGGGTTGTTTCCCAGGGGGCCTCCCCATTATTAGAGGATAAGGAGAGGGCATATGGATGGAGGGACTATGTAAGAGAGACTGGGAGGAGAGCGGGTGCTGTGATCAGGAAGTAATGTTCATAAAACATAAATTAGTGGAGCGAAAAAAATGCTCTAGACCTGAAAACAGAAATGGAAGCAGTAAAGAAAACAAACTGAGGAAATTCTGGAGATTGAAAGCCCAGGTAAGCAGGAAAAGAACTTCAAGCATTAAGAACAGAATACACAAGATGGAAGACTCTGAGGTGTAAAGGATACAATAAAAAAAGTTGATACATCTGTCAAAGAAAATCTTAAGCCTATATAATTCCTGGCACAAGATGTCCAGTATATCTCGGACCCCAGGAAAAGACCAAACCTAATACTAATAGGAATAAAAGAAGGAGAAGAAACCCAGCTCAGAGACTGAGAAAATATTTTCAACAAAATCGTAGAAAAAAAATTCTTAATCAAAAGAGATGCCTATAAACATACTAGAAGCTAAGAGAATACCAAATAGATTAGATAATAAATGAAAGATAATAATTATCCTAATAATCAAAACACTAAATATGAATAACAAAGAATGAATATTAAAAGCTGCAAGGGAAAAAAAGGCCAAGCACCATATAAAAGCAAAAATTTAGAATTACATGCAAGTTCTAGATGACCACTCCAGAAGACAGAAGACCCAGAATAAATAGATGTATTGTGGTCTCTAGGAGATCACAGATGCCAGATGAAACTAGTATGCATTACAATACTTTCAATCACAATCGATAGAGAAAACAATATATTCTATGACAAACTCAAATTTTAAACAATTATTTGTCTATAAATCCAGTCATAGAGAAGGAACTAGAAGGAAGATCTAACCCAAGAAGGTAAACTACACACATAAAAACATCAGCAAGTAAATAATCTCTCTCTCTCTCTCTCTCTCTCTCTCTCTCTCTCTCTCTCTCTCTCTGTCTCTCTCTCTCTCACGCACACACACACACACACACACACACACACACGCACTCTCACACATTAATAAAGCTTAAATCACATGTTGAACCCCAGACAATAATAATGGGAGATTTAATCACAAATGGTTGGAAAGAGAAATCAGAGAAACAACAACCTTCAAAATAGTAACAAATACTAAAAAATATTTTGGTATAACTTTTACCAAACAAACGAAAGATCTATATGATAAGAACATCAAACATTAAGATGAAAAGGTCTCCTGTACTCATGAATCAGTATAATTAACATAGTACAAATAGCCATCTTACCAAAACCAATCCCCATCAAAGTTCCAAAGTAATTCTTTACAGACCTTGAAGGAACAGTACTGAGCTTCATATGAAAAAAAAAAAAAAAAAACCCTCAGGATAGCTATAGCAATCCTGTACAATGAAAGAATTTGCAGAAGCATTACTGTCCCTAATTTCAAGCTCTACTACAGAGCTATTAGCATAAAAAGAGACAGGTTGATCAATGGAATCAAATTGAAGACCCATAGGTAAATTCACACACCTATGAACACCTGCTTTTTGATAAAGAAATCAGAATTATATAAAGGAAAAACAAAAGTATCTTCAATAAATGGTCTGAGAATTCAACTACTTGGATGTCTGCATGTAGAAGAATACAAATAGACCTATATCTATCAGCCTAGGAAAACTCATATCTTAAAGAAACATAAAATAAGATACACTGAACCTGAGAGGAGAAAAAGTAGGGAATAACCTTGAACACATTTATACAGGAGACAACTTCCCAATAACACCAATAGATCAGGCTCAATTAATAAATGGAACTTCATGAAATGGAAAAGCTTCTATAAATCAAAGAACATCATCAAGTGAACAAAATGGCAGCCTACAGAATCAGAAAAGATTTTCACCAACTCCACCTCCATCAGAAGTTTAATTTCATATATATATATATATATATATATATATATATATATATATATATGTGTGTGTGTGTGTGTGTGTGTGTGTGTGTGTGTGTGTGTGTATGTATGTATATATAACTAAAAAATAAATATCAACAAGCTAAATAATCTAATTAAAAATATAAACCAAGAATTCTCAACAGGAATCTAAACTGGGTTAGAAGCACTTAAAGAAATAATGTCAACAGTTACACTAGTATATCTTTCAGGCAATGCACTACTTTTGGAGCACTATAAATGAGAGATTTTGTGACTAGCTTGGTGTTTATATTTTCATTTTTGTAGCATTACAGTACATTCCTTCAGCAGAGGCACTAAAACAGGAATAGAGGTGCTTTGTAGACACCAACTCTACTTCAATGAGTTGTGTACGTATTTCCTTTCAGCAATGGGGCTTTGCTGCCAGTTTGTGGAAAACAGTCTATTGGGAGTAACCAACCAGTATTTGATTTAACTTAAGGCTCACTCCATGAGCCCATACCCAACACTCCTTGGGCAATCAAAAACCAGGACTAGTTAGCTCATATACATAGGGTAAAACTAAAAATAGAAAAATAAAGGTATGGTGATTGAATGACTCTTAATAATATTCTGGTACACTCACAGATCAGTTTTCTAAGTCATCATCAGAGAAGTTTCTATTGCTTCAAGCCATGGCAGTAATAAAGGTAAGTATATTCATTCACCACAATGAGTTAATACTGGAGCTGGTGATGTCCCACTGTACCACAAGAGTGCATGCTACTCTTATGGAAAGCCTGTGTTCAGTTTCTAGAACCCACACGAAGAGCTAACAACATTTAGATACAATTATATCTCCAGATCAACCGATTCTCTCTGCCTGCACAGTCACATGCACATACATACAAGGAGATTCACACAATTGTGTTCTTAAAATCAATATAAAGTAAAAGGAAAAAAGGAAGAAAAAGAAAAAGCGAACTCAAAAGTTAAACATAAACAACAATAAAACCATTTATCTCTAAATACTATTCAGGTGACATAAAGAAAAGCTGACTAATAATTTGCATGTAAACATATAGGAAACCTTTAACACCTAACACAAAACACAAGAAAACAAGTCATCAATTGAAGAATACGATGTGCTCCTCTACAACTACAAAGCATGCATGAATGGAAAAGGCCTAAGTGTATATCTTCAAAGTGACAGAAATAGCAGAAAAATGTTTACTAATTCATGAATAAAAGTTGGTACAACCACTCTGGAAATCAATATGGAGGTTCCTCAGAAAATTGGATATTGTACTACCTGAGGACCCAGTTATACCTCTCCTGGGCATATACCCAAAAGATGCTCCAGCATACAAAAAGGACACATGCTCCATTATGTTCAAAGCAGTTTTATTTATAATAGCCAGGAGCTGGAAAGAACCCATATGCCCTTCAACAGAGGAATGGATACAGAGAATGTGTGACATCTACACAATGGAATACTACTCAGCTATCAAAAAAAATGACTTCATGAAATTCATAGGCAAATCGATAGAACTAGAAAATATCATCCTGAGTGAGGTAACCCAATCACAAAAATCACACATGTTATGCTCTCCCTAATAAGTGGATATTAGCTCCAAAGCTTGAATTACCAAAGATACAATCCACAGACCACATGAAGCTCAACAAGGACAACCAAAGGGTGGATGCTTCAGTCCTTCTTAAAGGGGGAGATATGGAGACAAAGTTTGTAGCAGAGACTGAAGGAACGGCCATTCAGAGCCTGCCCCGCCTGGGGATCCAGTATATATATATATATATATATATATATATATATATATATATATATATATATATATATATATATATATACCAGAACTAGACAATATTGATGAAACCAAGAAGTGCATGCTGACAGGAGCCTGATATAGCTGTCTCCTAAGAGGCACAGCCAGAGCGTGAGAAATACAGAGGCGAATGCTAGCAGCAAACCAACAAACTGAGAACGATGTCCCGTTGGAGGAATTTGAGAAAGGATTGAAGGAGCTGAAGGGGCTTGAAACCCCATAAGAAAAACAATATCATCCAACCAGAACTCCCAGGGACTAAACCACTACCCAAAGATTTTAAACATGGACAGACCCATGGCTCCAGTTGTTTATGTGGCAGAGGGTGGCATTGTCTGAAATCAATGGGAGGGGAAGCCCTGGTTCCTATGAAGGCTTGATACCCCAGCATAGGGCCATGATAGGGTAGTGGAACAGGAGTGGGTGGGGTGGGGGACACCCTCGTGGAGACAGGAGGAGGGAGGGTTTCAGAGGGAAACCAAGAGGGGAGATAACATTTGAAATGTAAATAAAAATATTCAATAAAGATAAATAAGAGAGAGAGAGAGAGAGGAGGAGGAGGAGGAGGAGGAGGAGGAAGAGGAGGAGGAAGAGGAGGAGGAAAGGAGGGAGGAAGGGAAGGAGGGAGGGAAGGAGGGAGGAAGGGAGGACGGGAGGACGGGAGGACAGGAGGACGGGAGGGAGGGAAAAAAATGGAAAAAAAAAGACCAGCAATGGAAAATGCATAAAGGCGAAACTTGATCACCAGCACATCATGACATCATGACTGGCCTGGGGAATAAGACAGCCATGCTTAAAGTCATGCATGGTGTCTGCTAATTAAACTGAACATTGAAATTTTTGTGTAACTTAGCAACTACACTCCTTGGCATCTCTTTATGAAAATGATGACTTAATGCTCAAACAAAAGCTGTAAACAAATGTCCAATCAGTTTTTGTTTGTCAGCACAAAGCTAGAAAACAGTTCAAAGTTCTTAGACAGGTGGATGTGAAAATACAATGTTGCAAAATATAAGCCTGAAACTGTACTCAGAAGTAAAAAGAAAACTGACTTCAAAGCAAAGAAGATTGCTGGTTCCTAAGAAATTATCCTAAAATTAAACACCACAAACCTTAAAACAAATTAACACACCAAAAAAAAAAAAACCCAAAAACAAAAGTGTATAAACCTCCAATGTGACACTCTTTGAAGCTTTATGTGTGCATCTGGTTGAAATGGTCAAGCTTTATAATTTTAAGTACTGTTTCACAGGTTTAGTGATCTGACTTAGGGAAAATGCAGGTACAGTGTGATAACATCTAGCAGGACTCTGTGATGTTGAGATTACAAAGCATGTAGACACTGATGGGACATATACATGTTTCTCACATGAGATATAAAAGTAAAAGCAAATACAGAAACACACATACACACACACACACACATACAAAATGACAAGTCAATATAAGTAAACTTCTAAAGATTTATAGAAATGATCTATATTCTCACATATTTGTCTTAATTTCATGCTATTATTTTGAAAACTTTTACTGCTGAACAAAAGCATGTGTAGTTTAACTGCGTTTTATCTCTGAAAATCTTATTTGAATATGAATTTAACTCAATAAACATGAAATAAATGTCATTTAACTCTGCTTAACTATATTTACAAATTATGAAAATACTAACTACGTCCTGGAGGGCGTTGTCAAAAGGCCTAGAATTAAAGAATTCTGACGGTATTAACTATTATATAGAATAAATAGAGAGCCATATTCCATGATAGGAGAATATGCTGGACAGAATAAATAGGAGAATAAATGTAATTTTTTTAAAAAATATGGAAATTCTTATAAGCTACATTTTCAACTGGGAGCCAGTTTTGCTTTCCCAGAGTTAGTTGGCAAAACCAATTATTACCTTGGTTCTTACAACTGTTATTGACATTATTGGCATCTAGTTAGCTATAATCCAGGACACAGATAGCTTCCTTCAATATAAAGGATGACCTCATACAAATTAAGCTATATACTTCAAAATGTCAACAATCCTGAAATTTGAAATCCCTGTGTATTAAGTCCTCATTTCAAAAGGAAGGGCTTAGTCTGGCTCATAGTATGAGGCACATAGCACACTGGAGAAGTAAATGGAGGCAGATAGTTGGATAAGCAGATGCTGGTGCATGGCTTTTCCTTACTTGCTTATACTTACTATGTCCTGGGATTCATCCCATAGGATGGGGCTGACTTCCTCTTAGCTCCATGTACCCAACATGACATGTCCAGATGTACATTTTCTAGGTGAGCTTAAATTCAAGCAAGAACATATTTTCATCAGGAGGCTATCTTCTAAAAAAGTAATTTTGTCATATCTATAATTCGACAGACATGAAAACATCTATCTTTGTTCGAACTTTATTAGACATAGACAACTGAAGTAAATGTGTCAACTTCATAAAAATTTCTTTATCTGTAGAAAATTTCATATTCACTGATAAAAAGCAATAGATTGCTGATACTTAAGCACTATGATGAATCAAAATTATATGATTGCGGGAAGAAATCAGACACAAAAGTGTTTGTAATCTACTCATTTTATCTAATGGAATTGTGGGACAGCAAAATAAATCTAAAATTATGGCAAATCAGAAGATTATGTAAGTTTCAGGTTGGAGAAGAAGCTATTTAGCAGTAACAGATCCTAGGTTGAAATGAAGTTAAAATGTAAAATATTATTTATTTAATTTTTATTGAAAATATTTTCCATTCAATATATTATGGTTAGTTTCCTCTCCCTTATCTCCTTTCAAATATTTCTCACCCACCACTTACACTTACTCCATGTCTTCTTTCACTCACTTTTTAGAAAACAAACATACAAATAAAACATTTTAAAAAAGAAAGAAATGGGACACACACACACACACACACACACACACACACACACACACACCACCACCATCACAAAATGTGAAAATCAGAAAGTATAACATATAATAAAAAGCAAATAAGTTTAAAAAACTAACAAAACAAAAACTCAATAAAACATTATGAGACAAAAATAATCTCCCGAACTCCCATTCAGCCCCTTCGAGTTGTCCAGAAATACTCTGAGTTGCCATTGTGTTGTTCCTCTCTGGGTATGCACCCTTTCTTTAAGAGTGATGTATATACCAGTGAGACTTCATTGAAGAAAATCAAGGTTTCATTTGCACGTGGTTTGTCAATTAGAGGTAACATCTGAGTTCGGGGTGGGACTTTTTTTCACTTCCCTATCTCAAACCTGAGACACAGCTTACCTTGGACCTCTGCAGACTCCCATAATATTTGTGACGCATCCTGTTGCGTCTAGAAGGCCCTCTTTTGTTGGTGTCTTCCATTCCTTCTGGATTAACATTGAATTCTCTCATCTGTTAGCATGCAGAACACCTCTCAGTATCATGGACCCTAGTCAGCCGGGATGACATCTTTAGGTAGGCCCCAGCTCAACTCTGTATTCACAGACTTAAGTGTGGTCTTCAGCAGCAGGGCCTTACCATCAGTTTATGACAAACTACCAATAGCCTCTTAGAAGCCTGAGTCTTTACATGATTTCCATAGATCTCCTTTAGTCAATAACTCAATTATCTGTAATCCATTTTGAGAGTTGGAGGGCTCATATAGTACCAAAACATCTATTTGGGGCTTTATTATTTGATGACTTCATTTAGATGTTTAAATATATATGTTTTTTTGTTTTTTTTTTATTAACTTGAGTATTTCTTATATACATTTCGAGTGTTATTCCCTTTCCCGGTATCCGGGCAAACACCCCCCTCCCCCCTCCCCTTCCTTATGGGTGTTCCCCTCCCGACCCTCCCCCCATTGCCGCCCTCCCCCCAACAGTCTAGTTCACTGGGGGTTCAGTCTTAGCAGGACCCAGGGCTTCTCCTTCCACTGGTGCTCTTACTAGGATATTCATTGCTACCTATGAGGTCAGAGTCCAGGGTCAGTCCATGTATAGACTTTAGGTAGTGGCTTAGTCCCTGGAATCTCTGGTTGCTTAGCATTGTTGTACATATGGGGTCTCGAGCCCCTTCAAGATCTTCCAGTTCTTTCTCTGATTCCTTCAACGGGGGACCTATTCTCAGTTCAGTGGTTTGCTGCTGGCATTCGCCTCTGTATTTGCTGTATTCTGGCTGTGTCTCTCAGGAGCGATCTACATCCGGCTCCTGTCGGTCTGCACTTCTTTGCTTCATCCATCTTGTCTAATTGAGTGGCTGTATATGTATGGGCCACATGTGGGGCAGGCTCTGAATGGGTGTTCCTTCAGTCTCTGTTTTAATCTTTGCCTCTCTCTTCCCTGTCAAGGGTATTCTTGTTCCCCTTTTAAAGAAGGAGTGAAGCATTCACATTTTGATCATCCGTCTTGAGTTTCATTTGTTCTAGGCATCTAGGGTAATTCAAGCATTTGGACTAATAGCCACTTATCAATGAGTGCATACCATGTATGTCTTTCTGTGATTGGGTTAGCTCACTCAGGGTGCTGTTTTCCAGTTCCAACCATTTGCCTACGAATTTCATAAAGTCGTTGTTTTTGATAGCTGAGTAATATTCCATTGTGTAGATGTACCACATTTTCTGTATCCATTCCTCTGTTGAAGGGCATCTGGGTTCTTTCCAGCTTCTGGCTACTATAAATAAGGCTACAATGAACATAGTGGAGCACGAGTCTTTTTTATATGTTGGGGCATCTTTTGGGTATATGCCCAAGAGAGGTATAGCTAGATCCTCAGGCAGTTCAATGTCCAATTTTCTGAGGATCCTCCAGACTGATTTCCAGAATGGTTGTACCAGTCTGAAATCCCACCAACAATGGAGGAGTGTTCCTCTTTCTCCACATCCTCGCCAACATCTGTTGTCCCCTGAGTTTTTGATCATAGCCATTCTCACTGGTGTGAGGTGAAATTTCAGGGTTGTTTTGATTTGCATTTCCCTTATGACTAAAGATGTTGAACACTTCTTTAGGTGTTTCTCAGCCATTTGGCATTCCTCAGCTGTGAATTGTTTGTTTAGCTCTGAACCCCATTTTTTAATAGGGTTATTTGTTTCCCTGCGGTCTAACTTCTTGAGTTCTTTGTATATTTTGGATATAAGGCCACTATCTGTTGTAGGATTGGTAAAGATCTTTTCCCAATCTGTTGGTTGCCGTTTTGTCCTAACCACAGTGTCCTTTGCCTTACAGAAGCTTTGCAGTTTTATGAGATCCCATTTGTCGATTCTTGATCTTAGAGCGTAAGCCATTGGTGTTTTGTTTAGGAAATTTTTTCCAGTGCCCATGTGTTCCAGATGCTTCCCTAGTTTTTCTTCTATTAGTTTGAGTGTGTCTGGATTGATGTGGAGGTCCTTGATCCACTTGGAATTAAGCTTTGTACAGGGTGATAAGCATGGATCGATCTGCATTCTTCTACATGTTGACCTCCAGTTGAACCAGCACCATTTGCTGAAAATGCTATCTTTTTTCCCTTGGATGGTTTTGGCTCCTTTGTCAAAAATCAAGTGACCATAGGTGTGTGGGTTCATTTCTGGGTCTTCAATTCTATTCCATTGGTCTATCTGTCTGTCTCTGTACCAATACCATGCAGTTTTTATCACTATTGCTCTGTAATACTGCTTGAGTTCAGGGATAGTGATTCCCCTGAAGTCCTTTTATTGTTGAGGATAGCTTTAGCTATCCTGGGTTTTTTGTTATTCCAGATGAATTTGCAAATTGTTCTGTCTAACTCTTTGAAGAATTGGATTGGTATTTTGATGGGGATTGCATTGAATCTGTAGATTGCTTTTGGTAAAATGGCCATTTTTACTATATTAATCCTGCCAATCCATGAGCATGGGAGATCTTTCCATCTTCTGAGGTCTTCTTCAATTTCCTTCTTCAGTGTCTTGAAGTTCTTATTGTACACATCTTTTACTTGCTTTGTTAAACTCACACCGAGGTACTTTATATTATTTGGGTCTATTATGAAGGGTGTCGTTTACCTAATTTCTTTCTCGGCTTGTTTCTCTTTTGTATAGAGGAAGGCAACTGATTTATTTGAGTTAATTTTATACCCAGCCACTTTGCTGAAGTTGTTTATCAGCTTTAGTAGTTCTCTGGTGGAACTTTTGGGATCACTTAAATATACTATCATATCATCTGCAAATAGTGATATTTTGACTTCTTCTTTTCCGATCTGTATCCCCTTGACCTCCTTTTGGTGTCTGATTGCTCTGGCTAGAACTTCAAGAACTATATTGAATAAGTAGGGAGAGAGTGGGCAGCCTTGTCTAGTCCCTGATTTTAGTGGGATTGCTTCAAGTTTCTCTCTATTTAGTTTAATGTTAGCAACTGGTTTGCTGTATATGGCTTTTACTATGTTCAGGTATGGGCGTTGAATTCCTATTCTTTCTAGGACTTTTATCATGAAGGGGTGTTGAATTTTGTCAAATGCTTTCTCAGCGTCTAATGAAAAGATCATGTGGTTTTGTTCTTTCAGTTTGTTTACATAATGGATCACGTTGATGGTTTTCCGTATATTAAACCATCCCTGCATGCCTGGGATGAAGCCTACTTGGTCATGGTGGATGATTGTTTTGATGTGCTCTTGGATTCGGTTTGCCAGAATTTTATTGAGTATTTTTGCGTCGATATTCATAAGGGAAATTGGTCTGAAGTTCTCTTTCTTTGTTGTGTCTTTGTGTGGTTTAGGTATAAGAGTAATTGTGGCTTCCTAGAAGGTATTCGGTAGTGATCCATCTGTTTCAATTTTGTGGAATAGTTTGGATAATATTGGTATTAGGTCTTCTATGAAGGTTTGATAGAATTCTGCACTAAACCCGTCTGGACCTGGGCTCTTTTTGGTTGGGAGACCTTTAATGACTGCTTCTATTTCCTTAGGAGTTATGGGGTTGTTTAACTGGTTTATCTGTTCCTGATTTAACTTCGGTACCTGGTATCTGTCTAGGAAATTGTCCATTTCCTGAAGATTTTCAAGTTTTGTTGAATATAGGTTTTTATAGTAAGATCTGATGATTTTTTGAATTTCCTCTGAATCTGTTGTTATGTCTCCCTTTTCATTTCTGATTTTGTTAATTTGGACGCACTCTCTGTGTCCTCTCGTTAGTTTGGCTAAGGGTTTATCTATCTTGTTGATTTTCTCAAAGAACCAACTTTTGGTTCTGTTGATTCTTTCTATGGTCCTTTTTGTTTCTACTTGGTTGATTTCTGCTCTGAGTTTGATTATTTCCTGCCTTCTACTCCTCCTGGGTGTATTTGCTTCTTTTTGTTCTAGAGCTTTTAGGTGTGCTGTCAAGCTGCTGACATATGCTCTTTCCTGTTTCTTTCTGCAGGCACTCAGCGCTATGAGTTTTCCTCTTAGCACAGCTTTCATTGTGTCCCATAAGTTTGGGTAAGTTGTACCTTTATTTTCATTAAATTCTAAAAAGTTTTTAATTTCTTTCTTTATTTCTTCCTTGACCAGGTTATCATTGAGTAGAGCATTGTTCAATTTCCAAGTATATGTGGGCATTCTTCCTTGATTGTTATTGAAGACCAGTTTTAGGCCGGGGTGGTCTGATAGCACGCATGGGATTATTTCTATCTTTCTGTACCTGTTGAGGCCAGTTTTTTGACCAATTATATGGTCAATTTTGGAGAAAGTACCATGAGGAGCTGAGAAGAAGGTATATCCTTTTGCTTTAGGATAGAATGTTCTATAAATATCCGTTAAGTCCATTTGACTCATGACTTCTCTTAGTCTGTCTACATCTCTGTTTAATTTCTGTTTCCATGATCTGTCCATTGATGAGAGTGGGGTGTTGAAATCTCCCACTATTATTGTGTGAGGTGCAATGTGTGTTTTGAGCTTTAGTAAGGTTTCTTTTACATATGTAGTTGCCCTTGTATTTGGGGCATAGATATTTAGGATTGAGAGTTCATCTTGATGGATTTTTCCTTTGATGAATATGAAGTGTCCTTCCTTATCTTTTTTGATGACTTTTAGTTGAAAATTGATTTTATTTGATATTAGAATGGCTACTCCAGCTTGCTTCTTCTGACCATTTGCTTGGAAAATTGTTTTCCAGCCTTTCACTCTGAGGTAATGTCTGTCTTTGTCTCTGAGGTGTGTTTCCTGTAGGCAGCAGAATGCAGGGTCCTCGTTGCGTATCCAGTTTGTGAATCTATGTCTTTTTATTGGGGAGTTGAGGCCATTGATGTTGAGAGATATTAAGGAATAGTGATTATTGCTTCCTGTTATATTCATATTTGGATGTGAGGTTATGTTTGTGTGCTTTCATTCTCTTTGTTTTGTTGCCAAGACGATTAGTTTCTTGCTTCTTCTAGGGTATAGCTTGCCTCCTTATGTTGGGCTTTACCATTTATTATCCTTTGTAATGCTGGATTTGTAGAAAGATATTGTGTAAATTTGGTTTTGTCATGGAATATCTTGGTTTCTCCATCTATGTTAATTGAGAGTTTTGCAGGATACAGTAACCTGGGCTGGCATTTGTGTTCTCTTAGGGTCTGTATGACATCTGTCCAGGATCTTCTGGCCTTCATAGTTTCTGGCGAGAAGTCTGGTGATTCTGATAGGTCTGCCTTTATATGTTACTTGACCTTTTTCCCTTACTGCTTTTAATATTCTTTCTTTATTTTGTGCGTTTTGTGTTTTGACTATTATATGACGGGATGTGTTTCTTTTCTGGTCCAATCTATTTGGATTTCTGTAGGCTTCTTGTATGCCTATGGGTATCTCTTTTTTTAGGTTAGGGAAGTTTTCTTCTATGATTTTGTTGAAGATATTTACTGGTCCTTTGAGCTGGGAGTCTTCACTCTCTTCTATACCTATTATCCTTAGGTTTGATCTTCTCATTGAGTCCTGGATTTCCTGTATGTTTTGGACCAGTAGCTTTTTCCTCTTTACATTATCTTTGCCAGTTGAGTCAATGATTTCTATGGAATCTTCTGCTCCTGAGATTCTCTCTTCCATCTCTTGTATTCTGTTGGTGAAGCTTGTATCTACAGCTCCTTGTCTCTTCTTTTCGTTTTCTATATCCAGGGTTGTTTCCATGTGTTCTTTCTTGATTGCTTTTATTTCCATTTTTAATTCCTTCAACTGTTTGATTGTGTTTTCCTGGAATTCTTTCAGGGATTTTTGCGATTCCTCTCTGTAGGCTTCTACTTGTTTATTAAGGTTTTCCTGTGTTTCCCTAAGGGAGTTCTTCACGTCTTTCTTGAAGTCCTCCAGCATCATGATCAAATATGATTTTGAAACTAGATCTTGCTTTTCTTGTGTGTTTGGATATTCCATGTTTGTTTTGGTGGGAGAATTGGGCTCCGATGATGCCATGTAGTCTTGTTTTCTGTTTCTTGTGTTCCTGCGCTTGCCTCTCGCCATCAGATTATCTCTAGTGTTACTTTGTTCTGCTATTTCTGACAGTGGCTAGACTGTCCTATAAGCCTGTGTGTCAGGAGTGCTGTAGACCTGTTTTCCTCTCTTTCAGTCAGTTATGGGGACAGAGTGTTCTGTTTTAGGGCGTGTAGTTTTTCCTCTCTACAGGTCTTCTGCTGTTCCTGTGGGCCTGTTTCTTGAGTTCACCAGGCAGCTTTCTTGCAGCAGAAAAGTTGGTCTTACCTGTGGTCCCGAGGCTCAAGTTCGCTCGTGGGGTGCTGCCCACGGGCTCTCTGCAGTGGCAGCAACCAGGAAGACCTGTGCCGCCCCTTCCGGGAGCTTCAGTGCACCAGGGTTCCAGATGGCCTTTGGTGTTTTCCTCTGGCGTCCGAGATGTGTGTGCAGGGAGCAGTCTCTTCTTGTTTCCCAGGCTTGTCTGCCTCTCTGAAGGTTTAGCTCTCCCTCCCATGGGATTTGGGTGCAGAGAACTGTTTATCTGGTCTGTTTCCCTCAGGTTTTGGAGGTGTCTCAGGCAGGGGTCCTGCCGCTCCTGGGCCCTCCCCCACGGGAGCTCAGAGGCCTTATACAGTTTCCTCTTGGGCCATGGATGTGGGCAGGGGTGGGCAGTGTTGGTGGTCTCTTCCGCTCTGCAGCCTCAGGAGTGCCCACCTGACCAGGCGGTGAGGCCTCTTTCCCAAGGGGTCTGGGAGCAGAGAGCTGCTGCGGGCCCGGGATCCGCGGGCGTGGGACCTCCGGCAAACACAGGACGTGCCGGGTCCTAGATGAACTCTGCCTCTGTGTGTCCCAATCTCACCAGGCAGCTCTCTTGCAGCAGACAAGTTGGTCTTACCTGTGGTCCTGAGGCTCAAGTTTGCTCGCGGGGTGCTGCCCACGGGCTCTCTGCGGCGGCAGCAACCAGGAAGACCTGTGCCGCCCCTTCCGGGAGCTTCAGTGCACCAGGGTTCCAGATGGTCTTTGGCTTTTTCCTCTGGCGTCCGAGATGTGTGTGCAGAGAGCAGTCTCT
The DNA here is from genome assembly GCF_021556685.1 of Rattus norvegicus. Classification (NCBI taxonomy): domain Eukaryota; kingdom Metazoa; phylum Chordata; class Mammalia; order Rodentia; family Muridae; genus Rattus; species Rattus norvegicus. The sequence goes on along the minus strand of NC_141537.1, from coordinate 108,039,454 downwards.
TCTGGTTTCCCCAATATATATGTTTTTTAAGAAGTTTCTTGTGTAGAGATTCCCATAAGACCCCTCAGCGGCCATTAGTGTGATTGTCACCCTTTATTCTCTCTTTCATCCTCTTCCTTTTACATCTCTGCTTGGTCATCTCATGACATTATATATATATATATATATATATATATATATATATATATATATATATGATGTGTTTAGGTGTGGGCATATTGAGTGATAGCTTGTCTCTGTGTCTCTATATGTATGCATATGCTATATCATGCTTATAGACTGTCAGAGTCAATTCTCTCTTTCCAACTAGTTCTTTGGGATCCAACTCGCATCATCAGGCTCAACAATGAGGACTAATATGTCATCAACCTTATTGTTGGCCCTCCATTTTGCTTGAGGCTTGCTATCAAACTTTTTATATATTTCTTCCCTTATTAATGAATTTAACAACAAATTATTGATAGTAAATAATCTCCACAGATGATAATTTGTTTTATTACAACATATATAGAGATAGTAACAGACTTCCTCATTGAAATATTTCCAATATTAGGTTCTATCAGTTCCACCCAAGAAAATATTTAGCTATGGTACTAATTTTACCAACAAATGACTCTGAAGAGATATGAGGACTAACTGGTCCAAATAATAAATGTTATACTTCATAAACATAAATTAGTAAAATAAATATTCACAACTGTTCACTCTATTCATTTATACATGGTTACAAAATATTGGTTATTTTTGAAATTCTAGAAACTGAGCTATCCAATGCCCATTTGATAAAATGATGTGACAGATTTTATCATGCACAGGTAATAGAAATCCTGAAAAGTCAAACCTCTGAGCAGTGTGTTCCTTTGCATGGTTGGTAAGCTGTCTGCACTATTACTCTGAGAGAAGCTACCTGAAGTGTCCAGACTGTTTGATAACTTTCACATCTGAGTATGTGGAAGAGGCCACAGCTTTTTACACCTACTAGGGTCCATTTAAAGGCTAGTGATTCTCCCAAGTGCTGATTTTGCAAGCAAAATGTAAACATTACTTACGTCCATGGTATTTTGAAGTCAAGGCATTAAAATTCATCTGGAAAGTCAAAGATGAAAAACTAAGAGGTTGACAAGCAATGAATTGCAATAAAAGGTTGGCAGAACAATACATGGACCTAACAGGTCAGACCTTAAGTCACATAAGAAGCTTTCCCAAATGTGGCTTAAAAGGGTGAATGGATGTCCCTGAATTGCTTTTAATGGTTCAGATTCCTGTGACTTTCTAACTCTTATAGCAGAGGTAAAGAAAAAACTGTTTGGTTCAAAAACGCAAATTTAATTCACTATTTAGATGAATTCCAACTATGCAACTTTCTTAAATACAGCAACCAAATCACAAAACAAGTGAAGCAAGTTCCTATACTTGAGATAAATTGTATACAATTACCATTATCATAATTAATGCTGTTTATACTCAGGAAAATTAAGCTAATAGAAAAAATTCAGCTAACATCCAGTGTTTACTCGGAATGAAACACTTCTTTATCTTTGCTAGTGACTGTGACATACCTCAGATTAAGGCACGTTCCACCTTGACATAGAATATACTATTTCTTAATGATGCACTTACTTCCTGTCATGATAGATGATTTCATGACAAAATTACTACACAAAACTGAGAAATGAGTGCCCTATAAAAGTTACTATAAACATCTCTCACTAAATATTTGCATTAATGAGCCAAGATATCACCATAACATGCTCAGATATGATGAAAGTCATGATTTAAACTTACCAGGGCTTTATAGAGAAAAAATTAAAACAAACTTTAAAACAATTGTTTCAACCAGTGACTTTTGCATTTTTGTACATAGGCATGTGCATAGGGGCATGTCAGCTTTTAATATACATATTTACAATGTCATTCATAAACGTATGTAATATAATGGCTCATTTAAATATGTATATTGTATGCATATAATAGCATTCTTGTTTATATTAATAAACTATATGTATAGACTGACCTACACAAGAATGCAACGTAAATTATGCAATCAGCCTCAGAAATCATAAAGAGATATTTAAGGTTGACAAATTGATCTAATGTGGTAAGATTAGCACAGTATTCTTCTTAAAATGAGAGAGAAAGCCATGTGGTTCAAAGTAAGAGAAAAATTTATAGACACCCTTCAGATATATCTAAAGCAACCTCTGAATTACAGATAAATAGATAAGGAACCTTTTATTAAAAGCAACATTTAAAGAGATATTATCCAAGGAATATTTAAAGACTTTAATGATACAGATGAATGCAAGTCTTGTTCACTCTGCTAATTAACGTAGTCTGTCTAATCATTCTCAATGCAAATAAGGTAGACTTTGTAGTTTCTAAAAAAGAAAAATGTGTCACAATAGCATGCATAAAAAATCTGGTGATAGCAAGTCCACCTCAGTCTTATGGTACATTGGGATAACCAGTGCTGATCTATTCTACTTCAAGCACTGGCCATTAGATTTATATCCTCTGATAAAGGCAGTCTCTCATTCACTACCTATTATAGCATAGTTTAACATCTCATGTTATTATATTAGAGAAGTGCCATCAGGTATACATTCCAGGCACACATCAATGAATAAGAGGTCATAAATTTGAGTAGCACATCCAAAGAGTTTGAGGCAGGACAGGAAGGAAGAATGATATAAATGTAGTGCTCAGATAGAAAATTTATTCTCAAAAAATAAATTAAAATAAGATAAATGTGGGGTTGAGCTTTGAGCCAAGACTTCCAGCCCAGGGATGGCACCACCCATAAGGGGCCCTCCCACCTTGATCACTAATTGAGAAAATGCCTTACAGCTGGATCTCATGGAGGCATTTCCTGAACTGAGGCTCCTTTTTGTGTGATAACTCCAGCTTGTGTCAAGTTGACATACAAAACCAGCCAGTACAACCATTCAGAATAGTCACAAGACCTCCTTGTATTAAGAAAAACAACAAAAACAAAATCAGTGGGACTTGTGCTGGCTGTGCTTGCTAGCTTGTGTAAGCACAGCTGTGCACCCTTCTGAAGATCCAAAGCTTTCATCTTGCCAATATACTTTGGATTATGTTGTCCTTTTGTTGAATTTACAGATTTATTTCTTACAGTTCTCTTTCAAAGCTATTGTGGAACACTTGTGTCACCCAGGCTACAGTCTTACAGTTTGGAAAAAGCTTTGCTATTTGTTACATTACCAAACACAAACATTAATAAATTGATGTAGAGATCATGAAGGTTTAGCAATGTAGTTGTTGTAGATTCTCTATCCTGTGCCAAATGGTCAGCCCTGAAAATATACATACTAATAGCACACCTACTGAATAAGTTATATTTATACAATATATACACAAACAAACAAGTAAAACACCATGGAAAAACTCTATTTCTAAGACTAATAATACTTTAAAATATGATTATGGCAATGCCAATTGTATCCAGAGGCCCAATTCTTTGTCACTAAGCAAAGCAGGCTTTGTTAGCCTTCCTTCTCAGATGGGAAGGTGTTCTAAGCCTTGGAAACCCAAGAAACCCACACCTCTGAGGAGAGAAGGTATCCCAGTGGAAGTGTATCCTATGACAAGAGAGTTCAAGAACCACACAGAACAGATGTGGGGCAGTGTCCCAAGAGAAGGGTGTCCTACGACGCAGAAGCCCAGGAACCACACAGTTTTGAAAGGAAGTCTCCTCAGAGGTGTTGTAGGTCCTAGGGAAGGATATCCCCAGCTGAGCTGAGGAACTCAGGGACCTCATTCTCAGGGGCTTCTCTTTGCTTCCACTGAGAAGAATCACACCAGGCAGCAAATCACAAGAAAGATTTATTGGAGAGTCCAGGGAGAGAAGGAATGAATCCAGGGATGACTGCCCTCTGCTCCCTGAAGCAAACAGCAGGAATCGGAACAAAGAGCAGGTCTTGTATATGGTTTCTTGGGGGCAGAGTTTTCCAGGGTGAGGACTGGTGGGATTTCAACCCCTGAATTTGGGAGAACTCAGCGATTAGTGGGTTTTCCTCATCAGAGATTGGTGGAATTTTGCGCTCAGGGATTGGGGGTTTCTGAGACAAGTTGAGGAATTGATGGATTTTTCCTATTCAGGGATTGATGGCTTTTGTTCAGACTTTCCACTTAACATTAGTATAATCGATAGGGGTCCTGTTGAGGGGCTGGAGGTAAGCTTTGTGAGCTGCACTGGTACTGGAAACACCTTTAGACAGTGGCCTTGCTGCTGGAGCTCCTCAGGCGGAATCTGCCCATTGTTCCTGCCTTGAGGGTTCAAAAAGTTTACAAAGCATACAAATTTTACAAAGGGAGTCCAGGGAGTGGAAGCCTTGACTGGAGTGAATAACCAACACAATTTATTTAAGACAAGAGTGAAGAAAGGTTGCTAAGAATGCTCCCCCCCCCCATAGGCTAGGAAGAGGTGACATAAAACAGTAATTATATTTTCCAGTGGAACACTTTACATCGTTTTGTCCAGCTGAGGGCTCAGTGATTTTTTTAATTAATTTATTTATTTATTCACTTTACATCCTCATTGCTATCCTCTCTCTCAGTCTCCCCCCACACACTGTCCCTTTCCCCATTCTCCCCTCCCCTTCTCTTCTGAGGAGGTGGAGGCTCCCTTCTGGCTATCTGCCAAGCCTGGCACATCAAGTCACTGCAGGACTCTGTGCATCTCTCACTGAGGTCAATAATAAAATATTTTAATGGAGAGGTATCATTCTTGGATCTTGAATGTCCCCTAACCTTTTGTGTCAATGGTTTTGTTTCAACTCTTTGGGCCTAAGGGTAAGTTATGGGGAGTTAAGTCAGATTCAGATTTAAGAAAGTTAAGTTACTGGGCACGTGACATAGAGGAGACACTAGGACCCACCTCTCCAGCCAGTAGGAGGCCAACAAATCTCTGCTAAGTATTATCACCATGATGCACTGCGCTACCTCAAGCCCAAAGCAAAGAATATCTCTGAAATGTTAAGCAAAAATGAAACTTTACTATAAATTATTTATATTGGGTAATTTTTCATAGTGACACAGTGATAGACTTGAAATTATGACTCAAATATAAAATTGTCTCTGAAAATAAAAGTACAGTGCGCTCTCTCTCTCTCTCTCTCTCTCTCTCTCTCTCTCTCTCCCTCATCTTCCCTCTTTGCAAGATTGCCCACTTCTTTCTTTTTCTCTCCCTTTTCTAGCCCCTGTGATTTCACTGGCCTTGTTCCTTAGGGTCAGTAAACTCACCTACCCAAGAACAGCTTCCTAATATACCTGCCTTTAATATAATCTAATCTGCTTTAAACTGGCTCATTTAATGGATGGTGAAGAAATAATCTATCAGATGGTGCCAAAACTGGGAGAAGTTCATTCCCCAACCCGATGACCTTGGTCATTCCTGGCTACATGACGACCACTCTGTCCCTCTCTCCTTCTCTGCTGGATACATCATTTCTTCAGACTTGGTGAGTACCCATCACCACCTACATTGTCTAGTTTATCCCTTACACCCCTAAGGTAGGCTCATAGAGCAACTAGCTGTGCACTGATGTGAAATTACATTTCCTAGTACTGTTGGCACTCACTAAAACTCTGCCAGTGGAATAGCCTTGGCTGCCTTCTGATAACAGGAGGTAGCAGCAGTGATGTACAGACTTTACTCTAAGCACTTAGGAGGCAGAGGCAGGCTGATCTCTGAGTTTGAGGCCAGCCTGGTCTACAGCTGAATTTCAGGAAAGCCAGGGCTACAGAGAGAAAACTTGTCTCAAAAAACAAAACAAAAACAAAAGCAAACAAACAAACAAAAAACCCTAAATAAAAAATAAAGGACCAGATCTCATTATAGATGGTTGTAAGCCACCATATAAGTTGCTTAGAACTCTCCTTTAGAACTTCGGCCTGTGCTCTTAACCTCTGAGCCTCTCCAATCTTGAATTTCCTCCTTCAAGAAAGGACTTAACTCATTTTTGATTTTATAGGAACTCATAGTTCAGAAACTTTAATTTCTCTCCTTCTCCTTCTCCCTCCCTCCTCCCCCTCTACTTCCTCCTCCCTTCCCCCTTTCTCTTTCTCTCAAAGTCCTAGAGCTCAGGCTGGAGGCTGACCTTGAAATCCAAGACCTGCCTCTCTCCCCTGTGCTGGGACTAAAGGCATGTACCACCACTGCCAGGCAAGACTTTAAACTTTGAAAAAGGAGGTTTGGGGTTTCATACACAATTTGGATTTTAAAAGAGACTGGATTTTTTAAAACAGATTAGTTTAAATGGAAATACACTGTAGATGTCTTCAGACATAAGAGAAGAGAGCATCAGATCCCATTACCAATGGTTGAGCCACCATGTGGGTGCTGGGAATTAAACTTAAGAACTATGGACCAGCACTCATTGTTCTTAACTGCCCTCTCTCCAGTCTCCAAGACTAGATTCTTTTTTGAACGAGCTTTCTATTAACTGTATCAAACCTACATGCAGTTGCACAGTTGAACAAGTCTGTGGAAACAAGACGTTTCTGCCAGCTCACGCAGTCTTTCCAGAACAGTTCCAATCCTTTTAAGACAGGTAGGGATCTGCCAGAGGGGCTTCGACAGGCACAGTGCTGGCTACCAAAGCCCAGAGGTGGTCCAGTGTAGCGTGTAATTATTAAAAAATAATCCAGGCTACGGCAGGCTCCTCTCCAACTAAGCCATCCCCCCCCTCCCCATCCCACCCCTGTTCCCATAGCATCCCCAAGTGGCGGTCTGCCCAATAACCCCCTACCCCCACTCCGTTAGCTGGAAGTTTCCCTGTCATAGGTCTCCTGCAGCTAGTCTGCTGCTCTAAACCCGAGCCTTCACCCACCCTTTAAAAACAAACAAACAAACAAAAAACAACTCCAGAGTCTTGTGATTTATCAGTCAGATTTATAACAGTAAATTCTCAACCCACCAAACACCCACACAAAGAACTTAAAACTCAACTGACAACAACACAAGCTGCAAACCTAGACGGGGCAAACCCACCCTAGATATGATTTAATCATCTAGCTAAGAAATCCCCATCACCTAAGGGCTCCCAGGATCAAATCCCCACTACTTAGGCCTCCCAGGATGTCGTGGTTCTGGTCCCTCTTCTTCTCTTACAGGTTCCATCTGGTCTACTAGTCTGTCTCCCCCTCTGCCTCTGCCTCTCTCTGTAACACCTCTAAACCTCTCAACCGGCCTTCTTTTTCCACTGCCGGATCCAATCACAGGCTTAGCCTCATCTTTCACCTGCCCACAACTGTGTGCAGACAGCAGTCTACAGTCCACAGATCCCCAAGGCTTCTGAAGGAGACTTTCTGATCCTCTGGGCCTGGTCACCCGGTAGCTGTGCAGGGGCCAGAATGGCAGGACAGAGAGCCCACAGGCATCAGAGGCGGTAGCCTTAGCGCTTAAAGTGGAACCAGAGCTGGAAGATTCCGTTGGTGCACTGGCAGAGGAAGCCATGGCAATGCGAGTACTCCCACTCTCACCTGACAATCTTGAAGGCGATGTCCTCGTAGGGCGGGCCTGTGTGGAAGCGCAAGATAGCAAAGTCTGGATTGTCCACACAGGTCTCCAAGAAGTACTCGGGCATGGTGCACTTACTGATGAGGTCTGGGTAGAAGATGTTAAATTTGTAGCTCTGCAAATCTTAGGCGGACGGTTATCCAAGTGCATCTGATTGTATTTGTTCCATTCAAAGCCCATGTGCACGCAGTTGACGAAGCACGGCTTGCGTGGCCTGTACTTGTCAGCCCGCAGGTAGGCGTGGTCACCCAGTGGTATCTCCATACTCATCCTGCCCCATGTGGGAAGAAGATGTCCTCAGCGTTCTCGCTCCCATCCCCAGGAGCCTGAAGATGCTGGTGAGAGAGCTGCAGGCGCTGCAGGTACTCAATGTGGCTCCAGCACATGCTCGTCCACAGGCAACTCGTGCTTTGGGAGCAGCCGCAGGCTGTAGCGGCCAGCCTCGTAGTCCACAGACTCTGCCGGATCAGGTCCTCCTCCATCAGCACTGCCTCGCCACTTGCCTCCCCTTCTGCCTCCTCAGGCTTCACCGGGTCCACTAGGTCCACTGAAGTCCCGGGGTTGAGGGGCCGCTCCTCAGGTTCTGGCCTGTGGGTGGCCCTGGGTTCTGATTCGAGGATGAGGAAGAGCAGCTCACTTTCCACAGTCAGCTCCCACTTCAGTTGGAAGTGCTTCAGTCTAAGAACACCTAGGTGGCACTCACGGAGCCTGGCCCTGGCCATGTGTGCAGACAACTGCTGCAGCAGGCTCTCCCAGTAGCCCAGGTCGAGGTTGGAACTGCTGGCACAGATCTTGCCCTGGATGCCCTGGAAGGACCTGCAGCTGGTTGTACGTCTTTCCCTGGAACACAGACTGCACATCAGAGCTGACGGAGCCGTTGATCCCCTCACGGCACTTGCCTGGCGGAGCTTCGCAATCTCATCCTTTGTGATGGTTGTCATGTTCCGCCAGAAGTCCACTTTCTTCCCTGCTCCAGTTCCATGTACACATGGATGTCCTCTAGCAGGTCCTCCATGTGAGGCCGTTGAGGAAGGTGTAGGGTTCATGCATCTCCATGGGCAGGTCAAAGTCGTCCTCTGCATCAATGTACTTGGCCAACAGGTCGATGGGCTTGGCCTGCCCATCTCGAATCTTGGAGCGAAGCCTGGCCTCCTGCAAGTGGAAGCTGTCCTCCTGCTCCCCCCAGGTCTTCAAGAGTTCTGCTTCCTTCTCTCGCTGCAGCAACTCCAGCTCCTGCTCCCGCATGGCTTTCTCCAGTTCCCTCTCTAGACGCAGCCGTTTGACCTCCTGCAGCTCCAGCCGGTTGTCCTCCCGATCCTCTTGTGGCACTCTTTCAGCTCCTTTTCTCTCAGGTGGCTGATGCCTTTTTTCTCCAAGGCCTTCTTCCAGATGAAGGCGCTCAACAGGTTGCTGTCTCCGAAGGGGTTGTCGGTATTGGTGTAGCCCTTGTACTCCTCACCCCAGGCCATCTTCTCGAGCTTTTTGCACTCCTTAGCTTCCTACTTGGCCAGTCGCCGTGCACACTTCTCCTCTGGTGTCTCGAAGGCCTTGAGCATCTTTCTTTGCTGCTTGAATTCCTTCCGAAGCCACAGCTGCTCCTGCAGGCTCTGCTGCTTCTGACCCGAGCAAGAGTCTAGCATCCTTCTGGTTGCTGGTACTGCACTTGGAGGCTTTATATACTTTACAAACAGGAAGGGGCGGAACCCACTGGGCAGAAGAGTGGAGCCTGCGGTAAGTGAGCTCTCACTGGGCTTTAAAAAAAAATTGTCTTTTATGTAAATGAGTATACTGTAGCTGTCCTTCGACACACCAGAAGTGGTCATCTGATCCCATTACAGATGGTTGTGAGTCACCATGTGGTTGCTGGGAATTGAACTCAGGACCTCTGGAATGATCTTAACCGCTGAGCCAAATCTCCAGCCCCCAAGGCTGAATACTTTTAAAGAGATAGTAAAATGTTTGAATTTGTAAGGCTGTGGGACTTTTTAAGTCTGTAAAATGGTTTATTCCTTGATGTCTTCATGTGTGATCTTGGGGATGAACAAGAAAAAAGTTGTGGCTTTAAAAAAAAAAGTACAAAATAGTTCTTAAAATTTTGTGGTAGTAACAATTTTTATTTTAGTCGTTTTTTTTTCTACTCAGCATGGGAAAATATATCTTGGATGATTTTGATTAAAAAATAAGATGCTTGTAAAATTAAATACATATCATGTCTCTTAAGAGAAAAATTGTAATTTAACGATCCACAGCCTCAAATATTTTATTTCTCAATATGAGACATAAAAATGTACTTTTGAGGGTTGTTTAATGTATGAAAATATCTGTTACATTTAATGACTTAAGAAATTGCTGGCACACAATAAATAGTTAATAAATAGTACATAGAGTTATTAATTTATAATGACCTATCCATGAATGACTTAATGTTTTATTTTATAGCATGTCAGGTACTCCATGAATTTGTTAATGTAATAAACCTGTACCACTTAATATATTATCAGAAATGAAGTTTTCTTGTTTATATGAAATATCTTACACACCCATAGTTGTTTCTGGTAATCCATCTTTGATTAGGTAGTTTAATATGAGGTCTGGAAATGTCAATTCAAATATCATCCTGCTTATGGCAAATTCATGCTTTTAAAAAATAACTCCTAATGCCTTTAATTCCATATGTATGAAGTACGTTTTATGTAAGTCATGCCTCATTGAACAGCTTTTTAGATTAATTTTCTCTAAAATTAGCAAAATTAAAACAGTTTTTCCTGCAAAATAACTAGAGTTAACATATTTATTACATTCAATCATTTATTTTTTTTACTTAATATAAAAATAAGGTTGTAGAGGAATTTTAACTCATCAACATGGCTAGGATGGCAGGAGATCGCATCTAAAGATACGGTCTGACTGGAATGCAGATGTGCCAAACACCTTTAGTCCCTCTGACTGAAATACAGACAGGCATTTAATTCCAAGCAATGAAATCTAGTTGAAGTGCAAACAAAGAGATGAATCTTAGAAATACCTGACAGAATGAGTCAGAGAAAGGATAAACCCAACTTTCAGGGGGGTAGGGCTACTGAAAAAGCAGTGAGAGAGAAATCAATTCCATTCAATTTAATGGACTGGTGTTCAAATTAATTCTGAGCAATCCCGTTGAATGCAGTTGTGCTGAATTTCAAGCAGAGGAGTTCTTTTCCTGAAGTTCAGAGACAATCTTTCTAAGCAGAGCAATTCAGTCACAAGCCAAGAAAAAGCCAGATTGAATCAGTAAGCTTAGAGAAGAGTTTAAGCTAGAACAGCTGTGTTAAACCAGAGAGCCAGAGTAAAGAAAGAGTGAGGTTATTCAGCACTAAATCACAGAGAATGCAACATTCTAGGTCTAAGTTAGCTGACAGACGCTAGAGGCTGAAACCTTTAAGGTCTGAGCTGGCGGAAGATTAGATTTTATGGAGACTAGAAGCTTCCAGGCATAGGCATAGGGTTAGTTAGATAGAAACCCTCTAAGTAGACCAAACCATGTATTCTTAAAGCTATAGTACATCTCACATGTTATGCGTTTGTGATATTTACTATAACATAGAATACAAGTAATATGATGTTGAGGTAATTTGAAGAAGACTTCTGACTATAAATGAAGTAAAAGGTTCTTAGAAAAAGTTGACAAATTCTACACAAATTTGAATTATATGAAGTTCCTAAAATAATAGTTTTATTATGTATTAAGGAATATTAATTTTAAATTTTCATGTGTGGACATATGCATGTCTGATATCTTCATGGCTTTCTGGCATTTCGGTTTCAGACAGGATCTTTCTGACCTGAAGTTCACCTGCTCCCTGCATAGCCTAATTGAATTAAATATTATCTTTTCATTGAAAAAATGCCAGCATTTTATTCTCTTTGTGTTATTAATGGTGTTTGTTATTTCTATACATTTAATTTGAAAATTTTTTTTAAAAAGATGTTCAGTTAGGTGTTAATATCATTGCTTTTATGTCATTTATTATTGATTTGTATGAAGAATAATTTTATTACTTCAAATTCAGATCATTTTCTTTCACATATCTTTTTGTCTAATTGCACTTGGCAGCCATTCTAGACAAAGTAGGGAGAGTCATTGAATCTTAATGCCCTTGAGGTCACATACATGATTAGCAGTGGTTCCCTGTTTCTATGGAGAATAGGCTTATAATAATTTGTTTCATACTTGTCACTGAACGATTCTAATATGATTTTGATGGCATATAAGGCAAAGTTTAACATCTAAATGTATCAAATATGATAATAAACATTTTTATTATGACTCAATTCATACCCACTCTGGTTTGCAGAATTTTTTCATACCTTTGAAAAAAAATGTAATTGGTATTGATGTTGAGATAATGAATTTAACATATGCATTTTTTTTTTTACATAGAAGCTTCTGTGATAAGGTCTGAAACCTGAATGAATCTCCCAAAATAAAGGTTTGACATTTCTATTTACAAAATACTAGTGGTAGATTTACAGTACCAGGCATGTGCTTCCTCCTGTGGAGTAGGCCTTAATCACTGAAGTCATGAGCAAAATTACATTATTTTCCTAAGAACTGATTTTCCTTGAGTACTTTGTTTCACGCAACTTAACGTCACTTCATTTATTAGTGGGTTGTTTACTGGTTTATTTTGTTCATATAACAGAGAACAGTTATTAATCTTCTGGTGACTTCAGGATAAGCAATATTCCTTCCTGTAATCCCATTTTCCTGGAATTTATTACTTTGCATCCTGATTATTGCCTGAACCACTTTAAAGACCTTGTGTGTTGTACCAGGAAGTGGTTGTGAACCCTACAACAACTACCAAGCCACCAAGGAGCTGACTCGGATGTAATCTCATTAAGGTCTCTTTACTACAAATTTGAGTTTGTAAGGCTGGAAGTGAGTCTTAACTACCAGGAGACCCCACCCCACCCTATCCCTGCTGAGGCATGAGAACAGAGTTCAATGCAAACGCAAGAGGTTTAATTTCTGGCCTGGGGTCCACCTTCCATCAGCCCCTCATGGCCAGTGACTAGAAGGCAACCCCGAAAGGCTATAAATAAGCATTTTTTTTATACTTTCAGAGGTCCAGGTTACATCAGCAAGTTGACAGTTTAAACTTATATGGCATGCCTTCGAGCTCTATCTGGGACCAGAGGGTCAGGTGACTATAAGTCAGCACATTCTGCCGATTTTCAAGAAATGTCCCTGCTCCTCCCAAGAACTGTGGGTGGAGAATGGAACTTGGCCTAGCCTTGACCCGAACCCGGGAGCTGGAACCTGGCCTAATCTTGACCTGAGGCAGTGGGTGTAAAGCTGTAGAAAGTCCTTGGGTCCTCAAAACCTACCTCCTTTCTACCCAGCCAAGCCTCCTAATAGCTCTTATGCTCCAGTAAGAACTAGAGTCCTTCAGGTTGTTACTCATCAATGGCCCACAGGAGGGAGGGTCTGGTGAAGTGGTCCTGAATGATCATCAGGGAGCAAGTGAGGGGGTGTCCAGCCTGGCAAGTATCTAACTGAATGTCTACTGTGAGCCAACAGGTTGAGTGCTCTGAAGCAAGATTGTATCCAGTCAGAATGGGTCTGAAAGTACATCTGAAGCAATCAGACCGATATTTAATTCACTGTTGCTAGGAAGTAGCTAGGGAGTAACTCTGGCCAAGGACAAGACAGGTAAAGTTCAGAAAGTTTCCCAAACTATAAGTTCTATCCATACTTGCCACACATAATTTGTATATCTTAAATGCAAGAAAAATTGCAAAACAGACTTCCCATAGACTTGAAAATCCAAAAGACCACAGGTAAATACCTGGGACCCAAGATCAGGTTCTCATCAAGATTCAGGAATATGTTGTTCCCTTAGTAAATGCCTGACATTTTGTATTCTGCCTAAGGGCCTCTACAGTGCTCTGCATATAAATCATCACATTATTCACTTCCTGGGTGAGGCAGAGAGAACTGAGGAACACCATTTAGCAAAAGTCCTTCTAAGAAGCTGTGTGTTGTGAGGAACTTGCCAGGAACCAGGCTGCTTTAATGCACAGGTGGGAAGGAATATTTCAACAACAGCCACAACAACTCTGTGGGAACTTTGTTTCTTTACCATTTAAGGAGCAAAACTTGAGTTAAAGACTTAAGAGCCAGAGCTTTTGGTCTACATATAAATCTGGTAATATAAATGTAGGTTTTTCTTAATGAATGTGTCTTAGTCAGGGTTCTCTAGAGTCAGAGAACTTCTGAAAAGCTCTCAGGGAGAACTTTCCCTCGGGATGGAGACCCTCCAACTCCAAAGACCAGACCGAGACACCACAGGATGCAATCAGCAAGAGGATTTGGTTTATTGTCGGGATACACAGGCACAGGCACCTGCGGGCGCTTCAGTCACTCGGGGGACTGGCGCGCCCCACGGAACCAAGGATGGGCTTTTATAGGATTTTGGGGAGCAGAAGCAAGCATACAGAAGCAGATGCATGGTTACAGGGATATAATTGGTGGATTCTAATATGGCAAGGGTTTAGCCCGGGGGCAAGTTTCCTAGCTACCTTTCTGAAACATAACGGTTGACTCGGCCCCCCCCAAGGGTTCAGCCCGGGGGCAAGTTTCTTAGCTACCTTCTTGGAACATAACGACTGACTCGGCCCCCCACCAGGGTGTGGGACCTCTCCCGGGGCTTTTTTTTCATTGTCAGGTGCTCAACCGAAGTCGTCCTGTTGCCAGGCCTTCAACCAAACACATCCTGCTTGGCAGCCGCTGTGTACTCAGTGTTCTAACCTTTTTCTGAACCAGTCATCTTAAATATAGCCTTGCAAAATGGCGTTACTGCTGCTAAGCTGGGGTCTTTCACTTCTGGGTGGTCTCTATGTAGTAAGAGAATTGGTTAATGACTTACAGTCTAGTCCAACTCCCCAACAATGGTCAGCAGCAGCTGTGAAGTCCAAGGATCTAGCAGTGGCCCCATCCCACGAAGCAGGCAGGCAGGCAGGCAGGCAGGCAGGCAGGCAGGCAGGCATAAAAGATAGACTGTTCCTTCTTCCAATGTCCTTTTGTAAGTCTCCAGCAGAAGGTGTGTCCCAGATTAAAGGTGTGTACCACCAAGCTTAGGTCTGGGCCTTGCTTTGTCCCCGGTAACCTTGAACTCAGAGATCTCTTTGCCTTAAGCTCCTGGGATTCATAGCCACTTTGCCTCAAGATCTTCATGCCAAGATCCAGGTCAGAAAATTGTATCTCCCAGCTTCAAGATCAGGATCAAATGTGAGCCTTCCAATTCTGAATTATAGTTCATTCCAGATATAGTCAAGTTGAAAACTAGGAATAACCACTACAGAATGGATATTTACATTTTCTATAGTTGATGGACATGTTGGAATATGAAAACAGTCAACATAAAGGAAAGCTTTCCACTTACATATGACCTTTGTATTTTTTTTTCCTCAGTATGAGATCATTTCTACCTAAATGTAATGGACCATCATGGACTTTATAAATTAAATACCAGTTTAGTAACCATTTGTTTGTTATTTTAGGCATATGATTGCTTAGCCTACATTGTATATCTGTGCACCCTATGTATGCAGTTCCTGCATAGTTTAAAAGGGTCCTAGAGCCATTTATCAAATGGTTACTTGGATTTTAATTTGTTACTGTGGGTGCTGAAAAGTGAATATTTTTTCTAACCTCTGTGTTTTTGTAGTTCAGGAATTAGACTTCCACTAACAGCTGTTTTTTAAATTGATAACTAACACACTCACAGATGTTTTCTTCCCTGCCTGAGGCCAATAGCTGACAGGAATGTGAAGAGTGCAGCTGAGCAAGGTGAGCATGTCCCAGTGTTGTCTTAAGAGATCTTTGCATAAATACCTGCTACATATTAACAAGCCAGCAATCTCACGCCAAGAATCATTCTCTGATTTGAAGAGACTGCACTAGCATTCAGTTGTTTTATGACAATTTTTTAGGTTAATGAAAAGACAACAAAGGAGAGGCTGTTTTTATTAAAGAAATAAAACTTACAGATAAACAGAATAAATCAATTCCATTATTTGATAATACAAATCAGACTATAATGTTAATGATTTCTTTTTCAATTTAAAAGATGTTAACACGTATTAAATACATCATTTTATGAACTACCAGATTAAAATAAATAGAAAATCCTCAATTTAGCACTGGTCAGAGATAAAAATGAACCATGATATACTTTAGCTGCCATAAAACTAAAACCCCGCATTGATTTAATATTTTTAGAACATTCTAAAGAGTAATTATTTTTACTTCAAGTATATTAATCTTTCAGAAAACTATGAAGTAACCTAAGTTGATATGAATGTTAAACTCTGAGGCCATTTTTGACAAAATTCAGATAATAATATAAAAAAACACATAGTTATGGATCAAACACTCATATTGATGCTGTACCAAGTGATTATATGTGATAATATTTAACTACTTCATTCTATATAATCTAAACAAAATCATATATCTACAAAAAGATAGGTACCTCTTTGGTAAAAAGGAAGTAATTCTTTCATTGGTTATAAATGGAGGCTTTTATTTCAAAAGTCATATATATAGTATCTGTAAAATTCAGGATTGCAGTTGACAAAAATTGCAAAATCAAGTTCACCTCTTAGTGAAGATTTGTTACACTTTTACTGATTTATTTTGTCTGCACGGGTCAGTGTGTATGTATATGCGTGCATATACCATGTGAGCTATGAAGAGTAAATTCAGGTCATTATGCTCCAAAGCAAGCATGTTTACCTCTTTAGGTAACTCAGCCCTCTTCCCATTTGCTTTTTAGACCAATTAACGTGTATCGGTATAACATGGGCTCAAATTACTTTTCTTATGAAAACTTCATTGTAAACCAGGATGGAAATGAATAGCTGTATCAGTCCAATTAAGCTCCCTTATAGTTCAAAGAAAAAAATTAAACATTAAATGTCTACCATAAGGTTAATAATATTTATGTCAACTTTGCATGAAAAAGCTGAACCACTTCTGGCAAAATCAATCAACAGGAATTCATAAAGTTAAACCTTCATGCTTAGAAGAATTCAGTCCACGCACGTTGAGATAAGAGAAACAGCCTATCTCTTGGTTTACATGTGATATTTATTTACATTCACAAATTAGTAAATTTAGATTTAGATAGAGTGATAGGAACAGGAATCTACATGGCTGTCTGGAAATCTAGACCTCACAGACAAGACTTTTGTCTATTCTCTGGATTTCATCAAGTTATATCTTTCATCACACACACACACACACACACACACACACACACACACACACACACACACACATCAATAAAATAAAAGTATAATGTTCCAGAACAAGAAAGTCTGCTTTATGTACTGATACTTATTTATTTATGTGTGGGCATGTGTATGTGTATGCTCATGCATGAGTCATTTAATCACAAGGAACTCAGAACTTTTTGATTTCCATAAAGTGCCTTTATCCATTGCTCCAACTTGCAGACTCAATATACCATTCTGACAAGTTCCCGACAATAGCTCTAGAGAACATGGCTAATGATACCCCTTTAGAACCTGATGCAAATATTTTGCACATCTCACAGGTATAGAAAATATGAAAAATATGGTATAAACAGGAAAGTCATGAAAGCTTCTAGTTTGTACAATAACTTTTATATTTGTATACAGATGAATTCCTATGGCTTGATTTGACATTCTATAACTCTTAAACCAGAAAATCTTTTCATACCACTTAGAAAAAATGATTTTTAGATTGATATTTACTTATTTATTGTTTTATAAGATTTCCAGGAGAGAGAAAATTGTTCATTTGTTTGATAGTACTGGGACTGAACTCAATGAACTTTGAATGCATTGCAAATGTTCTATTACCAATCCATATTCTCCACAATTTACTTTTACTATATGTAGTTTTCAAATGAAGATAGGACAAGTGGTCATTGGGTGTGACTTTCTAGATTAATAGTTTGAGAAATTCTGAGTCAATACATCTGTCTCATACCTTCAGATAAAATAAATGTTAACAAATTTGGTGAACATGTAATATTACAGTCTGCAGGTCATAAGAAAGTATAAATTTAGACCTGAAAATAAAATGGTTCCTGGAGCATTCCTGGACTGTACATTCTTTACCAGGCATCACCTTCAACATTGCACATTATAGTTTCCTGATAGATTTTCAAGTAACAGTTAGCATATACATATACCTGGACTGTTGATAACCTATGAGGAAACCACTTTGTG
This sequence comes from Rattus norvegicus, assembly GCF_021556685.1. NCBI lineage: Eukaryota > Metazoa > Chordata > Mammalia > Rodentia > Muridae > Rattus > Rattus norvegicus. Next base: position 108,021,645 of record NC_141537.1, on the reverse strand, counting down.
ACCTTTCCCTCAAGAAGTATATTTCAAACCATTTTTCTGTGTTGTATTTAAGTGAATATATGTATTTACTTGATTGAGTTCAATGAATTTGGTTGACCTTTGCTCAATTCATTGACCAACAATAGGAAGCTGAGATACCAGTATTATGTCAGGATTTCCTGCTCATACATTGCTTTCTATATGCCTTCATACACTCAGGGTAAGAGCAACAGAAGGAACTCAGTGTCTAAGGCTATGAATATTCATGATAATGAAAATTATCACTCCCCTTTTTCCTTCCATTAAGGTAAACAAATGCAGTATCCGAATCAAATAGAAGCTTCCTTGTGTCTTATAATCCTGAATTTGGACTATAATGCAAATCAGCTCAGATAAGTCCAAATGTAACTATAATATGGACTAAAGGTTCAGTGAAATTACTTTCTTTAACAGTACAAATAAAACCTTAAAAACTGTGAATCACAATTCTTAAAAACAGACACATAAGAAATGGTTTCTTCAATTTACTATGAGTGTGTACCACTGTGTGTTCAAACAATTTCTAAGGGTAGTGATGCGAAGAACAGAGCCTCAGAAAATATCAATCTAAAAACCATTTTTTTTCTAAGTGGTATGAAAAGATTTCCTGGTTTAAGAGTTATAGAATGTCAAACCAAGCCATAGGAAGTCATCAATTTTATTCATTGAAAACTTAAATAAATTTTAAGACTTTGGGGACATCTACAATAAAAAGTATAAGCCAATGTATAGAGATGAAAACGTATTGGTGATATCAGAAGAATCACTGTAAGTGGAATTTTAGAAATAAGCATTCTAAATAAACTCCTCACATATTTGCCCTATTTATCCTGAGAGATTGGGAAGTATAGTTTTATAGCTGTCTCACTTAAATTAGAATTGTGTAATGTGATATTGGGAATTGGGGGGGGGGTGCAGTACTTCTCAGCCTTGCTATTTACAGAATCGAAGATATTATCCCTGTTTTTATATAAGGCAAGCATTCATACCATTTTTTTAATTCAGGTAATTTTCATATATTTTAACTAATTAACTTTAATCATAAACTGTCCTATAAGGAAAATTTACTTAGAGAAATAATCCCTTAAAAATCAAGGACTTTTAAAATTTCAGAAACATGGAATGAAGTCAATGTGAATTTGCCCTGAAGATGTCAAATCCAAGTAACTTTAACCCAATGCTACTTGTCAACTAAAATAGATTTAAAAATAAAATCTCAATTTAGTGGTTGACTATATGTGAATTTTATTAGAACAGAGGTCTTAATTTGTCCATGGTTGCAATGCATACAACTTTAAAATTGTTAACAGTTTGACATACATTATTTTTTTGATTTATGGTTTTCTTAATTTATAATAAAGCATTATGATAAACCACTAAAACTTTATTATGATGATATAGTTTAATTTATTGCATCAAGTTTTCAAGTATTTAGATGGAAAAAGTAAAAGTACTATGAATAAATAAGTCAATTATTGATTAAGCAGTTAAAACACATTCCAATATGGACAGATATGTTAGTGATTTGGAAAGTGTGAGATACCTAGTAATAGATATGGGATCAGTAAATACTTGATATTATTCATTTTTATTTTTATTACCTTAATTTTTTTTATAGTCTACTCATTACCCTCGCCCACAATCTGCTGAAGATCCAACTATATCACTCTTGGGCATATACACAAAGATGCCTCACCATATCAGAAAAGCATGAAATCCAATATGTTCAAAGTGGCCTTTTCTGTGATAGCCAGAAGCTGGAAATAACCCAGATGTCACACAACAGAAGAATGTATATAGAAAATGTGATTCATTTACACAGTGGAATTCAGCTATTAAGAAAGAGGACATCATGAGTTTGGCAGGGAAATAGAAGGAACTAGAAAAATATCATCCTGAGTAAACTTAGATGCAGAAGAACATGCATGGTATGTACTCACTAATAAGTGGATATTGCCCCCCCCGAAAAGGATAGAATACCCAGGGTACAGTCTACAGAACTCAAGAAGGTTAACAAGCAAAAGAGCCCAAGTGAGGATGCTTCATTCCCACTTGGGAGAGAGAAGAAAACAGTCATGTGGAGTGGGTGTGAGGGAGGAACCTTAATGGGAAAGAGGAAGGGAGGGAAAAGGGGAACATGATCAGATATTGGTGGGGGAATCAGGACTGAAGCCCTGAGGTCCAGCAGAAAGAATGGAAACAGGCAACCTCTGGAGATAGGAGGTAGAGGGACCCTCTAGAATGAACCAGAGACCTGAGAGGTAAGAGACTCTAAATTATAACTGAATTATAGTTCCCTTAATTAAAGTTGAGTTATTTGTGTTAATTGTGTCCTTGTTCTTATATACATTAAACTTAAAAAAAATCTAATGGAGTTTTTTAGGCTTGGCTTCCTATGTACAGAAACACAATGTATGTGTCTGGGAACGATGGATTCCACATTTTCCTGGTCAGTGACTACTCCAGAAGAAGAGAGGAAGAAGAAAAGCTTCAGAAGAGTAGACGGAGCTTCTGGGGCTCTGTATTGTGTGAATGGCACTGCCAGTTTACTCTTGAACTTACAGTAACACTTGTTACCTACAGAGGACCAGCACAAAACTGTATTCCACAGTATTCCATCCAGGAAAGGGGAAGGACTCACAAGGACCAACTGTTCCCTGAAGACTCTCATGCTTTTAACTGGTGAAGAGAAAGAAACATTTTCAGTGGTACAGCCACTGTCAAGATACTGTGCACTTTTAAATAGAGGAAGGCAGCCTAGGAAGAAGTGAATCACTGAAAGTAGGGAGGAATAAAGGATAATGTGGGACAAATGAATGAAATCTATTACATTCACTTATGAAAATATCATGATGAAATACATGTTGTGTAATTATATAATTAATATAAACTAATAAAATGTATAAAAACTAAAATGAACTATTGAAAACTTGTGAGTGCACCATAATTTTTGTCTGTCACAAAATTTTTGATAATTCATTTATTACTTGTAGTTCATAAGAGGGAATTGAACCAGAGAAATAGTGTTCCTTTTCTTTCTTCTTTGTTCAGTTTCATCAGGTTAATAATATTTTTAAACTATTTACATGAAAAGACTTCACCTAGTCATCTTTTCAGACCAAAATTAGTGACTTTAAGAAGGTAGAGAAAGCACCTTGACTATTGTAATGTGCTGTGTTGTTTGTGTGGGTGTTTTAAGTTATATTGTCCCCTGGAATGAGGCAAGAGGAACTGTTAGGGTGTCAACTTAGATAGGACACAAATGAATTCGACCTCAACTATATCCACGGGAGCAGAAATGAACACTTTATATTTGCAGTCTTACACAGTTCATTGTCATCCTCTGAAATGAGAACTGCATTTCTTTGAAGTAGCACTTGACCTGTGAGGAAGCCCAATTTCCATAACGGTTAACTGGAGTTTTCCCTCTGGGAGCAGTGAACACAGATCCTAATCATAGCACATTAGGAAAATTGCTGTTTCAGAAGTGGATAATAACAAATGCATCTTGGTCTACTTATTAACAGTCCTTGACACATTTTAATATGTGGATGCGTATGATGTTGGAATCTAGCTTGACATTACTAATAAGAAAGCAGGAATTGAAGTACAAATTCTTCAACCCACATGTTAATCTTAGTTAATGACCTGTCAAGTGTCCCTTTTCCTTTTATTTTCTATGCTGAGAATATTTACATAAACTTGTTACAGGTCTAAGTTTCTCCTTTCTTTCTTTCTTTGAGAAACCATAGCAGATACTGGGGAAAATAGTGAATGCATATGACCTGGTGCCTAGAAATTTACAAGTTTGAGAAACTGTGAAGAATGGAGCAAGAACAGTTACAACTCAGAAATATGGATATAGAAACCCATTGAGGAAAAACCTTCAGAACTAATGACTAGGCGACCTACAGAATGGTAGTAAACTGGCTGGGAGATTGTCTGCACACCTGACTTCATGGCAATAAGCATACTTGGAGGCAGTGATCCACAGATAGGTCTCTAAAATCAGGGGATGGGAAAGGAGCATGAAAGGATCAATCAATGGAAAGTAATTCTAGAAAGACTGAAGTTACTGTGTATAGGGCTTCCTTTTTTATGATGTATAAGAATACAAAGCTATGAAGCTAAAGCATTTCCTACCATACAAAATCTTTAATGCTAGAAACAATTACAAGATTTTCACAGTGGCAACTGTGGCTGATGACTTAGAAGGTAATCTTTATTTTAGAGGTAATTTTAGTGTTTTAGTAATGATGTGAAATAGTTGGCAGAACTATGTGTTGACCGTAAATGAAGGGAGGAAATGGGAAGTAGAGACAAGAGAAATTCCAAAACTCATTGGATAATGGAGGTAGGGGTACTTGGTGAGTGATCTAACTAAGAAACTAATCATTGTTGTAAGCAAAGAGTTCCCAGTTCTCTGAACGAAGCCTGTGATGGCTTTCTTGGCTATATCCATGACCAAGCACCATCTTTCTAGCTCTTATGGATAGGGATTACAAATCCAGCACCAAAGCGCTGACAGAACTACTTTATATCTTCCATCCTGCCTTGAGGATGTCTGTTTTCCCTCTTGACACTCTGAATAAGTACTTCTCTAGTGTCTTGATGTTTTTCTAACATTCCTGTAATAAAACAGCCAAGTTGGATCAGGAACAAATCAACAGATTCATATTAACTTATTCATGTCCTTAAAGAACACTTCTATATCCACAGTGACATGCTGAGGCACTTGCATTAGACATTTTATGGTAGATATAATTCAGTCTTCAATATTAAATACTTCAACAAAAATGACACTTATTCAAAGACAATTATAGTCATCCTAAAACACATATTTTGTGTCATAAAATACTTGGAATAGTGATTCCTGTGTGTCATGACAAATGTGTACCTTCTTCTGGAGATCAGGAATCTTGTTTGGAAAAAATGGCACCATCATCAGAATGTAAGTTGTGAGATTATTGATGGACAGAACCTAGTTAAATAGCATTCTGAAGCATGTGATAGAAAATTTCAAATCTGAGGATCAAAATATAACCAAAGGGCCATCAAGGTCTAAAATGAAAAATAAATTTTATCATCCATTGATGATCTTTCGTTCTCTGACACATCTCATTTATTTTAAAGAAGGAATACTGTAATATTGGTGCATTGCTCTCTGGAAGAAGTGATGGCCTGGATCAGTAGATATGGTGGGGCAGTAGCAGAAAGATTCTATCACTTTAAATATGGGGATGTTTGTATTAAAGGATGAGGCAGAAAAGGGGCAGATACATGGAGATTGGTGAGTGAAAATAAGACACAAGAAAATTTTAAAAGTTTAGTTTATTATAGATACTTCTGTCATGATTTCCTGAGTTCTTGACATACAAAATTCAGTACATAAGAGTACCTATGTCAAAAATCAAGTGACCATAGGTGTGTGGGTTCATTTCTGGGTCTTCAATTCTATTCCATTGGTCTATCTGCCTGTCTCTGTACCAATACCATGCAGTTTTTATCACTATTGCTCTGTAATACTGCTTGAGTTCAGGGATAGTGATTCCCCCTGAAGTCCTTTTATTGTTGAGGATAGCTTTAGCTATCCTGGGTTTTTTGTTATTCCAGATGAATTTGCAAATTGTTCTGTCTAACTCTTTGAAGAATTGGATTGGTATTTTGATGGGGATTGCATTGAATCTGTAGATTGCTTTTGGTAAAATGGCCATTTTTACTATATTAATCCTGCCAATCCATGAGCATGGGAGATCTTTCCATCTTCTGAAGTCTTCTTCAATTTCTTTCCTCAGTGTCTTGAAGTTCTTATTGTACAGATCTTTTACTTGCTTGGTTAAAGTCACACCGAGGTACTTTATATTATTTGGGTCTATTATGAAGGGTGTCGTTTCCCTAATTTCTTTCTCGGCTTGTTTCTCTTTTGTATAGAGGAAGGCAACTGATTTATTTGAGTTAATTTTATACCCAGCCACTTTGCTGAAGTTGTTTATCAGCTTTAGTAGTTCTTTTCAGCAAATGGTGCTGGTTCAACTGGAGGGCAACATGTAGAAGAATGCAGATCGATCCATGCTTATCACCCTGTACAAAGCTTAAGTCCAAGTGGATCAAGGACCTCCACTTCAAACCAGACACACTCAAACTAATAGAAGAAAAACTAGGGAAGCATCTGGAACACATGGGCACTGGAAAAAATTTCCTGAACAAAACACCAATGGCTTATGCTCTAAGATCAAGAATCGACAAATGGGATCTCATAAAACTGCAAAGCTTCTGTAAGGCAAAGGACACGGTGGTTAGGACAAAACGGCAACCAACAGATTGGGAAAAGATCTTTACCAATCCTACAACAGATAGAGGCCTTATATCCAAAATATACAAAGAACTCAAGAAGTTAGACCGCAGGGAAACAAATAACCCTATTAAAAAATGGGGTTCAGAGCTAAACAAAGAATTCACAGCTGAGGAATGCAGAATGGCTGAGAAACACCTAAAGAAATGTTCAACATCTTTAGTCATAAGGGAAATGCAAATCAAAACAACCCTGGGATTTCACCTCACACCAGTGAGAATGGCTAAGATCAAAAACTCAGGTGACAGCAGATGCTGGCGAGGATGTGGAGAAAGAGGAACACTCCTCCATTGTTGGTGGGATTGCAGACTGGTAAAACCATTCTGGAAATCAGTCTGGAGGTTCCTCAGAAAATTGGACATTGAACTGCCTGAGGATCCAGCTATACCTCTCTTGGGCATATACCCAAAAGATGCCTCAACATATAAAAGAGACACGTGCTCCACTATGTTCATCGCAGCCTTATTTATAATAGCCAGAAAATGGAAAGAACCGAGATGCCCTTCAACAGAGGAATGGATACAGAAAATGTGGTACATCTACACAATGGAATATTACTCAGCTATCAAAAACAACGAGTCTATGAAATTCGTAGGCAAATGGTTGGAACTGGAAAATATCATCCTGAGTGAGCTAACCCAATCACAGAAAGACATACATGGTATGCACTCATTGATAAGTGGCTATTAGCCAAAATGCTTGAATTACCCTAGATCCCTAGAACAAACGAAACTCAAGACGGATGATCAAAATGTGAATGCTTCACTCCTTCTTTAAATGAGGAAAAAGAATACCCTTGGCTGGGAAGGGAGAGGCAAAGATTAAAACAGAGACTGAAGGAACACCCATTCAGAGCCTGCCCCACAGGTGGCCCATACATATACAGCCACCCAATTGGACAAGATGGATGAAGCAAAGAAGTGCAGACCGACAGGAGCCGGATGTAGATCGCTCCTGAGAGACACAGCCAGAATACAGCAAATACAGAGGCGAATGCCAGCAGCAAACCACTGAGCTGAGAATAGGTCCCCCGTTGAAGGAATCAGAGAAAGAACTGGAAGAGCTTGAAGGGGCTCGAGACCCCAAAAGTACAACAATGTCAAGCAACCAGAGCTTCCAGGGACTAAGCCACTACCCAAAGACTATATATGGACTGACCCTGGACTCTGACCCCATAGGTAGCAATGAATATCCTAGTAAGAGCACCAGTGGAAGGGGAAGCCCTGGGTCCTGCTAAGACTGAACCCCCAGTGAACTAGACTATGGGGGGAGGGCGGCAATGGGGGGAGGGTTGGGAGGGGAACACCCATAAGGAAGGGGAGGGGGGAGGGGGATTTTGCCCGGAAACCGGGAAAGGGAATAACACTTGAAATGTATATAAGAAATACTCAAGTTAATAAAAAAATAAATAAAAAAAAAAAAAAGAGTACCTATGGCCAAAGGACCCATTTTAGTAGGAGTGAGGGGAAAACTGAAAGCATGGTTGCAACAAAGTAATATGCACATTACTAGAAAGGCATACAGAAAATGTTTAGACTAAGAAAGAAATATTTTCCTAGATTGCACTTCAAGGATATGTGATTGGTAAGTGAAACAAATGACATAAGAAACAAGGGAAGTATAATTTTGCTATGTTATGCATCCAGAAATACATTTAAAAATCAGGGTTAATTATCATTTGAAATCTTAAGTGCAAATGTCCTTAAAGACTGAGCCATCTCTTTAACCCCCACCCAGATGTGTTAATCCAGTGGTATAATGCAAAGCAAAATGCATTGAGACAATGCAATATGACCGAAGGAAGGAAAAACTATAGGCAAATAGTTAGGGACAATGAACTTAGGGACAGGGTTAAGTAATGGACTTGAGAACAGGCTCAGATTCAGTAATCACTTTTTGACTTGGCAAATGCCCCTTAAATCCTGTCTCTCTACTCTGATCATTCTTCCTTGAGATTATTCTTGGATTCTCAATATGATGTTAAGACAGTAAGGCATTCTTCATTTAAAGTGTGAGAAAGGTAGCATCTGGGATGATAAAGGGATACTGGCAGAAAACATGAACAATAAAATCTTTCTTCCAGTATGGCCTGAAAAATCTGTCCTTTATCACATAGACAAAGCATTGTATAGACATAGAACATGAAGGTTCAGCAACATCAGAAGGACCTTGATTATAAGCAATCGCAGTGAAATAACAAAGAGCAGGTATCCTTTTTCAGGTTAAATAAACTACCCATAATTCCAGTAAAATGTGCTTAAAATTGCATCATATTTACAGACATGCGCTTGCAATCGTAGTCACCAAAATAAAAGAATCTCAGTTACAACACATATCAAAATGTGTCCTAGGATTCTGATAAGCAAGGCCACAGTATGGAGGAATGTATAAAAAGATTTCTTATGGATGAATAAATGCAGCAGCATTTATTTATGCCAAAGCAAAGGAGGTCCAATGTTAGAGAAAGAAATGAGAGAATAAATTGCCTTGTGAGCATAAAAGCATTCTTTCTTAACACACTGCACTTTGTATTCAGAGACCAAGCCCATGAGCAAGCTTTCTCTGGATGAACATTTGTGGCTAAACAAAGTATATTCATAACTTGCCTTGAGAAATACATCAAAACCAAATGAATTTAGCAATAGCAGTTAAAAACAAAGGGAGAATAGGTTCTGGCCTTTAAAAATAATAGCTTATTTGGTAAACCAGGCAAGTAAAGCTGCTTCAGTATGACAGGTTGTCTTTGGAATCAAAGGCTCAACAGATATATCAAATCAGACAACCAAGGACATGACAAGACTACTGCTGAACCCTGAGCAGCTGAACTACTCGCAGAAGACCCAAATCAGATCAGGCCACACAATATGTTAACATGCATAGTATGTGGTGTGGGTGTGTGTGTGTGTGTGTGTGTGTGTGTGTGTGAGAGAGAGAGAGAGAGAGAGAGAGAGAGAGAGAGAGAGAGAGAGAGAGAGTTTATGACTCAAAACCCTTCCTAAGGAACTAGTTGATATCTTCCTGGGGAAAGAGTCAGTTTCCTTTAAGAATATGATTCTTGAAGATTGACCATGCCCCAGTGGATGGCAGAGGAATCATCAGGATAGTCTTTGTGAAGGTTAATCTTTCTTATGATTGTAATTACCCCTGTAACCAACGAATACACAAGGTGTTTGGGACTTCTATGTGGATTGCTCTTATTCAGATTATATGAATCAGGAAGGCACCACAGTAATATACAGGCATCACTAATAGCTTCCAGTAAATTCTAAAAAAAAACTTAGTACATGGATTTAGGAGGGTTAGAAGAGTGGGGATGAATATGTTTAAAATATATTGCATGCATGTATGAAGTTCACAAGTAATTTATGAGATATTAAAATGCAATAGATAAGAGAATAATGTGAGTTGTTTTCAGCTCCTCAATTATTGTTGTTGCAGATTTTTTTCTAAAGGTTTCAAGGTCTCTAAGGATTTTGTGGACTTTACCAAGGAAAAATCAATTGTAAGTTGGCAAGAACTAATTGAGACAGAATTTAGGAAACTCTGTATTTAGCTTTCATTGTATCCTTCCAGGAAGTCAGAGGGTGAACAGAAGGAAAGACCAATTAAGCTCAGTTCACAGGTTGAATACTCTTTTTAAGTCACAGAATGTTCAACACCATAGAAAGTCCTCAAGTCCTTGGAATAATCATTCAATCAATGACCAAGTAGATGTATACACATGAATCTCACCTCCAGATAAAGTCAATTCTATGCTAGAGTATAAAGACTCTGTTACCATTAGCAAGTAAAAGAGTAGTCATGGAATACAGGTGATTACTAAATTGGAGGAATCATATACTTCTCTTAGGAAAAAGTGCTTATTAGACAGATATCCTTTATGATTTATGGATATATAGGTATATAGAAAGCCATTTGATAAATTATCACGATAGCCTTTGTGATGCCTGATCTTGCTTGTAAACTTGATTACATAGGTAATCAACTAAAACACAAGCTGTTCAGCAGTCCTGTGTGGGTTGTTTGTAATGTGACTATGTGACTCAGGAAGACGAACACTAAATCTTTGCCGCACCTTCTGCTGGCAGCCCACATAAAAGAACATGAAGGAAGAAAAGTTTAACTTCTGGATGCTTGCCCTCATTCTTGCTGGCAACTTTCTCTATTCTGCCACATCAGCTACTATTACATCCAACTTCCTCAGGATTCTAGTGTAGGCAGAAGAACAGGACCTATTCAAGGATCCTCCTGGCCACCACCACTAGTTTGGAACTAAATCCAAACTTCTGTACATTGAGTCATGAGACAGCAATTGTTGGAACATTTGAACCACACCCAATAAGCCAGTCTCATATATACACAATACATATTTTACTAGTTGTTTTCTCTTAAAGAACCTTGACTTTGCGCCTAATAATGAAGGATCATCTAATGGGCTAAGGTAGACAAATGGAAAGTCTGAATGACTACTCAGAAATGAAGGGGATGATAATTTCTATTCATGTTTTTTTGGAATTTTTCATATCACACATTGGAAAGTAGATATTTAGTTGATGCTGAAAAGCCAAAAAAACAAAAAACAAAAAACAAAAAAACAAAAAAACCCCAAAAAACAAAAAAAAAAAAAACCTTACCAATCAAAGTCAGTTTTCATTGTTAGGCAGAGTAAGGAATATGCAACTGCTCAAGACAGAGTAAATAGCCTTCCAGCTGTGCAAGAAGTAGTTGAAATGACAGAAAAAGAGGCAGGAAAAAAAGGCCCATTATTTTCTACTGTTTTTCAACATTTACATCAACAAACAAAAACAGTTGTTTCTGGAAAGATGTACAGAGGAAAACTGTGAAGAAAACAATCACATAGAAACAGTAAAGTAGTAGACTGGCTCAAAAAAAAAAAAATAACAGTTCTTGGAAGCAAATTCTACTGAAGATACAAATGACAGTAGATGAAGTCCCAATAAAGGAATTCAACTAAAATGTCCTTGGATTGCATTTTTTCAACAGAAACTGTTGAGGACAAAATGAAGTTGAATTTCATGAACAAGAGCATAATTGTGGTCTAACGTAAAAGTGTTATGTGTCTAACAAAAGTTCATTTGATCTTCCTTTTCTGTTAAAATATAAATATAATTAAATAAAGAAAATTTATGTGTCTTCAAATAGACTGAAGTCTCATCTAACTCATCAGCTAAAGAAGATCAAATCCTATGATTATCTTTCACCACCCATATTCTTCTTTGGCTTTGAAGTTAATAGTTACTCACAAGGAATCTCCAGCGTTCCATTAGCTATTTGTGTCTCTTTAGGAAAACAAAAGAATCTGGGTCCGGTTTACTATCTAGCAAGAGGAAAATAGGGACTCAAAAGTCAGGCAAGCAAATTTCTGATTAAAACTGAGTATGTCTGAGTAAATCACACTCAAAGATAGCAGTACAGCGTACCCCATAGAATTATGCCATTGAAGTATCTAAACTAGTATATGAAAACACTGAAGAACAGAGAAGAGAGTTAAAATGCTTGAAAATACAACTTAAATACTATGTAATGGAAGAGGGCATGTAGAAATGAGCTAAGAGCAGGATCAAGAAGGATTGAACATGGAAACAGGAAGGATAAACATGAATGGAGTCAGTGTGGAGGAAACTCACCCTAACCCTTAAACTGACTACCTTGATGCAGCTATTCAGTCTAGTGCAAGTTCCTTGATGTATTTTATTCTTTATCTATTGGTTTATCACATTCTTATTTTTCTTCAAGTCATGACAGTATATTTATTAAAATAAAGCAACAATATAAATATATGCCATTGAATCTTTCTGAGAATAATTCAGGGTACAGAAGAAGCAATGCTTCTGTAGAATTTCAGTTTACTTTCCATTCAAATAGAAGAAAAGATGACCATTGACAATGATAAGAAAGGTGACATGAGGTGATACATGAAAAATTGTTTTCAGAATGTCTGAGGACTTTATTCACTTAAACAAAGGAACTGATCCTTCTGAAAGGTGTAGAAATATGTCGGAATGGCTCTGCAGAGGACTGGAATGGGATTCAAAGTACCCACTTTGCCTAGCTGACAGTTACCTGTAACTCCAGCTCAGTTGAATTTACTCTTTTCTTCTATCATCCATCGGCATGGGCATTCACTTGGCAGACATATCATTAAGGCATATATATATATATATATATATATATATATACATATATATATATATGCAGAAAAGAATTACAAAAGCAGTGGAAAATAAACCTCAAACTAGACTGTCTTTCTGCAAAACTTTCTGTAATCATAACAGTATTAAGCAACTTCAGTGGTCTGGTTATATGGATTGTTTACTCATAGACACTGATGGTTGACAACCGCCCACACCCAATATGCTCCTTCTCCACAAAACCCTAGTTTCCTTTAGCATTCTCAATACATAAATAGAAAATCTAGGCTTTAGTAATTCAGTTCTTTTTTGTGTAACATTCACACAATATTTGAATTTTGTAGTGACTACAAACAAGCTAGGAATTGTTTCATGTTGGGCTATGTGACAGAATTTCCATTAATATGACCTAAGGATCAGTAAGTATTCTGGGATTGTTGTTGGAACATTTACACAGTAATCATCAGGGATCAAAGGAGGAGTTAGTTTTACTTTCTATACCTAATATAGTACTAAAGTATTGTAGCTCTGCCTGATTCCTGATGGATGTTCTTTCTTTGAGCTGGACATTTTGTGTAGTCTTTTTTTTTTTTTTCATGAAAAGAGTTAACATACAAAGCTTATGCTGAAAGTAGTAAAGGCTCCAGAATATGGAGCTGATTTGCAAAAGATGACAACAACTTCAGAATTTTAGCTCAGTCAAATATTAGCACCCAGGGTAAGAAGTTTAATACCTATTAAAAACAAAGTAGAAACATTAGTTCTTTAAAAAAGTAGTTATTCTTATTACCTTAAGTGTGTGTGTGTGTGTGTGTGTGTGTGTGTGTGTGTGTGTGTGTGTGTGTGTTATATTCATGAATGCCTTGCCTGAATAATGTAGAAGAGGACATCTCTTCTCCAGGAACTGAATTGCAGGGAGTTAGTGTGAGATAACTGACATGCAAGCTGCTGAGAATGAACTTGAATGGTAGCCAAGAGTAGTAGGTACTCATAATAGGTAAAACATCCCTCTAGCCCAGATATTGTGATACTTACACTGGCAAAATAGTTCTCATATTTTAGTAATTCAGTCTATTTTGAAATAGAAAAAAAATTATGGTAGACACACTCAAAGATTAATTTTCAGGAAATTGAGCAATTTTTAATTCAAAGTAAACACTACATCATTATGCAGTGTTCCAAATAAAAATAGCAGTGTCTGCAGCTGCAGACAAGAGGATCAGGAAGGTCTAAGCTTCAGAAACTATACTCTGAGAAATGGAAAAAGACGAGAAAGCCTTTGTGTTGCACATGTTGCTGTCCCTTTACCACTGTCTATGGTGCCCTTGTTTTTTGTTTCGGTAGTTAACTCAAAAAGGCAGATTAATTTGCATTTCATAATTTCCTGAGCATTTCCATGGTAATACACAGTAGGTATGCTCTATATAAACTATTACTAGGATATGTCAGAATCCTGGCATATCATTTGTTCAACTGTAGGTGGATTAACCCATATTAATAGATTCCTGTGCTGCTTTTCTGGTATTGGCATGACTCCAGTTTAAATGAATTTGCTTTCGAAAACAAAAAGAAAAGATGTGAAAGAAAGAATAAGGTTTTCAACAAGAAGTAATATTAATAGCTATGCATATATACCAATTCACTTCAAACAATGACTTTTTGTAGTACTTATTAATATGCAATATAATAGTGAAAAGCATTATGATTGGAAGAACAAATTTTTATAACTTCAAAGATAATCTGTTTATATTGCAGTAAAACTAAAAAAAAATTGCATGAATTTAAGTTTAAAATAAGAAGAGCAGGGGAACATTCCAACATGATTCTACATTCTATAAAAGGAGTTGCCATGAAATCAAAATTCCATTCAGTTTCTAATTCTCAGCCACTCATGCATCATAACAATCCCATATAACACAGGCTTGAAGGGCTTTGGGGTAGCAATATATGCGGAAAGTCAATGTGTTTAGCATTAAATAAATCTCTTGAAGGCATGGTTATCTAAAGAAACGTCTTGCATCTTTAATAAAACGACTCTTATCTACCTGAACACAGAAAGTTTACAATGGACACTACCTCTTCTTTGGAAAATATTTTGAATGTTAAAATGCATTCACCTATGGCATCAGTAGCTTTTCGATGAGGACTGATTCCATACATGCCAAATAGGGGAGATGCACTTTCTCTCTAATGTTCTGAAGTCCAAGATGTATAAAAAACAATCTTGAACTTGCCAAATAATATAAAAACCTTCGGAAATATTTTTGATTAAGTTTTGTGTGTATTGGGTTAACTCTGTGTATGGTGTACGCACATGCACACATCAATGTGTGCAGGACACCTTCTATTTACTCACTGACATATTCCATTGAAACAGGGTATGTTGCTGAATCTGAGTTCACCATATTTTGGCTAAAACGCTGAGCAAGGAGTTACAGTAATCCTCCTCTCTCCACACCAGTGCTGGAGTTACAGCATGTTCATGATCAGTTTTGGTGTTTTGTTTTGTTTTCATGCATTCTATGTATCCCCACTCAAGTACTCCTGCCTACCTACAAATCTTTCATCCAAATTAGTATTCGCTTCGGTTCCCAGATTTGTACTTTTCACAACCAAATGTTGTAAGTGCATGAAACACTGTGGTAGTTACAATCTCAGAAAGTGCACTTAAATAGCTCTGTTAGGAATATATGCATATTTGGTAAGTTGCTCAGCACTATTCTGTGAGCAATGGAGTGTGGGATGTGGTACTGACTCTTTTTAGGGTTTTTTCAACATCATTGAAAACAAAAGGGAAATCCTCACGACTACATGACAATTGCATGTATTCATGTAATATAGCAAATGAGTCTTTCCTGCTTTCAGAAGTAGCTCTGGATATCAGAATAAATTGGTAAAGAAAGACACCAAGAAAAATAGGTTTGACAACGGGAAGGTAAAGTCAGAGTATTTGAGATTCTCTTCATTCTCATTCTTTATGCCTCATGACATAGCTACATTTCATTACAACCGTAAGTCCAGATGCTGACTCTTATCTACACGCAGGACAAAGATAAAAAGTCAGTGGTTGTAGCTCCTTAGTGGAAGGAGTTACAGTGTTACATTGACCCTTAAACAAAACTTTAGGAAGTGTTTTTCTGCTTCCAAAACCTTCAAACAGTGACTAGAACTTATATCAGCACAACTGCTTGGGAACAAGCACAGAAAAATAGCCTTTAAAAGTTCTGTCAGTGTTTTTATAACAAACTAGCAATTGCAGAGGTTTATAGCGAAGCTATAAAAATTATAGTTAGATCGATCATCACCCTAGGGCCCAGTTCAGGCATGAATTTAATTTTCTGGGAATTTTATTAAGCAAACTTAAGTTATAGTAATGCATGTTGTATATGTTTTCTACTTTGCAGGCTTTAGATTAACGCCAGAGGCACCAGGGCATGGAACCTTAAGAAATGAAGGAGTCTTGTCATGCCCCCTATTGCTCGACTTAATTTTGAAGTAATAGCATTGTTGGTCTCACTAAAACCTGCAAATGAAAGTACTCAAATTATTGACGATGTTTTTATTCAGATAACTTAAACTACTTATTTGAAAGTGTCCAAAGAAGGTGAATTAATGCAGATGCCAGAAGGAAAACACAAATATTACAGGTTTCTCTTTTAAATATATACATTGGATATGAACAATAGAACTTGATTAATCTCTCTCTCTGCTATATGAGGATTCTAGAGTTCTTTGGTCTAAGTGATGACATATATGGGAGACATCTTTTGTTAAGGGGTCACTGCCAAGTCTAAATTCCTTACTCTTGTTTCTATTCCTATTGCTAACGTCTGAGTGATATGCTGAGGGAATTAATTCATAATTCACTGAGTATTTATCATGATCAAAAAAAAGAAATTTCATAACAAGCTTACATGGATCATTCTGACATTTTAAAATTATATGCTATTTTTGCATTTTAAAAGAAGCACCACCCTTTCTTTTTGAGTTAGTGTTTGTGATATATTTTTTAAACTGGTTAGCTGGCTTTGTTCTTCCTTTGAGAGCTTTATTTTTCTCAAGAATGGAAAATAGCCAGTGTCTACACGGTATAATCTGAAATTTTTTAACAAGTAGAAAGTTTAATTTTTCTATTAGTCAACCTGAGTAGTTTTCTATAGATATATATTCTAGACAGGAATTTTATGCTTTGACTTAACCTTGGTCCATACATTAGGAACAACTGTCAACATATGGCTCTGAGTTAATGGAAACTGCCAGTTCCTCATTCTCAGGATCTTCATTTTTTTCTGTCTTTTTCTATATTTCTTATTCACCTCTAGGATAAACAAAATCTTTAAGTTGCCATAGTTTTTCACTTAAGAATTGTATTAAAACCAAGATGCTAAACCTTCTTTTGCTTAGACAATCATTTCTACCCTACCTCAGATCACCAAATTAAAATAAATGTTCCTGTAAATCTGTGTATCTCTGGAAATATTTTCTTACATAACTAACTATCTGTAATATATTTCCATATACCTTTACACTATTGTATGTGTGAGCCCCACATTTTCAGAAAATAAATGAGAAAATAATTATCCACCCAATAGAGAACCAATGACACACTGAACAAACAGCTGTCCTCAAGTTAAGTTTGGCAAAACACTGTTTCCTGGCTGATGTACAGGACCCTGTGCAAGTGGTTACTTGCAGAAGGACGTTAGACTCTAACTCCCCTGCAGCACAATCCCCTGATAAGTCATAGAAACTGCAGAAACTCCCTACACCTGCAAGATAAATCAAATGTGAACAACCTTCACTTCTACATCAGTTTTACTGCTTATTTATTCAAGTAGGGACTTCATTTTTTTAAAATTTTTTCTGAACTTCCTAAATCAGGTAAGTTTTGTTTAGATGCCAAATTCTCAAGTGCCCCCTACCCATCCTTTCTTTTTCATTGTCTCTCTACCCTCCAAGAGGACATGCTTCATGTAGCAAATGGTTGTGTAGTACTCCGCTCCTTCCTCAGCGTTCACATTTTGTTCTTCCTTGTCTTCTACCATGTTTTCTCAAGACCTGGGTTTTTTAATAAATATGTAATTTTCTTTCATCCATTTACGAATTAGCATTGGGTCACAGTGCCAATAGCAACAGTTACTTCTTCTCAGACACTTGAATAACCATGAGTCTCACAGTAACTACCACCTACTTCACAAAAAGAAGTTTCATTCATGAATGAAGCTGACAGCAAGGAGGCGGGAAGGGGGATGATTTGGGAGGGGGAGCACCCTCATAGAAGAAGTGGGAGGGGAATGGAATAGGGGGTTTCTGGACAGGAAACTGGGAAAGAGGACAACATTTGAAATGTAAATAAAAATATCCAATAAAAATATAATCATCAAAACAAAAAGAGTACTCTAAGTGAAAAAAAAATAACTGGTAGAAAGCTATTGAGAGGTGCTTCACATCAGATAGTGAAACTTGGTCCACTACTTCTATTTTCACTGTATTTTTATAATTTTGGTGAGTTATATGTGAATAGATTTCCTTCTTCCCTATATTGTATTTAGATGTTTATAAGACTATGAGGTATTTGGTAGTGAGCAAAATATTTAGGATTTCCAAATTGTTCCTCTATCAGTTAAAACAAAACAAAACAAACAAACAACCCCAAAAGCAAAAACAAATGAACAAACAAACACCAACAAAATTAACATTAAAACACTGGTTGATAGCCTTGGCTTTGAATGTCTGGAGACACAGGATGTTTCACAGTGTTATTGTGATCAGAAGGATTCCCAGTATTTATTCAACTTTATCCCAACAGATCTCTGAATATGAGTTGCAGAAATTCCTGTGCTGTCTAATTCACTTAAAATAATGCACATATGTGTTCATTATTTTATGCTTGTGTGGCTTTTCAATTTAATAATCCAGTGTGAATTTACTTTTTGTGTGTAGTAGAATATTGACTAAGCAATATTTCTTTCAATGTTTGTTCCTGAAAAATTGAATGCTCAGTTATCCAACTGGGCTGATTTTTGTATTTCATGCTCTGTTACTTTTAATTATTCATGTATAATCATTGATATATTTTCTATTTTTCACTACTAATTATATATTATTATGGAACTCCTGTGTTTCCTTAGTGTTCTGGAGACATTGTACTTATTCCTAATTCCTTACTCTCTGTCCACCTATTTTTTCTGAAACAATTTTTTTCATATTATTTATTTGTATTATGCTTTTAAACACATATTTCATTATAGATAATAGCAAATATGCAAGACATTGCACATAATGAATATGTAAATGATTGTTCTGTACTGTTAAATATAAAGCATTGTATTAATCATTTTGTTTGTTTATTATTTGTCTGTTTTTAAGGAAAGATCTGGTTTGTATCCCAAAGTGACAATCCCAACTATTTTGTAGCTGGATTTAAATTTGACTTCACATTTATCTGCATCAGTATTCTGATAGATTATAGTACATGTGCACAATACTATGGATAGAGGAATCTTAATCCAGAAACATGACTGCTCTGAGTGCATCCAAAGACACAGTATGTGATTTGACTGGAATGCAGATAATCTGCCTAGAAACCTTTAGTATATACATTTAATTCCAATTAAATGATGTGTAATTGAGGGGAAAAGTGATGAATCAGAGCTTTTACTTGACAGAATGAATCATAGGATAAGTCCAACTCTCAGGAGCAAACCTATTTAAGAAGAGTGCTGGGAGAGTCAGTTCAGTTCAATCAGTTCAGCTGAGTGGAGTTGAATTCATTCATTCATTCAGTCAGTCAGTCAGTTGGAAGTCAGTGAGGTGACTACATAGCTGTGAAGTTGAGTTTGTGAGTTCAGATAGTTCAGTAAAGGTAAGCAAAGTCAGGTAAAGTAAGTAGAATAAAAAGGATCCAGGAGAGCAATTCAGTGAGAAGCTGAAAGAAGCCAGATTGAATCAGACAGCTTGGAAAGAAGTCTGAGTCAGAAGATTTGAGTTCAGAAAGAATGAGAAAGGGTGAGCTTATATGGCAGCAGCCTCTAAGATGACAATTACATCTATGCCCATTTGAAAATATCTTTTGTTTTCTACAGAAAAAGATTACCTGGATAATCCTTTGTCATAAGTATACTCTCAATAAAGCATAATCCTTTATGTTCCTAATAATACTATTTTTATATGAAATAATTAAGTAAAATATTGTATGATCAAGTAACAATAGAAAATAGATAATAGAGTACTGGAAATACCAACCATCTTTGCACTATCTTATGTACAATAAATTATCATGTACATTCTATATTAAAACACATATTCATCAGAATTCAAAAATCCCTCTTTCTTTAACTTATAATTTTAATGGGATAACAGACCATATTTATGATTAAAACGGTACAAGATACCTTTTAGCAGTAATGATACCCATACATATTCAGAATATGCATATGATTTCTTCCACCTACTCACATCATTTATCTTTTGTATGTCAAACTATGTCCACTTTTATTAATTTTACTAGCAATATTTATATTTTGTTCTTTTTTCTGTTTGGTAGTACAAATTCTTTTCATTTTATATTGCTCTTTGGCATATTATAATCTTATAAATTCCAAATGTCTTATAAGTATGTTGGGGCAAAATGTATTTGTTTCATGAGCCAAAATATAAAGAATATAATTTTCCACACGTTTTCTACTTATTTCAATTAATTTGAGACATATTGTAATGTTAAATTTAATGATTATAACATTTTTCAAATATGCTTAAAATAACTTAGAAATATGGCTAGACGATGCATTTAATTTTTTCTTATGCATTATGTCATTAGTTCTGGTAACTCAGAAAACAAACAAGCAAAAGTCTCCTTGTTTATTGTTGAATAAAAGATAAATAAATTAAGACAAAATCAAATGAAGTTTTTTTTTTTTTTCTGAACTGTACTTTCTGTCTTTCAAGGAGCTGATAATGGACTTTAGATTAGTTGCTATTCTGGTCAATCATTTAGAAATCAACACTTCAAGGAAGTCAATTAACATTCAAATCATGTGTTAATCTGAAATAATTATTAGTTTTTGCCAACAGACAGTTATAGCAAAACAAGAAAGCCTTGGAAAAATGTTATACTAGAAACTGAGTACTGTTTCCATATGGCTTACATCACTCTGTATATTAAATATGCCTAATGCCATGCCCATAAAGATTCCCTATGCTGGCCATTGTTAGTTTTTCCTTCTTTCATTTCATCATTCTCATCTCGGTGGCATTCTATCTTTTTAAAAATCAATTTACACATTTAGACAAAAGAAGATTTGAGTTAAACAAATCATTTGAAGTGACTGTACACCATATGTGCTGTGGGAAAAAGGACTTTGTTAAGATCTCTGAGCATTAGTTTTTCTCACTGTAAAATGAAATCAATAAAATCAACTTGTTTTATGCTCTGGAGTAAAAATGTAAAATAAGGGTTGTGGTCATACTGTAGTGTTAGGCTGAAAGAAGTCAAGTATAGTGTCTGTAGCTACAATAGTAAGAACCATTTGAATGATTAATTCTTCTGTCCCTATTTCCTTGTTTTAATCTTTACACAGAAAGTCATATTGAAATTTAAGACTTGTTATAAAGACATCTTGTTGATTAATGTCTCCGGAAGGAAAATTAATATGCCCACTGGTGAATTCTTCCTGTAAGAGTGACATATTTTAGTGTAGAATAAGCATATTCAATGGGTGATGATTCACATTTGTTCTGTAATGACATGGATGCACTCAGGAAAGGTAAGAAGAATGCCTCCTCATTGCTAATAAAGGTAATAAGCACAAGAAAAGACAAAAAAAATCATCAAAGGTAACTTGATACGACAAAGAAAAATAGTAGATGTTACACAGATTGCAACATAAGTAGTAAAACTGCCATTATTTACAGGCGATACAATCATTTGTGTACTGAACTGAAAACTGGTTCATCAACAATATAATCATTACTGGAATTAGGAAGCAGTTAGAGCACTTTCCTAGGACACAAAACAAAAAGGTTAATAAAATTAAGTTCATTGGATTATAAAGTTAAAATATAGGGACAAATCGGTGGTTCAGCAATTCTGAGCACTGACTGCTCTTCTAACAGACCTAGAATTGCTTCCCAGCACCCCTATAGTAGACCACAACTGTCTGCATCTCCAGCACCAGAAAATTGGGGAACTGATGGTAACCAAGATAAAATCTGAGACACCAGGAAAGCAAGAGGCTCCCACAACATAATTGTGGGGACACTATTTGAAATACCCAACAAAAGGGAGAGAGAACCTGTAGAGACCATATCCACAGGTTAGGCATAGTCCCTGTTGAGGGATGGGGACACCTACCCTTCTCAAAATTTTAACCCAGAATTGCTCCTGTCTAAAGGAAATGCAGGGACAAAGAATGGAGCAGAGACTGAAGGAAAAGCCATCCGGAAACTGCCCACCTCATCCATCCCATATGCACTACCAAACACAGACATTATTGCTGATGACAAGAGGTGCTTGTTGAGAGGAGCCTGATATGGAGGTCTCCTGAGAGGCTCTGCCAGAGCCTTACTGATATAGATGAAGATGCTGGCAGCTAACCATTGGACTAAGCATGGGGACCTCAAGGGAGGAGTTAGGGGAAGAACTGAAGAAGCTAAAGGGGTTTGCAACTCCATAGGACAAACAACAATATCAATAAACCAGACCCCCCAGAGCTCCCATGGGCAAAATCCCCAACCAAAGAATACATATGGAGAGACCCTTGGCTCCAGCTGCAGAGGTAGCAGAGGATGATCTTATCTGACGTCATTGGGAGGGGAGGCCCTTGTTCCTGGGAGGGCTGGATGCCCCAGCATAGAGTAATGCTAGGGTGGTAAGGCGGGAGAGGATGAGTGCACCGTCATAGAAGCAGAGGTGGGTGAGATAAGGGATTTTCAGAAGGGAAACCAGGAAGGGCCATAACATTTGAAATGTAAATAAACAAACTAACCTTTAAAAAGTTTAAAAAACAAAGATAAAGTGTTTCCAAAGTTTTTTTTAAAGAGGAAGAAAATATGTTGAATGAGGTAACCCAGGCCCAAAAGGACATGCATTTTATGCACTCAGTATTAACCAAATATTCAGGATACCCTTGATACACTTCACAGACCCAAAGAAGTTAAAGAAGGGAGACTCAAGTGAGGATGTTTGAATCCCACTTAGAAGCTGTAACAAAATGTTCATGGAACACAAAGGAAAGGAAGGACCTGAGTGGGTGACAGAGAAGCTAGGGGGATAGGGGGAAGGATCAGTAATGGAGAGAAACAGGAGCTGTCAAGGGTCTGGAATGGAGTGATTTTCTTGAAAGTCCCAGAGACCTGGGATGAGGGAGGCACCTAGGAGTCAAACAAGAAAACAGAATGAGATTCTTTTTATCCCTTAAGTGGATGCAATTGGAATTACTTGTTATGTTACACCCAGATGGGAAAGATGCCAGTCTAGTAGAAGTAAAAAAAAAATGCAAGAGAGATGATAACAAGATAGTGTCTCTTTTTTGCCAGGCAGCCAAAATCAATAGTGGTTTAGTGGCACTTCACAAGGAAAACTACTTGTCATGCCAGCAGCTACGCAATATATGTCAACTGAAAGGAGCCACAGCTTAAGTCTGGCAGCTGTGGCAGGCGTGACTGCATATTACTGCTGGTTGCAGGTTCTTGGTGTCTATAGAAAACTGATATAAAAAAGCAGCATGGAAAAAAAAAAGCAGCATGGAATAGTGAGTCTAGAATACTTTATGCTCAAAATTTGAGTATCTCTGTGTTTGCAAGATGAACATAAGATGACACAGTAAGATAGAAGCCTTAAATGCCTTCTAGGCAAATAAATGTTCAATTGCATTTTTGTGTCTCCTATTGAAACTCTAGGTGGTTCCTGCAATTAGCAGTGGGTGAATAATACACTGTCTGATGGGTTCAGTTTATTATATAAGATGACCATTGTGAAGTCACTTGACTTCTTTGCACCCCACGACTTTTTACTTTTTTGTTTGTTTGCTTTGTTTTTACTATGTATATTAATAGAAAATATTGGTGTTTATTTCAGTATGATTATAAGAACTAAAAGGCTCAACATTTTTTTCAACAAGACAAATGATACAATGAATGACATATGCACACCATCATTGCTGGACTTAAATGAAGATAGTTGGAGAAAGCTACGGGCTAAGGAATGCTGTAGAATCTAGAAATTAAATGTTAAATAATTTTTCTAGAGACCTTAGATGGGAACCCATTTGACATTGGCTGCTGTACCACTCTCAGTCTGTCCATTGACAATCTATCTTCTGTGGTGTCCTTATTTAAGCATATGGTCTGTAAAATGTTAAAGAAGGCGAAATGAGGTCAGTAGGGAACTTTACATTAATATAAATGGTGTCCTCAGAAGAACATCTCTGTCTTACATTCTCCCTTGCTCCTCTTCCTTCAGTTCACATTTTTTCCCTTCATGTAAGAAGAAAATGAGAAGAGCCTTGGACATACTCATATTACAAGTGTAGGAATCTTCTCTCATGGCTCAAGTCAATATCTGACATGACACAGCAGGAAGTGTGTGCCATTTACCTGACCATGGGCACATTCACAGAAAGAGTGCACTGTTCACACTACTAAGGGTCATTTCATGACAAGAAGCCCTAAAGAAATATCAGTTATGAACTATGAAATGTGTATGCTTTAAAGATACACAGTTATACCAAGTCTAGGCTTCCATTTTAAACATGCAAAAGTTCAGCAGCTACATACCAATTATTTTTCAAGTAACCTAAGATCGAAATTAGATCTTTTATATAAGAGTTGATTTTTTTTTCATTTTATACTTTTGAAAAAGCTACAGAACTGAATTCTAAGCAACAAACTGAAAAGAAAATTTGTCACTGGGATAGATTAAAGTTTTGCCTAAATGATTTCATTGCCAAAGGGGTTTAATACTTCATAGAATATGTTTTTTTCTTTGTGAAATAAATCACTCCACATGACAAACTATACTTCCCCAGAAGGATTGAGCTCCAAATCTCATATCTATTCTTTTTGCAAAACTATACTTTACAAGATAGCAACAACCCCTCTAATTGATGCCAGATAGGGCCATTCTCTGCTACATATACAGCTAGAGCCACGGGTGCCTCCATGTGTACTCTTTGGTTGGTGATTTAGTCCCTGGGAGCTCTGGGGAGTCTGGTTCATTAATATTGTTGTTCTTCCTATGGGGTTGCAAACCCCTTCATCTCCTTCAATTCTTCCCCTAACTCCTCCATTGGGGTGCTCGTGCTCAGTCTGATGGTTAACTGCAAGCATCCTCATCTGTAACAGTAAGGCTCTGGCAGAGCCTCTCAAAAGATGTATTACAATAATATTATCATATCAGACTCCTGTCAGCAAGCCCTCCTTGGTATCAGCAACAGTGACTGTGTTTGGTGGCTGCATATGGGATGATTGCCCAGGTGGGCAGTTTCTGAATGGCTTTTCCTTCAGTCTCTGCTCCACGCTTTGCCCCTGTATTTCCTTTAGACAGGAGCAAGATGGCTTTATCTGGCATCAATGAGAGGGGTAATCCTTTGTCTTGTGAAGTCTTGATGCACCACCAGAGGAGATTGATAGCTTTGTAATGTGGGAGTGGTAGTGAGTGGGAGAGCACCCTCATAGAAGCAAGGGGGAGAGGTGGGATTGGGGTTGCAGAGAGGAAACTGGGAAAGAGATAACATTTGAAATGTAAATAAATAAAATAACAAATAAAAAATAAAAAATAAACCTAACTAATAAATAGAAGATTTCAATCTAAAAAAAATAAATACACATAAAATAAAAATAAATAAAAATACAAAAGCAAGATAGCAATAAAATTAAATATCAGAGTTTTTAGAGAAATGTCTATGTAGTGAGTATTGAATGTTTACAAATGGTAACATACAACAATTTTATTGATGAAGTTCCAAGGTATGTAGACTTTGATACACATTCCATTTGTCTTTTTCTGTTAGAATTGGATGATTTAGAAGACAAAGCATTAAAATTGAACCTGAGAATGCTCCCAACGTAAGTATTTGTACAATTTTATTAATTGTTCCTGTTCATTCCTGAATGAAATTAAAATTGACACAAAGGAGAGTTGAACACATGTAGATAGGATAAAGGCAAGTTTGATAAGAAACTTTCTAGAGAAAAGTTTATAGTTTTTATCTAAGTACTATATCTAACTATCCATATCAGTAATGTACACAATGTATGCACTAAGAAGAAACTTTGTGAGTATAAATATAAATATATTCTCCAAATATCTAAGATGCTAAAAACTACAACTTCATGTACTTGAAGGGAATATATTTGAGGGCCATAAAGAAAAAAGCTTCAAAGGTTGTTTAATATGACTACAATTTTAATTAAAGATTACTAATACCAGATGATCAGCTGGAAAAACACACACAGATGAGTAGTATTATACACACTAATTTATTAAGAATATGTGTGTGTGTGTGTGTGTGTGTGTGTGTGTGTGTGTGTGTGTGTTTTGCTGGGTATGATATATCCCTAGAAGAGATGGTGTGACAAGGTCCTAGTTCCTGACCCTGGAACATAGCCAGCAAAATGTGGGTCTCCTTGACTGCTGATGGTTGCTGAATATACAGTTTGTTTGCATAATAATGTACATATTTTATTTCATGTCCTCTTTGGCAGGAAGGTTCTCCCTGCCAACATTATTGTGGAGTATTTTACCTCTCAAAGTTATTGGGGAATATTACCCCTGCCAAGGTTAGTGACTTAATGATAATCTGAAACAGCATGATACCAGGAAGCAAGAATGTTTCTGGTGATCCGCAGCAAAATGGTGACAGGACAGACCTTAAGGCTCCTGGAAAGAACCCTGAGAACAGGAATTCAAGAATATATAAATAATTCACCTACAAAATTCATTATGTCTTGTTTTTTATAGCTGAACAGTATTCCATTGTATATATGTACCACATTTCCTTTCTCTAGTTTTCACTTGAGAGATATCTAGGTTGTTTTCAATTTCTGGCTATTGAAAATAAAGCTGCTATGAATGTAATTGAGCAAGAGTCTCTGTGAGATGGTATAATGTTGGAGGATCTTTTAGGTTTTTGTCCAGGAGTTGTACAGCTGGATCTTGAGGTAGAACTTTTTCTACTTTTCGGAGAAAGATTGATTTTCAAAGTGGTTTTACAAGTTTTCACTCCCACCAACAATGGGGGAGTGTTTTCTTTAGTCCACATCCTTGCTGGCATGTAGTATATGAATTGTTCTTTATAAGATTTCTCATCTATGCAAAATATAAGGATCCAATATGAATTGTATAAGGAGTCTCACATACCTGAAGGAACAGAGACAGTTGCATTAATGTGTCAGTTTAGTCAAAAAGATATTAAAGGAAATAAAATTTAGTCAATGAAGGAAGAGATGTAGATCACAAAAGAGAAAGAAGTAGTTAACAAGACTTAAATGGTTATATAATTACCGTGGTAAAATTATAATCTCCTCCATGGAAGCCATCAGCAACTAAATTTGACTCAGCTATTCTACTCCCTAAAGGAGGTAATTATATGTGTGATCCAAATAGAAATTGAGGGTGGACAAGTAGACTGGTATCAAGAAAAAGATAATGGTTTAATGAAATTGCTACATTCTATGATTGATTGCTTAACACTTTCCAATATTTAACCTTGGAGTTGCTAAGATAAAAATAAGAAAAATATCTAAAGACTAAAAGAATATATTGAGGTAGCTAGGAATTATACAAATGAGATTCAATGCTGTTGGCATCAGTATAAAAAAGAGCTCACTAAATTGCAATATATATATATATATATATATATATATATATAATAAAGTATTATATATTTTTTTGGAAATCCAGAAACGAGCATTTAGAAGATGTTCTTTATGAAAAACAGAAACATTCCTTCCCTTGAATGAAAACTGCAGCTGTAAAGGAACAGGGTAAACGAAGGTTCCACGTTGTCTCTGGTCCTGAGACATATTCAGGACTGAGTCAAGCCAAGTTGGCAAGACTGCTGTCTTACCTGCCCTGCCCATCCTGTGTGCCAAACACTGTGTCATCGCTTATGATATGTGCCAAACAAGCTCACTTCACTTTTTGTTGTGGTTGTGAAATCTTTTATGATATCTGACTCAGACAGTTTTGCAGGTTCAACTAGAGGAAGGCTATTAAAATATTAATACTAAAGGGTTCTTGGAATCCTTTGTTGGAGGAGGAATTATAAAGAGCAAGTTTCCACAGGATGAGGTGGCCGAGTGGTTAAGGCGATGGACTGCTAATCCATTGTGCTCTGCACGCATGGGTTCGAATCCCATCCTCATCGACTGACTATCAGATTTTTTTTTCAAACTTTTTCTCCATCTTTATTAAACTGAGTGTTTCTTATTTACATTTCAATTGTTATTACCTGTCCCGGTTTCCAGGCCAAGATTCCCCCTTACCCTCTGCCCCTCCACTTCTTTATGGGTGCTGCCCTTCCCATCCTCTCCCCATTACCCCTCTCCCCCAACAATCCCATTCACAGGGACTCAGTCTTGACAGGATCAAGGGCTTCACCGGTGCCCTTACTAGGCTATTCATTGCTACCTATGCAGTTGGAGCCCAGGGTCAGTCCATGTATAGTCTTTGGGGAGTGGCTTAGTCCCTGGAAGCTCTGGTTGGTTGGCACTGTTGTTCATATGGGGTCTCAAGCCCCTTCAAGCTCTTTCAATCCTGTCTCTGATTCCTTCAACGGGGTTCCTGTTCTCAGTTCAGTGGTTTGCTGCTGGCATTCGCCTATGTATTTGCTATGTTCTGGCTGTGTCTCTCAGGAGAGATCTACATCCGATTCCGGTCAGCCTGAACTTCTTTGCTTCATCCATCTTATATAATTTGGTGGCTGTATATGTATGGGCCACAGGTGGGGCAGGCTCTGAATGGGGGTTCCTTCAGCTTCTGTTCTAAATTTTGCCTCCCTATTCCCTCCCAAGGGTATTCTTGTTCCCCTTATGAGGATTGAAGCATTTGTATTTTGGTCATTCTTCTTCAGATTCATGTGTTCTGTGCATCTAGGGTAATTTGAGCATTTGGGCTAATATATCCACTTATCAATGAGTGCATACCATGTATGTTTTTCTGTGATTGGGTTACCTCACTCAGGATGATATTTTCGAGTTCAATCCATTTGCCTATGAATTTCATAAAGTCATTGTTTCGATAGCGGAGTAGTATTCCATTGTGTAGATGTACCACATTTTCTGTATCCATTCCTCTGTTGAAGGGCATCTGGGTTCTTTCCAGCTTCTGGCTATTATAAATAAGGCTGCTATGAACATAGTGGAGCATGTGTCTTTGTTATTTGTTGGAGCATCTTTTGGGTATATGCCCAAGAGAGGAATAGCTGGGTCCTCAAGTAGTGCAATGTCCAATTTTCTGAGGAACCTCCAGACTGATTTCCAGAGTGGTTGTACCAGTCTGTAATCCCACCAAAAATGGATGAATGTTTCTCTTTCTCCACATCCTCGCCAGCATCTTCTGTTACCTGAGTTTTTAATTTTAGCCATTCTAACTGGTGTGAGGTGAAATCTCAGGGTTGTTTTGATTTGCATTTCCCTGATGACTAAAGATGTTGAACATTTCTTTAGGTGTTTCTCAGCCATTCGGGATTCCTCAGCTGTGAATTCTTTGTGTAGCTCTGAACCCCGTTTTTAACAGGGTTATTTGTCTCCCTGCAGTCTAACTTTGTGAGTTCTTTGTATATTTTGGATATAAGCCCTCTATATTTTCCCAATCTGTTGGTTGCCATTTTGTTCTAACAACAGTGTCCTTTGCCTTACAGAAGCTTTGTAGTTTTATGAGATCCCATTTGTTGATTCTTGATCTTAGACCATAAGCCATTGGTGTTTTATTCAGGAAAGTTTTTCCAGTGCACATGTATTTGAGATTCTTCCCCACTCTTTCTTCTACACCCCACTCTCATTAATGGAGAGATCATGGAAACAGAAATTAAACAGAGACATAGACAGACTAAAAGAAGTCAGGAACCAAATGGACTTAACAGATATTTATAGAATATTCTATCCTAAAACAAAAGCATATACCTTCTTCTCACCACCTCATGGTACTTTCTCCAAAATTGACCATATAATCGGTCATAAAACAGGCCTCAACAGATACAGAAAGATAGAAATAATCCCATGCGTCCTATCTGATTGCTACGGGCTAAAGCAGGTCTTCAATAACAATAAGGAAAGAACGCCCACATATACATGGAAGTTGAACAATGCTCTACTCAATGATAACCTGGTCAAGGAAGAAATAAAGAAAGAAATTAAGGACTTCTTAGAATTTAATGAAAATGAAGGTTAAAACATACACAAACCTAAGGGACCCAATGAAAGCTGTGCTAAGAGGAAAACTCATAACTCTGAGTGCCTGCAGAAAGAAACAGGAGAGAGCATATATCAGCAGCTTGACAGCACACCTAAAAGCTCTAGAACAAAAAGAAGCAAATGTACCCAGGAGGAGTAGAAGGCAGGAAATAATCAAACTCAGAGCTGAAATCAACCAAGTAGAAATGAAAAGGACTACACAAATGATCAACAGAACCAAAAGCTAGTTCTTTGAGAAAATCAACAAGATAGATAAACCCTTAGCCAGACTAACCAGATGACACAGAGAGTGTGTCCAAATAACAGAATCAGAAGTGAAAAGGTAGACAGAATCAGAGGAAATTAAAAAAAATCATCAGATCCTACTACAAAAGCCTGTTAAAAAAAAGCTTGAATATCTGGAGGAAATGGACAATTTCCTAGACAGATACCAGGTACCAAAGTTAAATCAGGAACAGATAAACCATTTAAACAACCTCAAAACTCCTAAAGAAATAGAAGCAGTCACTAAAAGTCTCCCAACCAAAAAGAGCCCAGGCCCAGATGGGTTCAGTGCAGAATTCTATCAGACCTTCATAGAAGACCTCATACCAATACTATCCAAACTATTCCACAAAATTGAAACAGATGGAGCGCTACCGAATTCCTTCCATGATGCCACAATTACTCTTATACCTAAACCACACAAAGACCCAATAAAGAAAGAGAACTTCAGGACAATTTCCCTTATGAATATTGACGTAGAAATACTCAATAAAATTCTTGCAAACTGAATCCAAGAGCACATCAAAACAGCCATCCCTCATGATTAAGTAGGCTTCATCCCAGGTATGCAGGGATGGTTTAATATACAGAAAACCATCAACGTAATCCACTATATAAAGAAACTTAAAGACAAAAACCACATGATCATTTCACTAGATGCTGAGAAAGCATTGGAAAAATTCAACACCCCATTCATGATAAAAGTCCTGGAAACAACAGGAATTCAAGGCCCATACCTAAACATAGTAAAAGCCATATACAACAAACGAGTAGCTAATATTAAAATAAATGGAGAGAAACTTGAAGCAATCCCACTAAAATCAGGGACTAGACAAGGCTGCCCACTCTCTCCCTACTTATTCAATATAGTTGTCAAAGACCTAGCCAGAGCAATCAGACAACAAAAGGAGATCAAGGGATACAGATTGGAAAGGAAGAAGTCAAAATATCGCTATTTGCAGATGATATGATATTATATTTAAGTGATCCCAAAAGTTCTACCAGAGAACTGTATAAAGCTGATAAACAACTTCAGCAAAGTGGCTGGGTATAAAATTAACTCAAATACATCAGTAGCCTTCCTCTACACAAAAGAGAAACAAGCCAAGAAACATTAGGGAAACAACACCCTTCATAATAGTCCCATATAATATAAAATACCTCGGTGTGACTTTAACCAAGCAAGTGAAAATCTGTACTATAAGAACTTCAAGACACTGAAGAAAGAAATTGAAGAAGACCTCAGAAGATGGAAAGATCTCCCCTGCTCATGGATTGGCAGGATTAGTATAGTAAAAATGGCCATTTTACCAAATGCTATCTACAGATTGAATGCAATTCCCATCAAAATTCCAATCCAGTTCTTCAGAGAGTTAGACAGAACAATTTGCAAATTCATCTGGAATAACAAAAAACCCAGGATAGCTAAAACTATCCTCAACAATAAAAGGACTTCCAGGGGAATCACTATCCCTGAACTCAAGCAGTATTACAGAGCAATAGTGATAAAAACTGCATGGTATTGGTAGACAGATAGACCAGTGGAATAGAATTGAAGACCGAGAAATGAACCACATCTATGAACCACACACTTGATTTTTGACAAAGGAGCCAAAACCATCCAATGGAAAATAGAAAACATTTTCAGCAAATGGTGTTGGTTCAACTAGAGGTCAGCATGTAGAAGAATGCAGATCACATCACCCTGTACAAAGCTTAAGTTCAAGTGGATCAAGGACCTCCACATCAAACCAGATACACTCAAACTAATAAAGTATTTTATTTAAAGCTAACTTTCTCACACAAAAGTTTCCTCTCTGTCTAGTATTGGCAACCACAAGCGCTGTGCCCAACAAAGAGCATAGGACTTTCTATGTTCAAAAGAACATACTTATTTTCTGGTTCATTTGTTTTGAATGTGCTCTGTATTTCACTTTCTATTCTTCTAAATCAAGAGGCCAAGGTCAAAAAATGCTAACTCAAAGAATGTTTCAAAGGGAACCTGCAATAAATGTTTAAACTAATATGAAATTTCTAAGAAAGTAGCTTTTGCAAATACAAGACTGAGCTTGCTCACAGAGAGAAAGCTATCTGGAAGTGATCACAAAGTTGTCTGCTTGTATCCATCACTGACTCTGAGTTGACAGTGCCACTCCCATTCACTAATTCCTCAGGAGTCCTTCTCAAACTGAGGCAGTGTGTTTGTGTGTGTGTGTTTATACTATACGTAACCATATATAGGCATATATATGTGCGTATGCATATATGTGTATGTATACATTTAATGAGATGTCTATATTTACATTTATAAGCTGAATTATATAACACAATTAATGAAATAGGGATATGAATTTTAAAGAGAGCAGGTAGGGTTTTAGAGAAAAAGAAATGATTTGATAATATCCTCTGTCAAGGCAGATAGATGTGTAACATATCATGCTATACACACACATGAAAACTTTAAATAATTGAATATATGTAATACAGTTCCCCAAAACTACTCTCCATAAGAAAAGTCATCTTCTAATGATACACCTTTTTTTTTCTGAAATTATCAGTTTCACAGTAAGCCATATGCCAAAACTAGGTAAAGGTACTCCTTTCTCTGAAGTTTCTTAAGAATCTCAACATCATAATAGCAGAGTCTTGCACCAAAGACTTGGCCAATGTCAGCAATGTCAGAAAAGATCACTGTGTATTACACCCATCTTTTTTGTACCATTTGAGACATTTGAATAACATATGCTCAAACAACAACAACAACAACAACAAAACCAAAAACTATATTACAAATAGAAACTTCAAAGATAAAATTAAAGTTTGCCTACAAACCCAATGAAACCCTATATTAGAGACAGACACGTGATTTATGCATGTTCCTATAAATAACTCCTCACCATGTTCCTGTAATCAATTCTAGTTAATCCTATTGGCTCTATATATACATAAATAAGAAGATAAAGTTTCAAGGTAGACAGTTTGGGGAGAGGAGGGAACATGAGAGGATGATCTGAAGGTGACTATGGTCAAATTACATTATGTACATGCATTGCCAAAAATGATAAAATCCATTACTTTGTGCAATTTATATATTTCAAATATATTGTCATTATAAAGAAAATAGTTAAAGAGAAAGTGTTCCAGAGAGAAGACGAGAGGATGTAAGAATGGTGGAAAACAAATATGAACAAAGATATGGGTTATATGTATAGGATATGCTTATATAAATATGATGTAGTACAACCCGTTCTTTTAAAAAAAATGAAATAAATTGACATATATTCTCACAGTCAAATTTAGCCTTGAAACTTTATTTTAGCACTGCTTATTTTTCTTCTAGTCATTAAACAACCATTTATTAATCAGGCAGTCTCCCTGAAGCCTTCAGTTTCTTAATAAACTCTCAAGCGAAAACGTTCGTCCTTTGTTCTCATTTTAAAGTTCACTTTTATCTCTATTTGTGTGCATGTTTATGAGTGTTCATGCATGTGCGTGCAGGGTAAGCAGAAGATCCCCAAGGACATAGAGTTTTCCAGGAGTTGTTTATATAAGGATCTTACCTAGGTCCTCTACAAAAGGAGGAAGTTTTCCTAATCACTGAGCAGAGTAGGCATAATATTCTCTATGGAAGAGCATGCCAATTAGCTATCTAGTACCAAGAGGTCAGCCCTGATAGCATACACACAAATGACATTATACATATTGAGCAGGTTACATTTGGAAATATATATTTATATATGGTAAAAAAACAATGGATTAGTAGTCTCCTACTCTGGTCATTAGTCAAACAAATTCTCCCATTCTGTTAAATGAAACCTGTATTGGAATAGTTAACATGTTTATATTTCTACAAGGAACATGAGGTCAAAAAAAAAAAAGAGAGTCATGAAAGAAACTTATCACTAAACACTTACAGTAGGATGAGAATAAAAGCAACTATAACTGTGAGGAATACATTAGTAAACAGTGCTTGGTAGATGCTATGGCTTGAATGTATTCTTTCTCAAATTCGGGTGTTGAAACTTAATAGGTAATGTAATATTAAATTTAATTTAAATTAATTTAAAAGTATTTTATTAAAACAAATTGTATCAAATAAAACATAATTAATTTTATCAATTAAAATTAATTAATGAAATATTGATTTAATTTAAGTTTAATTCAAATTTATCTTAATATATGAGGAACTTAAGCAGGGAAGCCTCTTCCTTTCTGAGTAGAAAGAAGGGGTTGTGCACATATAGCTAGATTGTTGCTTCAAGTGTTGGTATAAGTAAATGCCTTCAGCAGGGATGCCATTTGGTCACTGTTGCCATGGCAATGGCTGTACATTCCCAGAAGACCTTTTGGCTCAAATCACAACTTCACCTAGGAGTAGTTAGGTCACCTTCTGTCCTCGCTCTCTCTTCTCTTCTCTCTTTTCTTTCTCTCACCCCTTCCCCTTGTCTCACTCCCCCATTAAACACTTAGAATAGCCTTTATTACCACTGTATTTTTACAATAGGGATATATTTGAAGTGCTGAGGATGTACTTCAGCTGGTAGTATGAGGGTTGATGTCTATATATAGGTGAGGGCAATCACAATCTAAGGTAAGGTCTGTTATTAGGCAGTGGAAAAGAAAAGCAAGCAGAGAATTTTAGAGATGAAATTTTAGAGACAGAAAGCACAGAGAAAGCAGAGGAAAGAAGATGGGGAAAGAGGATGACCCAGATCCGTGTGGTTTTAAATAGCCACAGGTAGCTATGATTATCTTATAAGGGATGGATAATTGTAGGACAATCTGTCTTCTCTAGACAGGCAGTTTATATCAATATCAGTTGACTCTGAGTTTATTGTATGGATATTTTGTGGGGTGAGAATTTACTGGTATAAATCTGATTGATAAATTACAAGCCTGTAGAGTTTTGATTTTGCTGGGTTACAGAGATTTGTGACAGCTAACCATGAGATGGGTGGTCATCGCATGGGACTGGCATGGCAGCATCCAGCCAAGGGAATTTAGCGAGTCAGTGAAGACTTTTCAGGAGCTTTATTTTAGGAGCTTTAAGCCAGAGAGGCTGCCTGCTGGGAATGTGAGCAGAGTCCACAAGAGAGCTGTGAAATTAGTGGTCTCTGCATGGGGTTAACCATGGAGGCAGGGGTTGATGTATCCTTTTTAAAAACAAAAAAAAAAAACCCCAAAAACATATTTCCCGCTACAGTAGTGTGCTTCACTACCATGCA
Source organism: Rattus norvegicus (assembly GCF_021556685.1). Lineage (NCBI taxonomy): Eukaryota > Metazoa > Chordata > Mammalia > Rodentia > Muridae > Rattus > Rattus norvegicus. The sequence goes on along the minus strand of NC_141537.1, from coordinate 107,986,219 downwards.
CAAAACCCTTAGACGGATCCCCAGCACCTCATAAAACGAATGTAGTGGCGAATATCTGTAATGTGAGCACTTGAGAGGCACAGTTGAGAAGAAATGCAGCTCAAGATCACCTCTGCTGTAGAGAAAGTTTGTGGCCAGCCTAAGAATCATGAAATCCTACTGAAACATTGTCACTCCAGACTTCGTTAAACCATTTTACCTGTGTGAAGTACCTATTTTGCCCAAGTTGAATCCTAGATTCCTGGCAACTATGTTGAAGTTACCACAGTTTATTTTGTTCAGTCGTCAGTGTGTATTAATAGATTCTAACCTGTACACTGAACTAAAAAGTGAACACAAAACCTAGGCATGTTCAGATAAGAACAAAGCTGAGGAACTCATTAGTTGATGGGACAGATTTATGCCAGAGTGAAGGTAATTGTGACATTGTAATTCCAGCAGGAACTGGAAAACACAGAAAAGAACAGGGCTCAGAAACAAACTATCACGTGTGTTATTACTTGCCTCCTGGAGAAGGTGACCTTTTGAATACTTAGGAAAGAGTGGATTTTTCTACCAAATTATTCTGTCCTGGAATGTTCTGGGGAAGGAAGGCTGAATTTGAATTATTTAATTTGATAAAAAGTTGAAGTCTCTATAAAAGCGGTAGCATAACGGTGCAAGGAAACAATGAAATGTCTTAATAATATTGGGGCAAGAAAAAGAATTACCAAAGAGGACATAATTGGTGGGTGTGTGGTGGTATATATCTGAAACTACAACAGTCTTGTGGCTGAAATAGGAGGATGATGACTATCCTGAGCTACAAAGCATGGCCACTGGGTCTCAGAAACAAACAAACAAACAAACAAACAAACAAACAAACAAGCCAAGAATGCCAGAGAAGGCTGCAGCATTGTTCAGGGGTCATGATGATCATCAGGAAATCCCTGGTTCATTCTCAGCTCCCATGTCAAGGTATGAGAAAGAAATTGGTCCAAGTACAATTGTTTATTTACTATTATCTAAAAATGTCCATATGAAACCTCACACCATATATAACAACTTTATATTCATAAATACATTGTTGGGTTTTTTTTCTCTTTGGACAATTTTACACATGTATACAGTGTGTTAGGGTTACATTCACTCCCATTGCTCTCTTTATCTCAGTCTGCGGCCACTTCCAACTAGTTCCTATTCTTCTTTTAATTCTTTCTTGTGTGTGCAGGGGACCTTGGCTGCTGAGTGTTTATGGTTGCAAATGCTCTATCATAAAATGCAACTTCCGGTTCCTGTCGGCCTGCGGCGAATGCCATCATTAAACCACTGAACTGAGAACGGGATCCCCGTTGAAGGAATCTTAGAAAGGACTGAAAGAGCTTGAAGGGGCTTGAGACCCCATATGAACAACAATGCCAACCAACCAGAGCTTCCAGGGACTAAGCCACTACCCAAAGACTATACATGGACTGACCCTGGACTCTGACCTCATAGGTAGCAATGAATAGCCTAGTAAGGGCACCAGTGGAAGGGGAAGCCCTTGGTCCTGCCAAGGTTGAACCCCCAGTGAACGTGATTGTTGGGGAGAGGACGGTAATGGGGGGAGGATGGGGAGGGGAACACCCATATAGACGGGGAGGGGGAGGGGTTAGGGGATGTTGGCCCGGAAACTGGGGAAGGTAATAATAATTGAAATGTAAATAAGAAATACTCAAATACTCAATTTAATAAAGATGAAAAAATAAAAAAATAAAAAAAACACAAAAATAATGTTTTCTAGTTCTATTCACTTTTAAGAAATTTTTGCAATTTCATGTCTTTACAGTTGAATAAAATTCCTTTGTATAAACGAGTTACATTTTACTTTTCTGTTTATCTCTTGAGGCTTTCCAGAAGGATTTCATTTCCACAGTGTGTAGAGAGCAGCAATAAACAGGATTGAGCTAGTATCTCCTTGAAGGGATAGGAGTCCTTGCAGTATGTGCTAGAGTGGTGTAGCTTGCTCTCATTTAGGAATGGTGAGGATGGGAGATTATGAAAAGCGGGGGAGGAGGGCAGGTTTTGCAGTGTAAATAGAAGATGGAAAATCCATCAAAGTAAAATGTGTGCGAATTACCCAATGGACATCTCTTACCACATAAATTTATTTCAAATATAAAATTAAATTATTTTAAAAATTAAAAGAGAATTTGATCATTTCTCTTTCTCAGAGGCTAAAATGATACCTGACCTTATAGTTTCTATAGCAATGCTGATCAACAGTGTTTTCTGGATTAGTGAGTGAAATTTCTCTTCAGAAAATAACTAACAGTTTCTGAATATATTAAGATTTATTCTAATTTCATCTGATGATTTACATATACTATCTCACATATTTATGAAACACAATGTGTTATTTCAATTCATGTTTACCCAGGTGGTGATCAGCCCTGGGTATTTACATAGAGATTCACAACATTACATCTTTCATTATGTCATGGTGTCTCTCTGGCAAGTAAATATGTACATTTAATATACATATATTGCTGCACTATTGATAAATATCTATCCTTTACCTCAGACTGCATGAATAATCATATGTAGTAAAGATAGAGTTCAGAATATCAAGAAGTTGCAAACATTTTACAATTTTTTCTATAGAAAATATAATCTTTGAATTTTAGAAACATCTGTAGATTTTTTTCTATAGATAGTATAATTTCTTTGGTTACTTATGTGTTAAAAAATTAATCAATATTGTTCCAAAGCCATCCACTTGGGAGTATCAGAAAATATAAAATTTTAGTATTATCCTAGGCTCACAAATGCACAATTTTAAATCACTGACCTATACATTCTTAGAACCATTAAAGCATGTATGAAAAAATTATGGAGCATAAACATAAAATGGTGATTAGTTTAAATTTCTCATCCTGGATTGTGCTTTGGAAACCAAGTATGTTTAAAGCAGAAGTTATAATAAAGTATATGTGCTTTTATTTTTTTAGTAGGTGGGGTGTTTTATTATCACTAACAGTCAGGGCTCCGATTCAGTGCCTCATTATTTCAGGAAATCAAGTTTGTAAAGGTGAAAACCCAGAGAAGTAAACATCTATAAACTTATCACCAGTGAGCCGGACTTCAGAGCACTTTAAAACGTTAAGTTGAAAACCGTGTTAAATAATTCATTTTTTTCTTAAAATAGAAAGAATGGAAGTGAGGAGGCAGTGTGTGGGTTTGAAAGGTTTGGAGTTCCCTTCCTTCTAACACTGGGCACTGACAAAAACAGGTCATGTGCAGCCCCACCACATCTTGCTGCCTTAGGTTCTTTAATCCTTAGGACTCACATGTGTGTTACTCCACTAGGGCTAGGATTAGGGTAAACAATGCAGGATTTAAAGGAGTAAAAGAAATTCAGCAATCAAAAGAAAAGACGTTTTAAGGCAGTATTTTTGGAAATGTTAAAACTAAATAATTTTACTATGAGCATGATTAATACCAAAGACAAGATCATTAAGTTTAAGCTAATTGAAATTGCTTAAGACTGTCAGTGGGTGCTGGATGTGGTGGCGTATGCCTTTTTTTTTTTCCTAAACAGTCTTTAATTTCTTTCTCTATTTCCTCCTTGACCAAATTGTCATTGAGTAGAGTGTTTTTATATATAAATATAAAATTTCCATGTATATATAGGTTTTCTATTGTTTTTCTTGTTACTGAAGACAACCCTTAGTCTGTGGTGATCTGATAGTATGCATGTGATTATTTCAATTTTCTTGTATCTGTTAAGGCCTTTTTTCTTACCAATTATGTGGCCAATTTTGGAGAGGGTACCATAAGGTACTGAGAAGAAGATACATTCTTTTTTTTTTCTTTATTAACTTGAGTATTTCTTATTTACATTTCGATTGTTATTCCCTTTCCCGGTTTCTGGCCAACATCCCCCTAACCCCTCTCCCTCCCCTTCTATATGGGTGTTCCCCTCCCCACCCTCCCCCATTACCGCCCTCCCCCCAACAATCATGTTCACTGGGGGTTCAGTCTTGGCAGGACCAAGGGCTTCCTTCCACGTATGCCTTTAATCCCAGCACTAGAGAGATAGAGGCAAGGAGATCTCTGTATGTTAGAGACCAGCCTGGTTTTGACTATACAAAGAGCTTCAAGTTTTAGGCCAGCTAGGGATACACAGTAAGACAGTGTCTAGTTTTTGTTTTTTGCTTTTTGTTTTAAATTGTTTTTTGTTTGTTTATCGTTTGTTTTTTTGTTTTGTTTTGTTTTTTGAGGAGGAGGAGGAGGAGGAGGAAGAAGAAAGGGTTTGTTTGGCTGACACTTCCACATGGTAGTCCATCATTGATTGAAGTTAGCCAGGACAGGAATTCTGGCAGGGCAGAAATAAATGCAAGAGGCAAGAGCTGGTGAAGAGACCCAAGAGGGGTTGCTTACCGGCTTGTTTCACATGGCTTGCTCAGCCTGCTTTCTTATAGAACACAGCCAAGGAATAGCACTGCCCAAATGGGCTAGTCTCTCCCCATCTAATTAAGAAAATGCCTTATCAACACATTCTCTCAGTTGAGGTTCCCTCCTTTCAGATAACTCTATCTTGTGTCAAGCTGACATAAAATTAGCCAGCACGGTTGAATCCTTGACACACTAACAGATTAAGTCATAACCTTTCCTTTCTTGTTCTGCCCACTGCCAATATCACACATTAATATCATCATTATAATATACATAATATATCATATTTAATATGATATTTATTACCATAATGTTATAACCCCAAATTTTAAGTCACACTGTCTTTTAAAATTCAAATATTCAAAATTCAGTTCCCTTAAAGTCCGAAGTCTTAAAATTCAGTCTCAACTGAGAGTTCCTATGAAATAAATTTTAAATAAATTATTTTTTGCTTGAAAGGTGAAGAACCAGAGCACAGTCACAATCTGAGCAAAGCAAAATCAAACTCCAAAAATGTAAATAGTTCATTGTCCAATTATCTAGAGCTCATTCATGATCTTCTGGGCTCCTCCAAAAAGCTTGAGTCACTTTTCTGGCCTTGCCTTCTACAGCACACTCAGATTGTCTTCTACACTGGGGCTCTCTCCACTCCTCCGCTGCCACTACTCTTGGTAGTCAACCCATGGGACTAACATCTCAAAAGTAGTGCGAACTGCTCTAACTGGGCTGCACTTTCCCCAGTAGCTTCTCCTGCGGTCTCTTCAGGCCACATGATGCCTCTCAGCTGCTCTCTATGACCCCTTTCACACCTTCAAAACGTAGCACCACTGGGTGTACTTGTTTATATTGCATAATAATTGGTAGTCAAGCTGGGAATAGTTTTACCCAAAGAAGATTTAGACTCTATATGTCCCCCATTGTAATTTTATTCTTATCACCAATAATTTTCATTAGTATACCTTTCCTACATAAGCTTTACAAGCATAGATATCCACATTAGGAAATTTAATTTATTTCTAACATAAATGTTCATTTCAATTAAATATTTATTTCTAGTGTGTCCCCATCTCTAAGAGCCTCAAGATAAATCCTTGAATGAATACAGCTCCAAGAATGGTTAATGGTCTGCAGAGCATTATATGGGTACTCTGATTCTGCTCCTGACCCTAATTTACTTAGCACAGTATATTTTATATTAAATCCAAGCTTTCTATTTTGTCTGACTTGAATGTAAGTCTTATTTACTATAACCTCTGTGAAATAAAAATATTTATTTGATATTTTGTAAATGAGTAGGTATCTTACTTGCTTCTAGATTCATAGGAATAGTTTGACTACAAGCAAAGGTTTATCCATTGCATTCCAGGCATATGCTACTATGATAAAGTTTGTAAAAATTGAACAGTTTTCTAATATATCTCTGCTTTCCTTCTTCCTGTGGTGCATAGACATGCAGCATACACCACATCTTTATTCTTCAATTTGATGTTGGAAAAGCAACTGATCACCTTCTGATCTTATAAACTTAGTGACTATTGCTTCATTTAGGAGCACAGGCATGTTCTATTAACACACTGAGGGTAGACTAAACAAGGTGAAGGAAGATGAATTGCCTTTTTGATGGTATATGAAGTTCATTCATTCAGTGTCACTGTTGCTACAATATGGCCCCTTTCTTCAATGCCCAGACGTTGCTCTCAATTTTAAGAGGTCTCAAATCTTGCTTTGTTTAAACTCTACATGAACCTGTGACATACATACTATTTATAATTGTAGTTGTAAAGTGTTGAAACCATGGAATATAGAGTAAGGGAAATTTCCTAAGGCTCCCAACCAGGTAGACAAAAGTTAAAGATTCCACAGTGTAAGTGCAAAATAACACGATCCCTTTAAGGTTTCTAACATGTTCACTCATTTTAAAGTTTACTATATTGAAAATTATTTCTATTTCCCTTCATTTGATTGTTAGTCCTAATTTTCACACCATTTATTATGAGACTGACATACTACCTGCTCTACTAACAAGGCACCTTTCACACCATTTTTAAAAGTGTATTTTTCTTAAAATAAAAATCACTTAATAATTTAAATCATATTTATACATAATAATATTTGAATTTTAGAATATGAATTTCTATTCTGTTTATTACTCTATTGCATATACGTGTGGGAAGTGATGATATACATATACGGTGTGTGTGTGTGTGTGTGTGTGTGTGTGTGTGTGTGTGTGTAAACCACACATTTAAGTGTGACACCAAGGATCTCAAAGATCAATAGTAAAAGCCAGAGAATATTCCCAATCAGTCTCCATCTAATATTTTGTGAACAGTTTTCACTAAATCTGAAGTTTGTCACTTGGTTATGCTAAGTTTCAGTAAGATCTAGAGATCTCTAGAACTCTGAGCAGTGTTTCCAACAATAGAATGATAATTGCTGTGTCTGTTTCTCTTGTCTGTTTGTTTGTTTTTGTTTTTGTTTTTACATGATTTCTAGTTAGGAACTAAAGTTTTAATGTTTGGGTAGCAAGAATTTTGTCAACTCACCCATCTCCCTAACTCTTCCTCTTTGTTAATTTTATCAGAATTTTGTAATTCTGAAGTACAAGAAAATGTCCTGTATTGATAGGAAATGTATCTAGAATGGTGGATATAACAAAGAAGAACTGATTTACTAGATTATTTAGATTACTCTATGTCCATATTTGCTAATACATTTTGTAGCCACTGTATCTGTGGTTGAAGGTTTTACCATTGCCACCAAGTAAGAAATAAAATTTAAATTAGCAACAAGAAAATAATAACAAGAAAAAAATAGCATCCATTAGAAAGTAATAAATTCTGCAGAGAAAGAGAAAAAAACAAAGGACAACAGGGAAATGTCAAATTGTCAAATTATGTGTAATTGTCCACTCAGGCTAGGCTGTAATGTAATAAAGAAAACATTAAAATTTCACAGTAAAATTCAAATGAAATGCCTGTCATTATAGGTAGAAAATCTAAAAGATGGTCACCTTACATGGTTCACTATAATCTATCAAGGAGGCAGACTATTGATATTTCCTCTTGACATATTTATTTGAATATTACAGCAGTACAGAGTATACAAAGTAAAGGAGAGAAATATAAACACACCCAAATTCTAATTATCATAACCTATCCTCTTAATACTCAAGAATCATTGTGGAAAAAGAGCTAGAAAGATTGTAAGATTCAAAGGAATTAGATGCCTATAAGGAGATAATGTTTTCTGGACACAGTGAGACAACTGCACATGTTAATTCACAGAATTTAAAATGAAGTGCATGAGACCTCTGGTGGATTAGGACAGGCAAACTTAGCCTCATGAAGAAAGGATGTGGGCATCAAGAGCCAGTTATAGCTAACTAGATATTAGAAATTGCTATCCAATGGGAGAGGGAGTTAGTTTAAGGGTACACCTCTGGTGGGTTGATCACCATCAACTGATTGGGTCAGTTTTTTTTTTTTTTACGCTTTTTAAAAATTTTTAATAGATATATTTCTTTTTTTATAAGAATGATTTATTTATTTTATATATGTGAGAACACTGCTGCTGTCTTCACATTGACCAGAAGAAGGCATCAGTCCCATTACAGATGATTGAGAGCCACCATGTGGTTGCTAGGAATTGAACTCAGGACCTCTTGGAAAGCAGTTGGTGCTCTTAACCACTGAGCCATCTCTCAAGCCCTATATATGTCTTTACTTACTTTTCAAATGTTATAACACTTCCTGGTCTTCTGTCCATAATCCCCTATTCTCTCGCCTCCCCGTCCCTCATACAGGTATTCCCCCGTACTGCCCACACATATGCCCCTGCACTGGGGGTCCAACATTGGCAGGACCAAGGGCTTCCCCTACCACTGGTGCCCCAACAAGGCTACTCTCTGTGACATATGCAGTTGGAGTTCTGGGTCAGTCCAGGTATAGACTTTCAGTAGTGGTTCAGTCCCTGGAAGCTATGATTGGCATTTTTGTTCTTTTTTTTTTTTTTTTTTTTTTAACTTGAGTATTTCTTATATACATTTCGAGTGTTATTCCCTTTCCCGGTTTCCGGGCAAACATCCCCCTCCCATTCCTTATGGGTGTTCCCCTCCCAACCCTCCCCCCATTGCCGCTCTCCCCCCATAGACTAGTTCACTGGGGGTTCAGTCTTAGCAGGACCCAGGGCTTCCCCTTCCACTGGTGCTCTTACTAGGATATTCATTGCTACCTATGGGGTCAGAGTCCAGGGTCAGTCCATGTATAGTCTTTAGGTAGTGGCTTAGTCCCTGGAAGCTCTGGTTGCTTGGCATTGTTGTACATATGGGGTCTCGAGCCCCTTCAAGCTCTTCCAGTTCTTTCTCTGATTCCTTCAATAGGGGACCTATTCTCAGTTCAGTGGTTTGCTGCTGGCATTCGCCTCTGTATTTGCTGTATTCTGGCTGTGTCTCTCAGGAGCGATCTACATCCGGCTCCTGTCGGTCTGCACTTCTTTGCTTCATCCATCTTGTCTAATTGAGTGGCTGTATATGTATGGGCCAAATGTGGGACAGGCTCTGAATGGGTGTTCCTTCAGTCTCTGTTTTAATCTTTGCCTCTCCCTTCCCTGCCAAGGGTATTCTTTTTCCTCATTTAAAGAAGGAGTGAAGCATTCACATTTTGATCATCCGTCTTGAGTTTCGTTTGTTCTAGGGATCTAGGGTAATTCAAGCATTTGGGCTAATAGCCACTTATCAATGAGTGCATACCATGTATGTCTTTCTGTGATTGGGTTAGCTCACTCAGGATGATATTTTCCAGTTCCAACCATTTGCCTACGAATTTCATAAACTCGTTGTTTTTGATAGCTGAGTAATATTCCATTGTGTAGATGTACCACATTTTCTGTATGCATTCCTCTGTTGAAGGGCATCTGGGTTCTTTCCATTTTCTGGCTATTATAAATAAGGCTGCGATGAACATAGTGGAGCACGTGTCTCTTTTATATGTTGAGGCATCTTTTGGGTATATGCCCAAGAGAGGTATAGCTGGATCCTCAGGCAGTTCAATGTCCAATTTTCTGAGGAACCTCCAGACTGATTTCCAGAATGGTTTTACCAGTCTGCAATCCCACCAACAATGGAGGAGTGTTTCTCTTTCTCCACATCCTCGCCAGCATCTGCTGTCACCTGAGTTTTTGATCTTAGCCAATCGCACTGGTGTGAGGTGAAATCTCAGGGTTGTTTTGATTTGCATTTCCCTTATGACTAAAGATGTTGAACATTTCTTTAGGTGTTTCTCAGCCATTCGGCATTCCTCAGCTGTGAATTCTTTGTTTAGCTCTGAACCCCATTTTTTAATAGGGTTATTTGTTTCCCTGCGGTCTAACTTCTTGAGTTCTTTGTATATTTTGGATATAAGGCCTCTATCTGTTGTAGGATTGGTAAAGATCTTTTCCCAATCTGTTGGTTGCCGTTTTGTCCTAACCACAGTGTCCTTTGCCTTACAGAAGCTTTGCAGTTTTATGAGATCCCATTTGTCGATTCTTGATCTTAGAGCATAAGCCATTGGTGTTTTGTTCAGGAATTTTTTTCCAGTGCCCATGTGTTCCAGATGCTTCCCTAGTTTTTCTTCTATTAGTTTGAGTGTGTCTGGTTTGATGTGGAGGTCCTTGATCCACTTGGACTTAAGCTTTGTACAGGGTGATAAGCTTGGATCGATCTGCATTCTTCTACATGTTGCCCTCCAGTTGAACCAGCACCATTTGCTGAAAATGCTGTCTTTTTTCCATTGGATGGTTTTGGATCCTTTGTCAAAAATCAAGTGACCATAGGTGTGTGGGTTCATTTCTGGGTCTTCAATTCTATTCCATTGGTCTATCTGTCTGTGTCTGTACCAATACCATGCAGTTTTTATCACTATTGCTCTGTAATACTGCTTGAGTTCAGGGATAGTGATTCCCCCTGAAGTCCTTTTATTGTTGAGGATAGCTTTAGCTATCCTGGGTTTGTTGTTATTCCAGATGAATTTGGAAATTGTTCTGTCTAACTCTTTGAAGAATTGGATTGGTATTTTGATGGGGATTGCATTGAATCTGTAGATTGCTTTTGGTAAAATGGCCATTTTTACTATATTAATCCTGCCAATCCATGAGCATGGGAGATCTTTCCATCTTCTGAGGTCTTCTTCAATTTCTTTCCTCAGTGTCTTGAAGTTCTTATTGTACAGATCTTTTACTTGCTTGGTTAAAGTCACACCGAGGTACTTTATATTATTTGGGTCTATTATGAAGGGTGTCGTTTCCCTAATTTCTTTCTCGGCTTGTTTCTCTTTTGTATAGAGGAAGGCAACTGATTTATTTGAGTTAATTTTATACCCAGCCACTTTGCTGAAGTTGTTTATCAGCTTTAGTAGTTCTCTGGTGGAACTTTTGGGATCACTTAAATATACTATCATGTCATCTGCAAATAGTGATATTTTGACCTCTTCTTTTCCGATCTGTATCCCTTTGATCTCCTTTTGTTGTCTGATTGCTCTGGCTAGAACTTCAAGAACTATATTGAATAAGTAGGGAGAGAGTGGGCAGCCTTGTCTAGTCCCTGATTTTAGTGGGATTGCTTCAAGTTTCTCTCCATTTAGTTTAATGTTAGCAACCGGTTTGCTGTATATGGCTTTTACTATGTTTAGGTATGGGCCTTGATTCCTATTCTTTCCAGGACTTTTATCATGAAGGGGTGTTGAATTTTGTCAAATGCTTTCTCAGCATCTAATGAAATGATCATGTGGTTCTGTTCTTTCAGTTTGTTTATATAATGGATCACGTTGATGGTTTTCCGTATATTAAACCATCCCTGCATGCCTGGGATGAAGCCTACTTGATCATGGTGGATGATTGTTTTGATGTGCTCTTGAATTCGGTTTGCCAGAATTTTATTGAGTATTTTTGCGTCGGTATTCATAAGGGAAATTGGTCTGAAGTTCTCTTTCTTTGTTGTGTCTTTGTGTGGTTTAGGTATAAGAGTAATTGTGGCTTCGTAGAAGGAATTCGGTAGGGCTCCATCTGTTTCAATTTTGTGGAATAGTTTGGATAATATTGGTATAAGGTCTTCTATGAAGGTTTGATAGAATTCTGCACTAAACCCGTCTGGACCTGGGCTCTTTTTGGTTTGGAGACCTTTAATGACTGCTTCTATTTCCTTAGGAGTTATGGGGTTGTTTAACTGGTTTATCTGTTCCTGATTTAACTTCGATACCTGGTATCTGTCTAGGAAATTGTCCATTTCCTGAAGATTTTCAAATTTTGTTGAATATAGGTTTTTATAGTAAGATATGATGATTTTTTGAATTTCCTCTGAATCTGTAGTTATGTCTCCCTTTTCATTTCTGATTTTGTTAATTTGGACGCACTCTCTGTGTCCTCTCGTTAGTCTGGCTAAGGGTTTATCTATCTTGTTGATTTTCTCAAAGAACCAACTTTTGGTTCTGTTGATTCTTTCTATGGTCCTTTTTGTTTCTACTTGGTTGATTTCAGCTCTGAGTTTGATTATTTCCTGCCTTCTACTCCTCCTGGGTGTATTTGCTTCTTTTTATTCTAGAGCTTTTAGGTGTGCTGTCAAGCTGCTGACATATGCTCTTTCCTGTTTCTTTCTGCAGGCACTCAGCGCTATGAGTTTTCCTCTTAGCACAGCTTTCATTGTGTCCCATAAGTTTGAGTATGTTGTATCTTCATTTTCATTAAATTCTAAAAAGTTTTTAATTTCTTTCTTTATTTCTTCCTTGACCAGGTTATCATTGAGTAGAGCATTATTCAATTTCCACGTATATGTGTGCATTCTTCCCTTATTGTTATTGAAGACCAGTTTTAGGCCGTGGTGGTCCGATAGCACGCATGGGATTATTTCTATCTTTCTGTACCTGTTGAGGCCCGTTTTTTGACCAATTATATGGTCAATTTTGGAGAAAGTACCATGAGGAGCTGAGAAGAAGGTATATCCTTTTGCTTTAGGATAGAATGTTCTATAAATATCCGTTAAGTCCATTTGGCTCTGACTTCTCTTAGTCTGTCGACATCACTGTTTAATTTCTGTTTCCATGATCTGTCCATTGATGAGAGTGGGGTGTTGAAATCTCCCACTATTATTGTGTGAGGTGCAATGTGTGTTTTGAGCTTTAGTAAGGTTTCTTTTATGTATGTAGGTGCCCTTGTATTTGGGGCATAGATATTTAGGATTGAGAGTTCATCTTGGTGGATTTTTCCTTTGATGAATATGAAGTGTCCTTCCCTATCTTTTTTGATGACTTTTAGTTGGAAATTGATTTTATTTGATATTAGAATGGCTACTCCAGCTTGCTTCTCTGACCATTTGATTGGAAAGTTGTTTTCCAGCCTTTCACTCTGAGGTAGTGTCTGTCTTTGTCTCTGAGGTGTGTTTCCTGTAGGCAGCAGAATGCAGGGTCCTCGTTGCGTATCCAGTTTGTTAATCTATGTCTTTTTATTGGGGAGTTGAGGCCATTGATATTGAGAGATATTAAGGAATAGTGATTATTGTTTCCTGTTATATTCATATGTGGATGTGAGGTTATGTTTGTGTGCTTTCATTCTCTTTGTTTTGTTGCCAAGACGATTAGTTTCTTGCTTCTTCTAGGATATAGCTTGCCTCCTTATGTTGGGCTTTACCATTTATTATCCTTTGTAGTGCTGGATTTGTAGAAAGATATTGTGTAAATTTGGTTTTGTCATGGAATATCTTGGTTTCTCCATCAATGTTAATTGAGAGTTTTGCTGGATACAGTAACCTGGGCTGGCATTTGTGTTCTCTTAGGGTCTGTATGACATCAGTCCAGGATCTTCTGGCCTTCATAGTTTCTGGCGAGAAGTCTGGTGTGATTCTGATAGGTCTGCCTTTATATGTTACTTGACCTTTTTCCCTTACTGCTTTTAATATTCTTTCTTTATTTTGTGCGTTTGGTGTTTTGACAATTATGTGACGGGAGGTGTTTCTTTTCTGGTCCAATCTATTTGGAGTTCTGTAGGCTTCTTGTATGTCTATGGGTATCTCTTTTTTTAGGTTAGGGAAGTTTTCTTCTATGATTTTGTTGAAGATATTTACTGGTCCTTTGAGCTGGGAGTCTTCACTCTCTTCTATACCTATTATCCTTAGGTTTGATCTTCTCATTGAGTCCTGGATTTCCTGTATGTTTTGGACCAGTTGCTTTTTCCGCTTTACATTATCTTTGACAGTTGAGTCAATGATTTCTATGGAATCTTCTGCTCCTGAGATTCTCTCTTCCATCTCTTGTATTCTGTTGGTGAAGCTTGTATCTACAGCTCCTTGTCTCTTCTTTTGGTTTTCTATATCCAGGGTTGTTTCCATGTGTTCTTTCTTGATTGCTTCTATTTCCATTTTTAATTCCTTCAACTGTTTGATTGTGTTTTCCTGGAATTCTTTCAGGGATTTTTGCGATTCCTCTCTGTAGGCTTCTAATTGTTTATTAATGTTTTCCTGTGTTTCCCTAAGTGTGTTCATGTCTTTCTTGAAGTCCTCCAGCATCATGATCAAATATGATTTTGAAACTAGATCTTGCTTTTCTGGTGTGTTTGGATATTCCATGTTTGTTTTGCTGGGAGAATTGGGCTCCGATGATGGCATGTAGTCTTGGTTTCTGTTGCTTGGGTTCCTGCGCTTGCCTCTCGCCATCAGATTATCTCTAGTGTTACTTTGTTCTGCTATTTCTGACAGTGGCTAGACTGTCCTATAAGCCTGTGTGTCAGGAGTGCTGTAGACCTGTTTTCCTCTCTTTCAGTCAGTTATGGGGACAGTGTGTTCTGCTTTCGGGCGTGTAGTTTTTCCTCTCTACAGGTCTTCAGCTGTTCCTGTGGGCCTGTGTCTTGAGTTCACCAGGCAGCTTTCTTGCAGCAGAAAATTTGGTCTTACCTGTGGTCCCGAGGCTCAGGTTCGCTCGTGGGTGCTGCCCAGGGGCACTCTGCAGTGGCAGCAACCAGGAAGACCTGTGCCGCCCCTTCTGGGTGCCTCAGTGCACCAGGGTTCCAGATGGTCCTTGGCTTTTTCCTCTGGCGTCCGAGTTGTGTGTGCAGGGAGCAGTCTCTTCTGGTTTCCCAGGCTTGTCTGCCTCTCTGAAGGTTTAGCTCTCCCTCCCACGGGATTTGGGTGCAGAGAACTGTTTATCTGGTCTGTTTCTTTCAGGTTCCGGTGGTGTCACAGGCAGGTGTCCTGCCGCTCCTGGGCCCTCCCCCACGGGAGCCCAGAGGCCTTATACAGTTTCCTCTTGGGCCAGGGATGTGGGCAGGGGTGAGCAGTGTTGGTGGTCTCTTCTGCTCTGCAGCCTCAGGAGTGCCCACCTGACCAGGCGGTTGGGTCTCTCTCTCACCGGGTCTGGGAGCAGAGAGCTGCTGCGGGCCGGGATCCGCGGGTGTGGGACTTCCGGTAAACACAGAACGTGCCTGGTCCTAGAGAAATTCTGCTTCCGTGTGTCCCAAGCTCACCAGGCAGCTTTCTTGCAGCAGAAAATTTGGTCTTACCTGTGGTCCCGAGGCTCAAGTTCGCTCGTGGGGTGCTGCCCAGGGGCTCTCTGCAGCGGCAGCAACCAGGAAGACCTGTGCTGCCCCTTCCGGGAGCTTCAGTGCACCAGGGTTCCAGATGGTCTTTGGCTTTTTCCTCTGGCGTCCGAATGTGTGTGCAGGGAGCAGTCTCTTCTGGTTTCCCAGGCTTGTCTGCCTCTCTGAAGGTTTAGCTCTCCCTCCCCGATTGGGTCAGTTTTAAAGCAAACATTCAAAAAGAGCAGAAAATAAAAGTGAGGAGAAAGATACTATAATGCTGTATTCGTTTATATTTCAGTATTGCAAGCAATGCTTATGATCAAAGATTAACTCACATGGTAAGAAACTATAGTTTAGGAGCAATTATACGTTTCTTAAACAAAGTGATCTTGATGGGAAACAAAACAATTATGCTTTGGAGGTCAACTTCAGCAGGAGGAGAATGGGTAGCCTATGTTTTAAAGAGACTAAGATTTTACCACATAACAAAAATGGTGGTGAGGACCATTTGCAGGGTATAAGGTAAGAATAGGGAAGGGAGTCTAAGTAGATGTAATGAGAAAGAAAGGTGCACAAATTAGAACAATGCTTTATCTTTCAGGAATTAGGTTGATGGGAGCTTGAAGTGATCGTGACAACTTTTATCTCCCAGTCAAGGTGACAAATAAGGCAATGCGATTGTTTGACACAGAGCCCTATTGCATTTTTTATGTAATTTGTGAAACCTCCTTCTCATGAGTTATAATATCCACTTAAACTAATCTTTTGCACTGCAATGAATAATTGAGCATACTGAGGGTCATTGAGTTTCATACTCACCTTGCTGCCCGTTTAACAGCCATGAGTATTTCTGGATAAATGAGACAGAATAGCTTCTGTGAACTTATGGTGACCTAAAGAAAATTAACTAAATGACTAACATATTACTCAATTTAATTAAATGACACAATTAATTATATAAATTATGATATAAAGGAAAGGTAATAATGAGAAATCTAGTAACTATAAAGGTCTATACATTATTTCTATATATTTTTATAGATAGAAATATAACCAGAATATCAGTCCCTAAGATAAATTGGTGAAATACAGTAGTATTTATTTGCTGATTTATAATTTTTTATTTTATTTGAGAATTTCACATACATTATTATATATTTATTTGTAAAATATAAACCAAATATATGTCATATATAAATTGTATTATATTGTTTTACATAACAGTAATATATTATGTAATTTGGATGTTATATTACATACAATAGATATGTATAATTAATAACATGCAATTATATAATGTATTTGTATACAATGTATAAAATGTGTATTTCTATATCATAAAACTGAGAGAATGTAGTGTTGCTCATCTATAGATGTTTCAGAGCTGGATCATTTGGGATTAGATAATCAGTCAGAAAGTCTGTCCCAAGAGAAAACTGATTCTCTCACAACTATTGATTGTTGTAGGTCTGTACTTAGAAGTGGGCTCTTATGAAATTTTCACCATTGTGCCCGCATGTCCAACAGTGCAGTTAAAAGGCAGTTCTATTTAGGCAACTAAATCGTTGAAAGTTCATGAGTGTAGCTTCCCTGTCATGTGTAGAACATACCATTTAGCAGCAGACAGTACTTTAGGACATCCGCATCCTCACTGTATTTTAAAATGATATTTTTATCTTATATCATTGCTGCTCTTTTTAAAATGAAACTCTGTGTGGCTACTTTGTAAAAAGAAGAAATGGAGAAAAAGGGTAATGGAAAACACAGACTTAGTTCAGGAAAGAACAGACTATCTAGTCTTTTTATTTTGTCCCAGATTTTTATAATTCACTAACTTTTCCTGTTCTTTCTTCTCAGGCACTCTGCCTCCTCTGGTGCACACCTTGCGTTTTCCTTTCTTCTCTGTCTTTTTTTTCTCACAATGAATCTCTCCTAGAAACTATCGATTTGCTACACACTAATATCAGTCTGTTGACTCTACCACAATAGGTTATAATATCTAGCATCTCCGATTGACAGTTTAAAAGTCAATATTATGATTATATCATTTATTATTCACACATGTACAATTTCATTTCTATAACATTTTGAAAAGCAGAAAATTTATAAAGTTGGAAAGGATAACTTCAGGCTGATTTCATATATAACCAGGATGATTTTTGTTATTCTTCTTAGGTTTTGTTAGTTTGGGGTAGTTAAAACAGTGAAAATTCGTAATTCCTATCCTAAATGCTTCAAGAACTGCATCATACAGGAAAGTATACTCTCATATATTCTAACTATCATTACACAATGAATGCTAAAATATCGGTTGCTTTTATCTTAGTTTTCTTCAACATTCATGAGATTCAAGACTGATTTTCTTCTGTGTGTTCCTGATTTCAATCTTGTCAGAATGTTATGTTTAGTCTTGGTTGATTTTCTCAAAGTAGTTGGAGAATCAGCAAGCACTCTTTTAATGGTTCAGTTGAATGAACAGAGTTCCATCTCTGTTTCCCTTAGAAGCTGACTTTGGAGGATTCCAGTTTCTTTTCTATTGAATGAAACATGAAAATTTTAAGTTATATTAACCATGTAGATATGTTGCAGATTATTTGATCACATTGTGAACTCCAAAATTATGAACTAGAAAAACTTTGTGGTGTGTCTCATCCCTGACATGTACCTTTAATCTACAGAGCTTTCTATAAATAGGATTACACAAAGGCAACAATAGGTCAAGAGACTGAGCAAGAAACCAGTTGAGAGGGATTTAAGATGAGTAAGTAGACAGGAAGGAAATTGGGTTGAAGGAAATTTAAGACAGTATGGAGAAGAAGAAGCTTTTCCCTTCTGTGACCTGAGTGGAGTAGGAAAATCAGCTGGGTGCATTCTCTGCTTCTTTCAGGTAGCAGACTTTCACATCACCATCCGGCTCCTGAGCTTTCTTGAGTGAAACTGAATGTTTATGATTTTGTTTTCTAACAACATAGATATTTAAAGTTTATCCTCAGCATCATCCTATTTGTGCAGCTTTTTACCTTAGAACTGTTAATATTGTAAATGTCTTTATTGTAATTTTTATTGAATTTTCTTAACATTTACATTTCAAATGTTATCCCCTTCCCCCCACCAACCACCCACCCCTTCACACCTCCCCACCCTGACGTTCCCCTACACTGGGGGGTCCATCTTTGGCAGGACCAGTGCCTTCTCCTCCCTTTGGTGCCCAACAAGGCCATTCTCTGCTACATATGCAGCTGGAGCCATGGGTCTGTCCATGTGTGTCTTAAAAATCGTTGTTGATGTTCTTTAGTTATATTGGAATTCCTCTAAGTCTTTGTAATTTTATAGGCTTAATGAATTAGATCTTTTAAAATTATATATTTAACTGTTACTGAATATCTATTTTAACAATGGTGACCAGTAAAGAGTGTATACCGTACATAAAAATTATATCTTATCACGCATATTATATTAAAATTATTTTCTTGTTATTTTGTCTGGGACTGAGTTGTTCTGAAGAATCTCCGAAGCATTATGTGTCTAATCAAATTTAAACTTCAGATTAATGTATTAAAGATTCTGTTCATTGGGCTCTCTAGTGACCTTTAAGGCATTCAGAATCCATTGAACTATTGGCTACCATAGCAGATAACAGGAATATGGAGTCTTTCCACTCTTGAAGAATATCACACTCATCTATAGCTTACCGTTCACTAGAAGAAGCTACTTAGACTTGCACTATCTATAACTTTAGCGAACTTGATTATTATGCCTAATTCTATTAAATTAAAATCAATTTCTTGGAGTTCAAGTACTCTTCCAGAAGACTGAAGTTCCAAGCAATTACAAATGTGGTTCAAAATCTTCTGTAACTTCTGCTTCAGAGACTCTGATGTTATTTTCCAGGCTCTGCACCTACCTGATCATAGGTGGCATACACTCATAGTGACAAACATGCATAAATAAAAATAAAATCAACTCAAAAAGATAGAGTATCTAGGTTGAATGTCTGCATTGAGATTATCTTAAATTTATTTATTTACAGAATTAAGAATAAATTAATATATCTATGTGTGTATATAAGTATGTATTTGATGGTGAAGTTCAGTGTCAGGTTGACTAGGCTACTGTGCTCACTGTGTAGTCAAATACCATCCTAAATGTCATATGAGATTGTATTTCAAATGTAATAACACTTAATAGACTGACTGAATAAAAATATTTCATCATCATATAACTAGGCTTAATTAAGTATTTCTGTCTTTCTTTTCTTTTTTTTTTTCTCTTCTTTTTTTCGGAGCTGGGGACCGAACCCAGGGCCTTGTGTTTGCTACTCAAGCGCTCTACCGCTGAGCTAAATCCCCAACCCCTGTCTTTCTTTTCTTTCTTTGTTCTATAGAGTCCTCTCTCATACAATATGTGCAAAGCACAGTTCCTCCTCCCTCCACTTTGCCCAGCACATAACCATACTCCTTTGCTTCTGGATCTAAAACTCCCTCCCCCACCTTCTTCCTCCACCTCTGTATCCCTTCAGAAAAGAGCAGGCTTCCAAGAGAAAGCAGCCAAACAGGACTAAATGTATGTATGATACAATAAGACAAGGCAAATTCCCTCAGACTGAAGTTGGACAAGTAAATACAATAGGAGAAAAAGATTTCCAAGAGCAGGCAAAAAAGTCAAAGACACCTTTCCCCAAAATTCTGAGTCACACTAAAATAACATCTTGAATAAGGTAACCCACTCAGAAAAGAACGCACATGGTATGTTCTCACTGGTAAGTGGATATTAGCCCAAAAGAAGCTTGGAATGCCGATGATACAACTCATAGACCATATGAAACCCAAGAAAAAAAGATCACACCAAAGTGTGGATGCTATAATCCTACTCAGAAGGAGGAAGAAAATAATCTCTGGGAACTAGAGGAATAGAGGGATCTGGGAGGGAGAAAGAATGTAGAGGGAAAAGGTAGAGGGGAACAGGTCTGATATAGGAGAAGTACAGAGGGTCACAAATTTGAAAGTAGGTGTATAGCAATGGGGGAGGGAAAACTGGGGGTAGCCACTAGAATATCCCAGATGCCAGGGACCCAAGAAGTTCCTAGGACACAACAGTGAGGACATTAGTGGGAAATACTGAGCAAAGGGACGAAAGAACCTGTAAAGACCATATTCAGTGGATAGGAATGGGCTCTAGTTGAGGGATGGCCCCCTCCCCCACCTCAACAATATTAATCCAGAATTCGTCCCATCAAAAGGAAATGCAGGGACAAAAAGTGAAGCAGAAACTTAAGGAAAGGTCATCCAAAGACCACCCTACCTAGGGATGCATCCCATCTGTAGATACCAAACTCAGACAATATTGCTGATGCCAAGAAG
Source organism: Rattus norvegicus (assembly GCF_021556685.1). Taxonomy (NCBI): domain Eukaryota; kingdom Metazoa; phylum Chordata; class Mammalia; order Rodentia; family Muridae; genus Rattus; species Rattus norvegicus. Next base: position 107,965,904 of record NC_141537.1, on the reverse strand, counting down.
TGCATGCTGACAGGAGCCTGGTATAGCTGTCTCCTGAGAGGCTCTGCCAGGGCCTGACAAATACAGAGGTGAATGCAAGCAGTCAACCACCGAACTGAGAATGGGGTCCCCATTGCAGGAGTTAGAGAAAGGATCAAAGGAGCTGAAATGGGTTTGCAATTCCATAAGAACAACAATACCAACCAACCAGTTCTCCCAGGGACTAAACCACGATCCAAAGAGTACACATGGACAGACCCATGGCTCTAGCTGCATATGTAGCAGAGGATGGCCTTATTGGGCACCAATGAGAGGAGAAGCCCTTGGTCCTGCCAAGGCTGGACCCCCCAGTGTAGGGGAATTGTGATTTGGGAAGGGGTGCGTGGTTGGGTGAGGGAGACACCCTCATAGAAGAAGGGAGAGGGGGAATGGGATAGGAGTTTATGGACAGGAAACTGGGAAAGGAAAATATTTGAAATGTAAATAAAAAAATCCAAAAAATTAAAAAAGAAGTACTTACTGACAGGAGCCCAGTATAGCTGTCCCTTGAGAGGTTCTGCCAAAGCCGGACCAATACAGATGCAGATGACAGTCAAACATAGGACTGAGCATGAGGATCTCAATGAAGAAATTAGGGCAAAGAGTGTAGGAACTGAAGGGATTTGACACCCATAGGAAGAACAACAATACCAATTAACCAGACACCCCTAAGCTCCCAGGGACTAAAACACCAACCAAAGAGTACATAGCAGTGTGTAGCTGGGGTGGGGGACCCATAGCTCCAGATGGATATGTAGAAGAGGATCTGACATCACTTGGAGGGGAGCCCCTTGGTCGTGTAGAGGTTTGATGACACAGGATAGGGGAATGCTAAGGCACTGAGGCAGCAGTGGGTGGGCAGATCGGGGAGCACCCTCATAGAGGCAGGAGGAGGGAATAGGAGGCTTGTCAGGGGAAACTGGGAATGGGGATAACATTGAAATGTAAATAAAATAATCAAAAAATAATAAAAATAACAAACAACAGTCCATTGTGTTCTTTTGCTTGAAGCTGAGTGACTATTCAGGAAAAGGGAGGAGAAATTCAGAAGGCATAAAAGTCACCAGAAAACCAAGTATCACTGAATCCACTAAGTAGGGTTCATATAGGCTCACAGAATCCACAGAAGCAAACAAGGTTTTGTGAAAGTCTGCACCTAGTACTATGCTTAGATGTTGTGGTACAGAGCTAAACAAAACATTCTCAGCAAAGTATTATTGAGTGGCCAAAAAGCACCTAAAGAAATGTTCAACATCCTTAGTCATCAAGGAAATGCAAATCAAAACAACCCTTAGATTCCACCTCACACCAGTCAGAATGGCTAAGATAAAAAAACTCAGGTGACAGCAGATGCTGGCGAGGATGTGGAGAAATAGAGGAACACTCCTCCATTGTTGTTGGGATTGCAGACTGGTACAACCACTCAGGAAATCAGTCTGGAGGTTCCTCAGAAAATTGGACATTGAACTACCTGAGGACCCAGCTATACTTCTGTTATATGTTGGGGCAAATACCCAAAAGATGCCCCAACATATAACAAAGACACGTGCTCCACTATGTTCATAGCAGCATTATTTATAATAGCCAGAAGCTGGAAAGAACCCAAATGCCCTTCAACAGAGAAATGTCTTCTATTTAAATCCAGCCTCTCTCATTTGTGTTGTATTGCCTCTGTGTGTGTGTGTGTGTGTGTGTGTGTGTGTGTGTGTGTGTGTTTGTGTGTGTGTGTGTATGTGTGTGTGTGTACATGGAGTTTCCACTTTACAATGTAAAGGAAACTTGAGGCCAAATTCTATTATAAATTTTATTAAAATTTGGCTTCTGATAGAGACTTTAGACTCACCATGTTTCTAACATTTCCATCTTTCGGTTTGGTTATCTTTTGAGTCAGTGTTACTCAAATATTCACATTTGTGACTTCATGCTAAACTTGAATTTACAAAAATAAAATCTTATGGGAAAAGAAATAATTTTTAAAAGTGAAATTTCTCTCCCTCTTTCTCTCCCCCCAACCCCCTTCTTGCTCTCAGTGAAGTTGCCTGTTTTTATTGCTGTCTCCTGAGAGGTTCTGCCAGAGTCTGATAAATACAGAGGTGGATGCTTGCAGCCAAACACTGGACTGAGAATTGGGTCCCCAATGGAAGAGTTAGAGAAAGGAGTAAGGAAGCTGAAGGTGTTTGCAACCCCATAGGAAGAACAACAATATCAGCCAAACAGAACCCCACCCCCCCAGAGCTCCCAACGACTAAATCACCAACAAAAGAGTACACATGGAGGGACCCATGGCTACAGTGGCATATGTAGCAGAGGATGGATTTGTTTGGCATCAATGGGAGAGGCCCTTGGTCCTTTGAAATCTTGGTATGCCAATGTAGGGAAATGCCAGGGTCGGGAGACAGGAGGGACTGGGTGAGGTGGGGAGCATGCTCATCGAAGCAGGGAGGAAGGATGGATGGAATGGGAGGTTTCTGCATGGGAAACCTGGAATGGAGATAACATTTGAAATGTAAATAAAGAAAATAGCCAATAAAAAAAGAAAAAATAGACATAGTGTTATCCTGTTTTCATTTAATTAGCAAATATTTAATTAAAACATAAAAAAACAGAACTTCGAAATTCAGTGTATTTTGAATTAGACAGAATTAAGAGTCTCTGGGCAAATTTTCAAAAGCTGATATTTTCTTTCACCATGTTAAATAAACCATTGGATCACAGCTAAATAAATGTTAGTTTCTTAGATTCATTTGGAAATGTCTAGATTCATTTTGTTATGTGACTTCTGGACGCAATATATTTTAATAAATTTAACACAAACTGCTGTGTATTTATGTTGTGATATCTCTAACTAGAAGAGTCTGAATAAAGAAGCATACTCTGTGTCATCTAATAGATACAGAAAAGAAATGCTACTAAACATTTTAAAGTGAGCAGACCAGTATCCACAAATAAAAAATTACCTAGGGTACACTGCTCTAAGGCTGGGACTGACCCAGTTGGAATGCATCTTTAGATTTGTTGATGTGTGCTCACAGATGCCTTAGGTCTACAGGGTTATTCAAATGATGTGCCTTATGGAAGGGAATATCTGTGTTACTGTTCTTCCCAAGTAACTGTGCCTCCTACCATTGCTCAGATTTGGCCTCTAGGTGACCTACACTCTGAATGCTTCTGGTAGATTGTGTATAGACTGTTAATGACATTTAGCATCTAGAGTGGTCTCTAGTGATCTCCTTAAGAGTCTACTGTAATAGATCAGAGGAAAACATTTCTTTCCTTGTAGAACACATACTAATCTTAATGTTAGAAAATGTTTTAGTCTAGAACAATAATCATCATTTTTGACACTCCATATTAGAACAGAAAAAGTATGAAGTAAAGTTGTCTTTTTTCCTCCAAGAACAATGTGTTCCTATAATATAAACACTCTGGTAACATTCTTAAAATATAAGATTAATTCATTTGAAGTTTAAGTTTCCCAAAATATTTCTATTCTGATTCAGTTAAATGACTTTCTTTGAAAGATACCTATTTCTAAAGACTCTTTTCATTTTTAAGTATGTGAATGCATGCTTAGTGTAAAAATATGTGCACTTGAGTTCAATTTCTAGTGGGGTTCAGAGGAGTGTATTTTATCTCCCAGAGCTTGAATTCCAAAAGACTGTGAGCTGCCCAGTGTGATTGTTGCAAATCAAACTTGGGTTTTCTAGAAGAGCAGTGAAAACTCTTACCTATTGAGCTGTCTTCCAGCCTCCTTACTCAAATATCCCAGAAGAAAGCTGTTATAAAAGCTAAAGATGATCATTCACTAAATATAGCTTTCCCTGACACCTGTCAGGTATCTTCAGTTACATTTCCATTTGTTCCACCCATGGGTAACAATATATGGTTATTTTATACACTCAAGTAACAGCTCTAATTACTTTAATTAACTCATATGTAAGATGACATTTGCAAGAGAAATCCTAAGTTGAGTTCCTGCATGTATATCTGGGTGTATGTGTCTGTATATAGGTCTCTATAGATATGTATACATGTATTTGTATACCTATCACTCTGTTTTCCTCTGGCTGACTCTCTGTCTCTTTATCTTTCTGTGTTACTCTTTCTATCTCTGTTTCTCTGTGCCTGCCTGTTTGTCTGTTTGTCTCTGTCCCTGTTTTTCTTCCTTCCTTCCTTCCTTCCTTCCTTCCTTCCTTCCTTTCTTTCTTCCTTCCTTTCTTTCTTCCTTTCTTTCTTTCTTTCTTCCTTCCTTTCTTTCTTTCTTTCTTTCTTTCTTTCTTTATTTCTTTCTGCCTCTGTTTTTTCTGTCTGTCTGCCTGTCTGTCTCTCCTGTCTCTCCTGTCTCTCTCTGTTTGTGTGTGTGTGTGTGTGTGTGTGTGTGTGTGTGTGTGTGTTATGAAGCTAAACCAATGGCTAGTTTCTCTCTCATCTAAATTCCCAACTTCTACAGAACAATTTTCTTGTCTTAACAACTTTATGTTAGATGCCCATCAAATACTATAAATTACCTTTTTAACAGTAAACATTTATGAATCTAAACCTATACAATATTGTTTTTGTCATTTGAAACTAAAGATCTCTTGGGTGTGCTTGCTTCTTTTTTCTAGACCTTTCAGATGTGCTATTAAATTACTAGTGTGTGATCTCTTCAATTTCTCTACAAGGTACCCAGAGCTATGAGTTGTACTCTTAGAACTACATTCATTGTGTCCCATAAGTTTGGTTATTTTGTGCTTTCATTTTCATTACGTTCTTAAAAGACTTTAATTCCTTTTTCATTTCCTCCACATTGAGTAGAGAATAGTTCAGCTTCCATGAAGTATGTGGGCCTTCTATTGTTTTTGTTGTTATTGAAGACTAGACCTCTTCCATGGTGGTCTGGTAGAATGCATGGGATTAACCCAATTTTCTTGTATCTGTTGAGGCTTGTTTTGTGTCTGATTATATGGTCAGTTTTATAGAAGGAATCATGAGGTGCTGAGAAGAAGTTATATTATTTTGTTTTAGAGTGAAATGTTCTATTGATATCTGTTAAATGAATTTGATTCATAACTTCCATTAGTTTTACTGTGTCTGTTTAGTTTCTGTTTCCATGACCTGAACATTGGTGAGAGTGGAGGGTTAAAGTCTCTGACTATTTTTTGTGTGAGGATCAATGTGTGCTTTGAGCTTCAGGAATGATTCTTTTACAAATGTGGTTGCATAGATATTCAAAATTGAGAGTGGATTTTTTTCTTGATGAGTATGAATGCTCCTTCCCCATCTTTTTTTTTTTATAACATTTGATTGAAAGTCTATTTTATTGAACATCAGATCAGCAGGAAATAATCAAACTCATGGCTGAAATCAGCCAAGTAGAAACAATGGAAACGCTTCCTGGTTGCTGCCGCTGCAGAGAGCCCCTGGGCAGCACCCCACGAGCGAACTTGAGCCTCGGGACCACAGGTAAGACCAAATTTTCTGCTGCAAGAAAGCTGCCTGGTGAGCTTGGGACACACGGAAGCAGAATTTCTCTAGAACCGGGCACGTTCTGTGTTTACCGGAAGTCCCACACCCGCGGATCCCGGCCCGCAGCAGCTCTCTGCTCCCAGACCCGGTGAGAGAGAGACCCAACCGCCTGGTCAGGTGGGCACTCCTGAGGCTGCAGAGCGGAAGAGACCACCAACACTGCTCACCCCTGCCCACATCCCTGGCCCAAGAGGAAACTGTATAAGGCCTCTGGGCTCCCGTGGGGGAGGGCCCAGGAGCGGCAGGACCCTGCCTGAGACACCGCCGGACCCTGAAGGAAACAGACCGGATAAACAGTTCTCTGCACCCAAATCCCGTGGGAGGGAGAGCTAAACCTTCAGAGAGGCAGACAGGCCTGGGAAACCAGAAGAGACTGCTCCCTGCACACACATCTCGGACGCCAGAGGAAAAAGCCAAAGACCATCTGGAACCCTGGTGCACTGAAGCTCCCGGAAGGGGCGGCACAGGTCTTCCTGGTTGCTGCCGCTGCAGAGAGCCCCTGGGCAGCACCCCACGAGCGAACCTGAGCCTCGGGACCACAGGTAAGACCAAATTTTCTGCTGCAAGAAAGCTGCCTGGTGAGCCTGGGACACACGGAAGCAGAATTTCTCTAGAACCGGGCACGTTCTGTGTGTACCGGAAGTCCCACACCCGCGGATCCCGGCCCGCAGCAGCTCTCTGCTCCCAGACCCGGTGAGAGAGAGACCCAACCGCCTGGTCAGGTGGGCACTCCTGAGGCTGCAGAGCGGAAGAGACCACCAACACTGCTCACCCCTGCCCACATCCCTGGCCCAAGAGGAAACTGTATAAGGCCTCTGGGCTCCCGTGGGGGAGGGCCCAGGAGCGGCAGGACCCCTGCCAGAGACACCGCCGGACCCTGAAGGAAACAGACCGGATAAACAGTTCTCTGCACCCAAATCCCGTGGGAGGGAGAGCTAAACCTTCAGAGAGGCAGACAAGCCTGGGAAACCAGAAGAGACTGCTCCCTGCACACACATCTCGGACGCCAGAGGAAAAAGCCAAAGACCATCTGGAACCCTGGTGCACTGAAGCTCCCGGAAGGGGCGGCACAGGTCTTCCTGGTTGCTGCCGCTGCAGAGAGCCCCTGGACAGCACCCCACGAGCAAACCTGAGCCTCGGGACCACAGGTAAGACCAAATTTTCTGCTGCAAGAAAGCTGCCTGGTGAACTCAAGACACAGGCCCACAGGAACAGCTGAAGACCTGTAGAGAGGAAAAACTACACGCCCGAAAGCAGAACACTCTGTCCCCATAACTGACTAAAAGAGAGGAAAACAGGTCTACAGCACTCCTGACACACAGGCTTATAGGACAGTCTAGCCACTGTCAGAAATAGCAGAACAAAGTAACACTAGAGATAATCTGATGGCGAGAGGCAAGCGCAGGAACCCAAGCAACAGAAACCAAGACTACATGCCATCATCGGAGCCCAATTCTCCCACCAAAACAAACATGGAATATCCAAACACACCAGAAAAGCAAGATCTAGTTTCAAAATCATATTTGATCATGATGCTGGAGGACTTCAAGAAAGACGTGAAGAACTCCCTTAGAGAACAAGTAGAAGCCTACAGAGAGGAATCGCAAAAATGCCTGAAAGAATTCCAGGAAAACATAAATAAACAAGTAGAAGCCCACAGAGAGGAGACACAAAAATCCCTGAAAGAATTCCAGGAAAACACAATCAAACAGTTGAAGGAATTAAAAATGGAAATAGAAGCAATCAAGAAAGAACACATGGAAACAACCCTGGATATAGAAAACCAAAAGAAGAGACAAGGAGCTGTAGATACAAGCTTCACCAACAGAATACAAGAGATGGAAGAGAGAATCTCAGGAGCAGAAGATTCCATAGAAATCATTGACTCAACTGTCAAAGATAATGTAAAGCGGAAAAAGCTACTGGTCCAAAACATACAGGAAATCCAGGACTCAATGAGAAGATCAAACCTAAGGATAATAGGTATAGAAGAGAGTGAAGACTCCCAGCTCAAAGGACCAGTAAATATCTTCAACAAAACCATAGAAGAAAACTTCCCTAACCTAAAAAAAGAGATACCCATAGACATACAGGAAGCCTACAGAACTCCTAATAGATTGGACCAGAAAAGAAACACCTCCCGTCACATAATTGTCAAAACACCAAACGCACAAAATAAAGAAAGAATATTAAAAGCAGTAAGGGAAAAAGGTCAAGTAACATATAAAGGGAGACCTATCAGAATCACACCAGACTTCTCGCCAGAAACTATGAAGGCCAGAAGATCCTGGACTGATGTTATACAGACCCTAAGAGAACACAAATGCCAGCCCAGATTACTGTATCCAGCAAAACTCTCAATTAACATTGATGGAGAAACCAAGATATTCCATGACAAAACCAAATTTACACAATATCTTTCTACAAATCCAGCACTACAAAGGATAATAAATGGTAAAGCCCAACATAAGGAGGCAAGCTATACCCTAGAAGAAGCAAGAAACTAATCGTCTTGGCAACAAAACAAAGAGAATGAAAGCACACAAACATAACCTCACATCAAATATGAATATAACGGGAAGCAATAATCACTATTCCTTAATATCTCTCAATATCAATGGCCTCAACTCCCCAATAAAAAGACATAGATTAACAAACTGGATACGCAACGAGGACCCTGCATTCTGCTGCCTACAGGAAACACACCTCAGAGACAAAGACAGACACTACCTCAGAGTGAAAGGCTGGAAAACAACTTTCCAAGCAAATGGTCAGAAGAAGCAAGCTGGAGTAGCCATTCTAATATCAAATAAAATCAATTTCCAACTAAAAGTCATCAAAAAAGATAAGGAAGGACACTTCATATTCATCAAAGGAAAAATCAACCAAGATGAACTCTCAATCCTAAATATCTATGCCCCAAATACAAGGGCACCTACATATGTAAAAGAAACCTTACTAAAGCTCAAAACACACATTGCACCTCACACAATAATAGTGGGAGATTTCAACACCCCACTCTCATCAATGGACAGATCATGGAAACAGAAATTAAACAGTGATGTAGACAGACTAAGAGAAGTCATGACTCAAATGGACTTAACGGATATTTATAGAACATTCTATCCTAAAGCAAAAGGATATACCTTCTTCTCAGCTCCTCATGGTACTTTCTCCAAAATTGACCATATAATTGGTCAAAAAACGGGCCTCAACAGGTACAGAAAGATAGAAATAATCCCATGCGTGCTATCGGACCACCACGGCCTAAAACTGGTCTTCAATAACAATAAGGGAAGAATGCCCACATATACGTGGAAATTGAACAATGCTCTACTCAATGATAACCTGGTCAAGGAAGAAATAAAGAAAGAAATTAAAAACTTTTTAGAATTTAATGAAAATGAAGATACAACATACTCAAACCTATGGGACACAATGAAAGCTGTGCTAAGAGGAAAACTCATAGCGCTGAGTGCCTGCAGAAAGAAACAGGAAAGAGCATATGTCAGCAGCTTGACAGCACACCTAAAAGATCTAGAACAAAAAGAAGCAAATACACCCAGGAGGACTAGAAGGCAGGAAATAATCAAACTCAGAGCTGAAATCAACCAAGTAGAAACAAAAAGGACCATAGAAAGAATCAACAGAACCAAAAGTTGGTTCTTTGAGAAAATCAACAAGATAGATAAACCCTTAGCCAGACTAACGAGAGGACACAGAGAGTGTGTCCAAATTAACAAAATCAGAAATGAAAAGGGAGACATAACTACAGATTCGGAGGAAATTCAAAAAATCATCAGATCTTACTATAAAAACCTATATTCAACAAAATTTGAAAATCTTCAGGAAATGGACAATTTCCTAGACAGATACCAGGTATCGAAGTTAAATCAGGAACAGATAAACCAGTTAAACAACCCCATAACTCCTAAGGAAATAGAAGCAGTCATTAAAGGTCTCCCAACCAAAAAGAGCCCAGGTCCAGACGGGTTTAGTGCAGAATTCTATCAAACCTTCATAGAAGACCTCATACCAATATTATCCAAACTATTCCACAAAATTGAAACAGATGGAGCCCTACCGAATTCCTTCTATGAAGCCACAATTACTCTTATACCTAAACCACACAAAGACACAACAAAGAAAGAGAACTTCAGACCAATTTCCCTTATGAATATCGACGCAAAAATACTCAATAAAATTCTGGCAAACCGAATTCAAGAGCACATCAAAACAATCATCCACCATGATCAAGTAGGCTTCATCCCAGGCATGCAGGGATGGTTTAATATACGGAAAACCATCAACGTGATCCATTATATAAACAAACTGAAAGAACAGAACCACATGATCATTTCATTAGATGCTGAGAAAGCATTTGACAAAATTCAACACCCCTTCATGATAAAAGTCCTGGAAAGAATAGGAATTCAAGGCCCATACCTAAACATAGTAAAAGCCATATACAGCAAACCAGTTGCTAACATTAAACTAAATGGAGAGAAACTTGAAGCAATCCCACTAAAATCAGGGACTAGACAAGGCTGCCCACTCTCTCCCTACTTATTCAATATAGTTCTTGAAGTTCTAGCCAGAGCAATCAGACAACAAAAGGAGATCAAAGGGATACAGATCGGAAAAGAAGAGGTCAAAATATCACTATTTGCAGATGACATGATAGTATATTTAAGTGATCCCAAAAGCTCCACCAGAGAACTACTAAAGCTGATAAACAACTTCAGCAAAGTGGCTGGGTATAAAATTAACTCAAATAAATCAGTTGCCTTCCTCTATACAAAAGAGAAACAAGCCGAGAAAGAAATTAGGGAAACGACACCCTTCATAATAGACCCAAATAATATAAAGTACCTCGGTGTGACTTTAACCAAGCAAGTAAAAGATCTGTACAATAAGAACTTCAAGACACTGAGGAAAGAAATTGAAGAAGACCTCAGAAGATGGAAAGATCTCCCATGCTCATGGATTGGCAGGATTAATATGGTAAAAATGGCCATTTTACCAAAAGCAATCTACAGATTCAATGCAATCCCCATCAAAATACCAATCCAATTCTTCAAAGAGTTAGACAGAACAATTTGCAAATTCATCTGGAATAACAAAAAACCCAGGATAGCTAAAGCTATCCTCAACAATAAAAGGACTTCAGGGGGAATCACTATCCCTGAACTCAAGCAGTATTACAGAGCAATAGTGATAAAAACTGCATGGTATTGGTACAGAGACAGACAGATAGACCAATGGAATAGAATTGAAGACCCAGAAATGAACCCACACACCTATGGTCACTTGATTTTTGACAAAGGAGCCAAAACCATCCAATGGAAAAAAGATAGCATTTTCAGCAAATGGTGCTGGTTCAACTGGAGGGCAACATGTAGAAGAATGCAGATCGATCCATGCTTATCACCCTGTACAAAGCTTAAGTCCAAGTGGATCAAGGACCTCCACATCAAACCAGACACACTCAAACTAATAGAAGAAAAACTAGGGAAGCATCTGGAACACATGGGCACTGGAAAAAATTTCCTGAACAAAACACCAATGGCTTATGCTCTAAGATCAAGAATCGACAAATGGGATCTCATAAAACTGCAAAGCTTCTGTAAGGCAAAGGACACTGTGGTTAGGACAAAACGGCAACCAACAGATTGGGAAAAGATCTTTACCAATCCTACAACAGATAGAGGCCTTATATCCAAAATATACAAAGAACTCAAGAAGTTAGACCGCAGGGAAACAAATAACCCTATTAAAAAATGGGGTTCAGAGCTAAACAAAGAATTCACAGCTGAGGAATGCCGAATGGCTGAGAAACACCTAAAGAAATGTTCAACATCTTTAGTCATAAGGGAAATGCAAATCAAAACAACCCTGAGATTTCACCTCACACCAGTGCGATTGGCTAAGATCAAAAACTCAGGTGACAGCAGATGCTGGCGAGGATGTGGAGAAAGAGGAACACTCCTCCATTGTTGGTGGGATTGCAGACTGGTAAAACCATTCTGGAAATCAGTCTGGAGGTTCCTCAGAAAATTGGACATTGAACTGCCTGATGATCCAGCTATACCTCTCTTGGGCATATACCCAAAAGATGCCTCAACATATAAAAGAGACACGTGCTCCACTATGTTCATCGCAGCCTTATTTATAATAGCCAGAAGCTGGAAAGAACCCAGATGCCCTTCAACAGAGGAATGGATACAGAAAATGTGGTACATCTACACAATGGAATATTACTCAGCTATCAAAAACAATGAGTTTATGAAATTCGTAGGCAAATGGTTGGAACTGGAAAATATCATCCTGAGTGAGCTAACCCAATCACAGAAAGACATACATGGTATGCACTCATTGATAAGTGGCTATTAGCCCAAATGCTTGAATTACCCTAGATCCCTAGAACAAACGAAACTCAAGACGGATGATCAAAATGTGAATGCTTCACTCCTTCTTTAAATGAGGAAAAAGAATACCCTTGGCAGGGAAGGGAGAGTCAAAGATTAAAACAGAGACTGAAGGAACACCCATTCAGAGCCTGCCCCACATGTGGCCCATACATATACAGCCACCCAATTAGACAATTGGATGAAGCAAAGAAGTGCAGACCGACAGGAGCCGGATGTAGATCGCTCCTGAGAGACACAGCCAGAATACAGCAAATATAGAGGCGAATGCCAGCAGCAAACCACTGAACTGAGAATAGGTCCCCTATTGAAGGAATCAGAGAAAGAACTGGAAGAGCTTGAAGGGGCTCAAGACCCCAAAAGTACAACAATGCCAAGCAACCAGAGCTTCCAGGGACTAAGCCACTACCTAAAGACTATACATGGACTGACCCTGGACTCTGACCCCATAGGTAGCAATGAATATCCTAGTAAGAGCACCAGTGGAAGGGGAAGCCCTGGGTCCTGCTAAGACTGAACCCACAGTGAACTAGTCTATGGGGGGAGGGCGGCAATGGGGGGAGGGTTGGGAGGGGAACACCCATAAGGAAGGGGAGGGGGGAGGGGGATGTTTGCCCGGAAACCGGGAAAGGGAATAACACTCGAAATGTATATAAGAAATACTCAAGTTAATAAAAAAAAAAAAATAAAAAAATAAAAAAAAAAAAAAAAAAAAAAAAAAAAAAAAAAAAAAAAAGAAACAATGGAAACTATACAAAGAATCAAGAAACTAGGATCTGATCCTTTAAGAAAATCAACATGATAGATAAACCACTAGCTATACTAACTAAAGCTCACAGAGAAAGATTCTCAATCAACAAAATCAGAAATGAAAAGGGAGAAATAACAGAAATTGATGAAATTCAAAAACTTATCAGTCCCTACTCTAAAAGACTATACTCAACAAAACTGGAATTTCTAAATAAAATTTATGAATTGCTAAAAATAAACCAGATTCCAAAGTTAAATCAGGATCAGATATACCATCTACACACTCCTATAACCCCTAAGGAAATAGAAGCAGTCATTAAAAGTCTCCTAACCAAAATAAGCCCAGGGCCAGTTGGTTTTTGTGCAGCATTCTATCAGAATTTCAAAGAAGACATAATGCAATACCTCTCTCAAATGATTGCACAAAATGAAAACATAAGGAACACTACCTAATTTATTCTAGAAAGAAGAAGCCACAATTACCTAGATACATAACCAAACAAAGACCCAACAAAGAAAGAGAACTTCAGATCAATTTCCTTTATGAATATCAAATAAAACATACTCAATAAATTTTTCCCAAACTAAATCTATGAACACACCAAAACGGTCATCCATCATGATCCAGTAGACTTCATCCCAATGATTCAGGGATGGTTCAAAATACAGAAATCCATCAATTTAATACATTATATAAATAAACTCAAAGAACAAACAGCATGATCACCTCATTAAATGCTGAAAAAACATTGACAAAATACAATATTCTGTGATATTAAAAGTCTTTGAAAGTCAGGAAGTTGAGGAATGCCTAAACACAATAAAAGCCATATACAGCAAACTAATAACCAATATCAAATTAAATGAAGAGAAACTTTAATCAATCCTGCTAAAATGAGGGACAAAACAAGGCTGCCTATTCTCTCCCTACTCATTCAATATAGTATTCAAAGTTCTAGCCAGAGCAATTAGACAACAAAAGAAAGTTAAAGGGCTACAAATTGGAAAGGAAGAAGATGATATGATATGATCGTTTATATGTTTCCTGAAAAATTCCAATAAACAAGTACTATAGCTAATACATAACTTCCACAAAGTGACTGGATATAAAATTATGACAAGCAAATCAGTAGCCTTCCTCTACATAAGGAACAAACAGGCTGAGAAAGAAAATAGAGAAACAGCGCCTTTCCCAATTGCCACAAATTATAGTATATCTTGCTCTGACTTTAACCAAGCAAGTGAAAAATCTGTATAAGAACTTCAAATCTCTGAAGGATGAAATCAAATAGGACCTGCTTTGCCAGAGCAAATACAGAGGCAGATGCTTGCAAGCAACTGTTGAACTGAGAATTGGGCCCCTACTGGAAGAGTTAGAGAAAGGGTTGAAGGAGCTTTAGGGTTTTACAACCCCATAAGAACAATAATACCAACCAATCAGAGCCTCCAGAGACTAAAACAACATTCAAAGAGTACACATGGACAGACAGACCCATGGCTCCAGCTGCATGTGTAGCAGAGGATGGCCATCCATGTTGGGCATCAATAGGAGGAGAAGCCCTTGGTCCTGTAAGGCTCAATGTAGGGGAATGTCAGGGCCGGGAGGTGGGAAGGGGTGGGCTGGAAAACACCCTTATAGAAGCAGAGGGAGGGAGAGGGGGTTTATAGATGGGAAACCAGGAAAGGGGATAATATTTGAAATGTAAATAAAAGAATGTCAAAAAAACTTAACAACAACAACAAAAAACGACAGCAAAGCATTAATTAAACAAACGAACAAATAACAACAGCAACGACAAGAAGGAAGATGGAAAGATCTCCCATACTCATGGATCAGCAGGATTAACATAGTTAAAATGTCCAGTTTACAAAAAGTAATTTATAGATTCAATGTAACCCCCCCATCAAAAGTCCAACTCAATTGTTCACAGAGATACAAAGAGCTCATTTCTAATTCATCTGGAATGACAAAAACAAAACCAACCAAACAAACAGAGAGTATAAACCATTCTCAAAAATAAAAGAACTTTTGGCAATCACCAACCCTGACTTCAACCTCTACTAAAGAACAATAGTGATTTTTAAAAATGTATGGTATTGGTACTGATGCACACAAGTAGATCAATGGAATAGAATTGAAGAAACAGAAATAACCCAAGACATTATGGTCATTTGATCTTTGACAAAGAAGCCAAAATCATCCAGTGGAAAAAAGACAGCATTTTCAACAAATGCTGTTAGTTTAACTGGCAGTCAGTATGTAGAAGAATGCAAATTGATGCATTTTTATCTCCTTGTACAAAGCTCAATTCCAAGTGGATTGAGGGCCTCCACATCAAACCAGAGATGCAGAATCTAATGGTAGAGATTGTGGGAAAGAGCCTCTAACATATTGGCAGAGGGGAACATTTCCTGAACAGAGCACCAACACCTCAGGCTCTAAGATTAACAATAGACAAATGGGACCTCATAAAATTGCAATGTTTCTGTAGTGCAAAGGGCACTGTTAACAGGACAAAATGGCAACCTACAGGTTGGGAAAGGATCTTTACCAACTCTACATCCAATAGAAGGCTAATATCCAAAATATACAAAGAGCTCAAGAAGTTAGACTCCAGAAAATCTAATAACCCTAGTAAAAATGGAGTATAAAGCTAAATAAAGAATTCTCAACTGAGGAATTTAGGTGCATAAGCACCTAAAGAAGTGTTCTACATCATTAGTTATCAGGGAAATGTAAATTAAAAAGACCCTGAGGTTCTACCTTACATCAATCAGAATGACTAAGATCAAAAACTCAGACAACAGCATATGCTGGCAAGGATACAGAGAAAGAGGAGCACTCCTTCATTGTTGGTGGGATTGCAAGCTACTAAAACCACTTTGGAAAACAATCGGCCCATTCCTCAGAAAATTGGAAATTGTTCTACCTAAAGACCCAGCTATACCACTATTAGTCATATACCCAAAAGATGCTCCAACAAGGACATATGCTCCACTATGTTCATAGTGGCCTTATTTGTAACAGCCAGAAGCTGGAAACAACCCAGATGTTCTTCAACTAAATGTGGTGTATTTACACAATGGAATACTACTCAGCTATTAAAAACAATGACTTCATGAAATTCTCAGGCAAATGTATGGAACTAGAAAATATCATCCTAATTGAGGTAACCCAGATACAAAAGGACACCAACGATATGTATTCACTGGTAAGTGCATGTTAGCCCTAAAGCTCAGAATACCCACTATATAACTCACAGACCATATGAAGCTTAACAAGAAGGAAGATCAAAGTTTGATTCTTTAGTCCTTCTTAGAAATGGGAACAAAATAATTAAGCAAGGTAGAAGGTGGGAGGGATGTGGGAGGGACAGAGGTGGGGAGGGTAAAAGGGGGGCAGAATCAGCTGTGGGAAGAGACAGGAAAGAAGTCCACAGGGTCAGGAAAATGGATAGAAATATGCAGCAGTAGGGATTGGGGAACTGGGGGTAGCCACTAGAAAAATAAAGATGCCAGGAAAGTGAGAATTTCCCAGAACCCAAAGGAAATGACATTAGCTGAAATATTCAACAAAGTGGAGATCGAACCTGTAGAGACCATCTCTAGTAGAAAGACATGACCCCAAGTTGAAAGATGGGACAACCAGATAATCTCAAAATTTTTAATCCAGAATAGTTCTTGTCTAAAGGAAACACAGGGATGAAAAATGGAACAGAGACTGAAGGAAAGGACATCCAGAGACTGTCCCACCAAGGGATCCATCCCATTTGCAGACACCAAACCCTGACATTATTGCTGATGCCAGAAGTACTTGCTGACAGGAGCCTGGTGTAGCTGTTCACTTGATACTCTCTACCAGTACTTGCCTAATACAGAAGCAGATATTCACACCCAACCATTGGACTGAGCGAGAGGACCCCAGTGGAAGAGTTAGGGGAAGGACTGAAAAAGCTGAAGTGGATTGCAACCTCATATAGAGAAAAACAGTATCATCTAACCAGATTCTCCAGAGCTCCCAGGGACTAAACCACCAACCAAAGAATATACATGGATGGGTCCATGGCTCCACCTACATATGTAGCAGAGGATAACTTTATCTAACATCAGTAGGAGGGGAGGCCCTTGGTTTTATGGAGGCTTTAAGGCCCAGGCTTTGGGGGTACTTGAGCAGTGGGACAGGGGTGAATGGGTTGGTTGAGGAGCACCCTCTTAGAAGCAGGGGGGAGGGAGTATGGGATGGGGCGTATGTGGAAGGCAGACCAAGATGGGTAATAACATTTAAAATATAAATACATGAAATAACAAATAAAAAATTGAACACTAAAGGCTAGGGTATCTGTTCATTTTTCTTCTTTCTTGTGTGCCTGTGTGTCTACTGTTTCAGCTCTTTTGCTAGGAATAAGCTATTTTCCTTGATTATAACTAACTGACATTTAGAATGTGTATTAGAAAGAGCTAGAAGTTATTTTCCATTTCTTTGACCAGCTTCCAACAAGTTTTTCCTTTAAATGTCATAAAAAAAACTGTAATTCAGGACTATTTTCTACTTTCTGAGAAGTATATCATCTATTTTTTTAATGAGAGGTGATTATTTTCTAAGCAATTAGCTTTAGCAAACATTTTATACCTCATGACCTGTGGTATGCAAATGGTACAGTAAAGCTTGATTACATCGACCAGTTCTTTACCAAGTGTTTACAATTTAGAGGAATCCTGTACACATAACACAATTCTCTCAAATTGTATGTACCAAGAATAAAGTACACACATCTATTATCAATCTAAAAATTTGTCAAAAGGTTGTATTAAGGAAATAACATCATTTTACTAATAAAAATAATCTCAACAGTTGCATGGCATCCTTGGGTTAAGTAAGTTAATTTATTGGGTAGAGACTTTTAAAATCTATCTTTGTATCAGAAAAATTAATATTCTCTCCAATGATTAAATGTTTTAGGTAGATAAAAATAATTTTGTGGGTGACTAATTTCATTGTTGAAAAAGCAATGTCTAACACCTATTTGGAGGAGTCTGTCGTTAGCACAGTTGTCCAGATGACTGGGATTCAGTCTGTGGATTTTTTTAATTATTATTTGTTTTTTGCTTCATGACTTAGTAAAATAAATAAGCAGCAATAACAACAGGAGCAAAAACAGAAACAAGTCCCACCATGTGTTCACTGGGCTTTCAAGTTCACTGTTTAAAACCAAGTTATATGCAGCTGTAACACTACAGTGTTCTGCATCTAGTGGTCCCTTCGCTGATGGATAAACATATACCTAGTGGATAGAATTTCAGGCCTGCACTAAAATGGGGACTTTTGTTCCTGACATTGTATACCTTGTCAAATGCCCATGTGTGGGACAATCATAGGCCCTGGAGTAGAATCTTCTCTCCCTATTTTGCTAAATAGTCACACTGTTAAATTAATATCTACATATTTGTATTAATAACCATAGACTTTAAATTTTGTTCAGAGAAACTTCTTTTGCAGTAGACATCAGTCATTGTAGAGAAATGTAACTGGTCACAGTGCTGCGAAAGAAGACTACATGCTAAGTTTTAAATTAGGCATCTCTGTTAATCTCATCACCATAAAGACTCAGGGAAAATTACAGCTGAGGAACTTGAAGATCTACAATAGAAGAGTTGCTATGAAAGGATGTCTCCTGGCTCTGATATCGCTATCCACACATGGACACCCAGTAGATGAGGTTACAAGATCTACAAAAGGCCAAGGCAGTGTGCATTCTAGAATAGACAGTACAGATAATTTCCCAGTCAGAACCTCTACTGAGGAGGTATTAGCAGTAGATAGCTGCTGAGAAAGAAATCATTCTTCTTTGAGAGCGTGGTCACTAGTAGTTTTCCAAAGGCCCAGTGGTGGTCCCATACCCATGCACAAATGGGCAGCACTAATTGCACACAGTGGGTAACCAAAGAGTCAAAAGACAAATCAAAGGGAACTTGTTGGAGGAGGTATGAGGAAAGTTACAGGAAGATAATGATAGAAATAAACTATAATTCACTCCATACATGCATAACATTTTCAAAATATAAATTTGATTGAAAAATTAAACATAAATAAAAGTATAAATAAGACAAATAAAAGGAAAAAATGCACAAGAATCAGTAAAAATATCAAAATGAAACTCTGAGAATAAACTGTTTCCATTGAAGTGCAAAAATCTTAAACATTTAAGTTATTTTAAAGTACATTTAAAATATAGTGTAAAATATCTTGTGAAAACAAATGTACAATGCTGTATCAAATTCTGCCTTCTCAGAAACATAGTCACCACCTAGTGCTGGTCAAACTTGCATTGTTTTGTAAAGAACTGCTTTCCTAAGTTTCTAAAGCAGTGGGGGGGGTTCTGTGAACATTTAGTATGTGCACAGTTGTTATTAGCAATAAACGAGGGGCACAAATTAGTGTTTCACAATTTGCAGATATAGCAGTGAAAAATATTGGCAACATAGAGAGAAAATGCATTAGTCTCAAATTTGCCAATTTGAATTTCATTGTAACTTCTATTATCATTCCAAAAGATATTCCATATAATGGAAAAGACTCTATATTTGTAACATTCAAATTATTTAGTAAAATTATGAATAAGAAGAATAAAGATTTTCCAGCAAATGATATCAATTATGATAATGTTATTGGTATGTCTCTGAACAAGAAATTCATGAATAAACTGGAGTCAGTGTCACAAGCCTAGCCTATACCTACAAGGAGTATTTCGGTACCCTGACAATGAGGACTCATGAAATACCTGACAAATTATATCATTTCTGTAAATAAGGGATTACCAAACTTTCTTATTTTTAATTAAATTATTGAAATGGGACAATTTTCTATTAAATTGATTCTTTTGTAATTTTACACTCACACAACCCCCCCCACACTCATATACACAAAACATACCAATCAGATAAAAATGAAGTCATTCACGAGTTCTATGAATCAATGAGAAAAACTAATGCAACAAAAGGAAGTAAGTAAGAGACCTAAATGAGTGCTTAGCACAAAAGGAAACAAATATGTCTGTTTAATGAAAAAAAATGAAATGAAAACCTGGCTGCTTGTAAAGGTCTGAGGTGGAGGTTTATCGTGGATAAAATGGGAGATGACAGTCAGAGACAGAGACACCTTGGAGAGTCCAGAGTGAGTGGATGTGTTCAGCAGATTTAGTCTGCTCATGGGAGAAGTGGTGGAGGGATATCCAGAAAGCCAGAAGATCAGGAGGCTAAAGGGGTCACACAACTAAAATGGCTGGATTGTGTGGGAACCAGGGGAGCTGAAGAGGGGCTTAGTCCCTAGGCAGAAGAACTCAAGGTAGGGGACAGAATGTGCCAGCTTTGAAAACCCTATAACAGGTAGGAAGTAAGGAATGATGGGAGAACCTGGCAGGCAGAGTCAGCTTTGATATATTAAGAAGCACCCGGAGTTAACCATTGCTCCCAGGTTAGAGATCTAACATCTACTTTTCTGTGATGTGTCACCTTACTTTAATTCTTAAGGTCAATTTTGTGATATACTTATAACCTCTTGCTCTGTAACCACAGATGAGGAATTTAAAATGAATACCATGTATTTATCTTTCGTATCTAATTTTACTAAGCAAAAGGTTTTGTTTTCTTATAATATTCTTAATCTTTAGTTGCCAGGGAAATCACATATTGGCTGAGTTGTTGGGTGAATATTGTGTCTAATGCCACCTTTTCAGGTTTGTTAGACCTAATGTTTATGTAAATTAAAAGCAGCATTAGGATTCAGGCTATTTAGAGAAGACATTACCTGTGAACATTTCTTCATGTTCCATTTTTGGAGATCGATGACTGACAATGATTCCCCTCTCTCTTGCCTTTCACATAAAGCATAGTGAAAGGATTCCTACTGCATAACAAACCTGTACATACAAACTTACGAAGGTGGTCCATCCCACAACAAAAGCTTGCATGCCAATTGTTGGGTCAGATGTCATCAATTACAGCTATTATAAAATTTACATCAAATAGAATGATTTCATTTCTTTATTTATTCAGTAAGAATACAATAAGCACTTAGTTTCTGCATACAGTATACCCAACCTTAGAGATAGAGACAAGCAACACTAATTAAGTTGAGAAAGATTTTTTTACCACAAAGAAATATTATTCTTTGCAGAATTTGCTTTAGGGGAGTCATCAGGGTCGGAGAGAGTCAATTTCATGAGGGATTTTTTTTTCTCTGTATTTTAGATTTTGTCTAAATAAAAACTCCTTGACCCTCACTAATGTGTGTGCATCCTGTGGCAATAATAAAACCATATCTACTTTTCTATATGTGTAAAGTATGTGAAATTTTTAGATAAAGTGGTAAAAATCTATAAATATTAGATACTAGGACTATCAGATACTGGGACTATGCACTTTTCTTACTAACTCACTGAATTTGTAACTAAGAAGCATGTTCTAACTTTATATAGAGACTCAAGACCTTAGAGAATTTAAGCACAAGCCACATTCATCTTCCAATATGTGACCTATCTAGTTACCACAACCTGAATTGAATTCTCTTAGTTAGTTCATAATAACTGTAGGAAGAGGAATGCATAGCATGATTTTCTCCCCTTTGTACTTTGAATTAAAGTCCTGGTCTTTCTTATTCAATTTTCCTATGGTAATTCAAAGTTGAAATCTGCTTCCACTTGTAGAAATGCATGGCTCACATGTTTTTTTATGAGTTTTTGTGTTGAATGTTTTTGTTATCATTCACTCCAATTTCTCCATTGATAGAAATCAAATATTATAGTTCAAACCAATTACTTCCAAAAATAAAAATGCTGTGGATTGAATGCCAAATGTCTTCCATAGCCTCATGTGTTTGCACAGAAAATCTCCAGTGGTGCTATGTGAGAAGATTCTTGAATCTGGGAGGTAGAGCCTGGCTGCAGGAAGTAGATATCTGGACGCCCTGAGGTCCTTCAGCTGTATCTAACTGTTGCACATGCACCCTGCTCCAAACCCACTTTCGGACTACAAATTTGATATGATGATTCTACTTCAGGCTCCTGTTCTCACATCTTCTCCATGCATGTAAACAGTATACCCATTGGAATTGTAATCAGAATTAACCATTTCTCCTTTAAGTTGTTTTTGGTCAGAGACTATAGAATGTTAAAAATTATACATGCTCATAGATAATCCAATCACCCTTAGGGAACTCCCTACATGTCAGTAGAAGTCTACACAAGCATCTCATTCTCTTGAATAAATGTGGTTAAGTGTTGAAATGGATATACAATGTTGCTTGTTTTATTTTTATGCTAAGATCTACTTAAGTTTACTAAGTACTTCACTTTATTTCATAGATTTAAATTATTCCTCCGTGGAAGCTTACACACTGGCACCTTCATCTAACTTTTCTGCCATCCTTCACCTGGTACATAAGCACCTCATACAGGAAGGCTCTAGCATGTCACGTGAAGCTCACTCCCACCTCACATCAATTCCATCAGAGTTACTTGAATGCTCTATTTGCAACTTGGCTAGACTCTTGCTCTCTTCATTGCATGCATTACCAAACTTACATTTGATTTTTTTTTTAGTTGCCAATCACAATTATTCATTTTATAGCATCATCCACAGAGTTTTCACTTCTGAAGAAAAAACAACCTTGCACATTGACAAAACTAAACATTTCTACTTCTAGTTCATGTGCTGCTCTAATGTTTTAAGCATATGTTTGATAATATCAATATTCGTCAATGATTCAACTGATTTTTCCCTTTAGTCCAATAATTCTTGCTTTCATCTCCCAGTAAATGATTGGAATCTTGTAGTTGGACTTATCTTCTAAATAATAAATGTCACAAATAAAGATAAAAATTTAATAGGAAGAGCAAATGACAGCATCTCTTGAAAATTCAGCTGGATACTCCTAAGCACTTACTGATTTGGAAAACTCTGTAAATGTAACTTTTATTCACGTGAGGTAATTGTCATCTCAAAGGCTTACTGCTGAATACGATCACCGTTTCTAGTTATTTCTGAACTTTTGCTAGCTTGTTCACCTCAGATGCTCTGGCTCAAACTGATCTCCATGGTGATTGATTCAGTCTGGCTTCTTTTAGCTTCTCACTGAATTGCTCTTCTTGGCCTCAGTCTAACTCTGGCAATTTATTCTAATGTTCTGGTACCTTCTGGCTTGTTCTGTCTTCATCTGACACCTGTCTCTGTAAAACTGTTCTGGTTGAATTGCTTTTCTGTGAACTCAATGAAATTCAACTGACTTTTTCTCTTTCTTCTACTTAGAAAGCATCTATTTCATGAATGTTCTCATGATAGTTGAGTGTTTCCTATCTCTGACACATTCTGTCAAATCTTTATCTGATTTGTTGACTACTCTGCCTCTCAACTAGATGCCACATTCAACTCTGGCACCTTACTCTATAAACCAGACTTACCTATATTATTTGGCATCTTAGTTAGTGTTTTACTGCTGTGAATAGATACCATGATAAATGCAAGCCTTATAAAGACAACATTTAATTGAGGCTGATTTACAGGTTCAGAGCTTCTGTCCATCATAATCAAGAAAGGAGCATGACAGCAAACATGTAGGCATGGTGCAGGAGATGATAAGAGTTCTACTTATTCATCTGAAGGCTGTTAGCAGAATACTTGCTTCCAGGCATCTAAGACGAGAGCCTTAACCCATGCCCACAGTGACACACCTACTCTAAAAGGTCATACTTCCTAATAATGCCACTCCCTGGGCCAAGCATATACAACCCACCACATTCTACTCCCTAGCTCCCTTAGTCTTGTTCAAAGATGAGTCTATTGGGGCAATACCTAAACACAGTATAATGCAAAATGTATTTAGTCTAGCTTCAAAAGTCCCGGTAGTCTATAGCAGTCTCAAAAGTGTTTAAAATCCAAAATTCAAGGTCTCTTCTGAAACTCATCCCAATACCTAACTGTAATCCCCAAACAAGACAGGAGACTAGCTGGACAAATTCCAAACTATGCATCTTGCACGTCTGATGGTAATGTGGTCTTCAGCTCTCCAACTCCTTTTGCATCTTTGCTGACTGCAACATACTTCATCTCCTGGGTTGGTTCCATTCCCTGTTAGCAGCTTTCCTCAGCAGATTAACCATAGCTCTAGCATCTCCAAAATCTTGGGGACTCTAAGGCAACTTCAATGTTACACCTCCTTGTTTCAGTGTCTGGGATATACACATGATCTTCTGGGCTCCTTCAAAAGGCTGGCATCACTTAAACAGCTCTTCCCTCTGTAGCTCAGGTTGATCCACTTCACTGCAGCTGCTGTTCTTCATGGTCATCCCATGGTACTGACATCTCCAATATCCTGGTGTATTCCACTGCAATAAGACTTCACCAATGGCTTCTCATAAGTTTTTTTTTTTTTTTTTTTTTTTTTCCGGAGCTGGGGACCGAACCCAGGGCCTTGCGCTTCCTAGGCAAGCGCTCTACCACTGAGCCAAATCCCCAACCCCATAAGTTTTCTTCATAGTGCCAAGTTTCAACTCCTTTCAGTCCTGGTTTGTCAACTACAGCTAAGGCTGTACCTTCGCCAATGTTCTTTCATGGACTCTCACAATGCTAAGCCTCAGCTGTTCTTCATGACCCCTTCATGCCTTCAAAACTAGTACTTCCTACGTGACTCTTAGACATTACCAAGTACAGCTGCACTACAAGGTACAACCTTGGCTATCTCTGGAACACAGCTTATTTGTGCTCTCAGAAAACACTTCTCAGAAGATTTCACCCCAGTGGTCCAGTGTTGCGGATCTCTTCTTAATCGCCACTAGTTTCTTAACTCCAGCTAACCAGCATCAATTGTCCCAGTAGTCTCCTCCACTTTAATATGAAGCCAAAGCCACATAACCGAAGTTTCCAAGTTCTGCTGCTTTCTGGGGGTGGAATATGGCCCCCTCATCTATTACCAGCTTTATGTTTTCCAACTCCTTCACTGCCCAAGTTTGGCTGTTTTGGATCTTGCTCTGTTGATTGACCTTGAACTCAGAGATCTGCAAGTCTGTCTCCTGGGATTAAGGGTGTGTACCACCACACCTGTATTTAAGCTTTTCTTCACCTCTAACTTGTTCTGTCCCTAGCTGGCCTTGAACTATGAAATCTGCTTGGCCTTAATTTCCTGGGATTTAAGGTGTATACCACCATGCCTGGATCTAAATTTAGCTGGGTAGTATCTTGCTCCAAAGTTCCATTCCCTCAAACTGCTCTCTCTTAGAACACAGGATTCAACTCCATTTCCCTTCTTTGTACCCCTTTAATACACAAACCACATATTTTAATCTCTTTCCTTTCTAAGCTTGCTATGCTTGTTCAAAATATTCTGCTCATCATGAGACTTAACCAGAGAAC
Source organism: Rattus norvegicus (assembly GCF_021556685.1). NCBI lineage: Eukaryota > Metazoa > Chordata > Mammalia > Rodentia > Muridae > Rattus > Rattus norvegicus. The sequence continues at coordinate 107,940,798 of NC_141537.1, read as the reverse complement.
AAAGTCTATAATGGGTGTTCCTTTGTCAGTGCAATTAATCTGAGTCTCTTTACCTTAGACTCAGGTAGACTCTTCAGATAAGAGCAAAAGACTGTCACATTCTTGACCAAAATACCACAAAAAACAGTCTGTAGGCTACAAACTGAAATTCTTCCCCACTGAAATCCCTTGGGCCAGGGCATCACAGTTCAAATTACTCATGGGAAGAACGTCTTCCATATTTCCTTTAGGACAGCCCACTAAGCCCCACTTAAAGCATTCTAATACTTTCCAAATTCGAAGTCCCAAAATCCACATTCTCCAAAACAAAAGCATGGTCTTGCCTATCACATTAATACACCAGTCCTTGGTACCAACTTCTGTGTTAGTTAGGGTTTTAGTGCTATGAACAGATACCATAACCAATGAAAATTTTATAAGGACAACATTTAATTGGGGCTGGTTTACAGGTTCAGAATTTTAGTCCATCATCATCAAGCTGTGAGCATGGCAGTATCCAGGCAGGTATGGTGCAGGAGAAGCTCAGAGTTCTACCTCTTCATCTGCAGGCTGCTAGCAGAATACTGGCTTCAAGGTATCTAGGATGGGGGTCTTAAACCCATGCCCACAATGACACACCTACTCCAATAAGGTCACCCTTCCTCGTAATGGCACTGCTTGGGCCAAGCATGTACAAACCATCACATTTGAGTTTAAAGTTGTGTACTAAAACAAGTATTTATAGTTAATATAAGGATGATCCTGCATAACAGTAGAATATTCATTCTTCTTGGGTAACATAGAATATTTCCCAAGATGGATTCATACCCTGGTCTAAAGTAGCAAGTAAGCTCTACGTTAAGCCTTAATGAGTTAAAAAATGACTCCAATCTCTCATGCATAGTATCATTTTTTCCTGATGTCAATGAATGAATATATAGTTAATTTTTAAGTGTCTGATGGAAACTGGAATGTAGAAATTAAAGAAAGTATTTAACTTCTAAGTCAAGTAAAAATAGACATTGGATAATACTAAAACTTTAAAAATATACAAGCTTCCAAACTCAGTCAGGAAGAAATGACAACGTAGCAACAGTGATTTCCCTCATTTGCATCACACTTTTGTCACGTGACAAACCTTTATTCATGTATTTTATTATTCTTTAATCTTTTGGATATTGTAGATCCTGTTCCCCTAATTGGTCTGTCTTGTCTGGCATCAGTGGTAAAGGATGTGCCTGGTTCTGCAGTGACTCTGTGTACCACGGTGGGTTGGTATCCAAGGGGGTGTCTTCCCCTTCTTGGAGGAGAACAGGAGGTAGGCAAAGGAGGAGGTCCTATGTAGGGGTGGGATTGAGAGAAGAGAAACAATTTCCACTGGGATGTAAATGTAAAAATAAATGAGATATTAAAATAAATTAATTTTTAAAAAATTCAAAAAGTAAAGTGTTAAACTATGGGTGAGTCTGTATTCCAACCAGATCATATCATAATCTAGCATGCATCTGCATTCCAGCTGGATCATATAGATCTAAATGGTCTTAAAATGTAACCCCTTGCTATCTAAGCCATGTTCCTGAATTAGAGTTCTTCTACAGACCTCAAAGCTGAAAACATGTCTACTGGTCATGAACAGTGACTATCTTTACTATTGGAAAGAAAAATAAATAAATTCAACAAAATTATGGACTACAGACTTAGAGAAGCCTTGCTTTAATAATGGAGAATGATTACTTCACAACTAAAGGTGTCTGTGGCCTCATCTAATAAATGTCACAAGCTCGTTAGAGGATAGACTCTTTTAGAAAATTCTTAATGCTATTCTGGAACAAAGAATGGAGAAGTATAAATATGTTCAACATTAGTTTACAAAGCACGGTGTTAAATATAACCTATCCTGCCTTCAAAGGAGCTTGGGATAATGAGAAACGTCAATCAATGTGTACAATGAAACAGTTTTGTATCCATCTCCCAAAGGCACATAAATAGGGATTCATGGTACACAAGGAGGTTCACAGAGACAATGTGGTAATAATCAAGCTGAAAATGAGTATATATGAGTAATGATTCATAAGTACACATGTACACTCTATATTAGATAGGAAAAAGTAGACTATACAACCTGAAAACAGGTAAAAAGTACTCAAAAACCAAAAACTAACAAAATAATCCAGAAGAAAAGTTGGTAACATTTTCTTTTCAACAAAGAAATTAAAACATATCTCAGAACGGAAAACAACTTCAAATGGACTAATATACACACAAGTGATGTTCTTACCAAAGGTATCAAAGTAAAAACAAACATAAAAATATTTGAAGCAATAGAAAATTCTTTTTACATACTGTGAAGGTACAGAGTCACAGATTCAGAATACACAATGAATCTCAAACATAATCTATTTATATCAAACCCACATAACTAAATAAAAGTTGTTGTTGAACTTTTCTCAATTAAAATATGTCATTAGTGTTTATCTTTTATTATTATTATTATTATTAACTTGAGTATTTCTTATATACATTTCGAGTGTTATTCCCTTTCCCAGTTTCCGGGCAAACATCCCCCTCCCCCCTCCCCTTCCTTATGGGTGTTCCCCTCCCCATCCTCCCCCCATTGCCGCCCTCCCCCCAACAGTCTAGTTCACTGGGGGTTCAGTCTTAGCAGGACCCAGGGCTTCCCCTTCCACTGGTGCTCTTACTAGGATATTCATTGCTACCTATGGGGTCAGAGTCCAGGGTCAGTCCATGTATAGTCTTTAGGTAGTGGCTTAGTCCCTGGAAGCTCTGGTTGCTTGGCATTGTTGTACTTTTGGGGTCTCGAGCCCCTTCAAGCTCTTCCAGTTCTTTCTCTGATTCCTTCAACGGGGGTCCTATTCTCAGTTCAGTGGTTTGCTGCTGGCATTCGCCTCTGTATTTGCTGAATTCTGGCTGTGTCTCTCAGGAGCGATCTACATCCGGCTCCTGTCGGTCTGCACTTCTTTGCTTCATCCATCTTGTCTAATTGGGTGGCTGTATATGCATGGGCCACATGTGGGGCAGGCTCTGAATGGGTGTTCCTTCAGTCTCTGTTTTAATCTTTGCCTCTCTCTTCCCTTAGTGTTTATCTTCTTCTTAAGCTATTGCAACTTTGTCACTGAGAACTCTTTCAAAAGTTCTTCAGAGGTAGAGAATTGGCTAAGTGATTAAAAGCACTAATGTTTTCCACAAGACATGGGTTTGATTCCTAGCATTCCTATGGTGGCTTATTGGTCACTACAGGTCTATGGAATCTGGAACTATCTTATAGCCTCAATTTGTACCAGGCACACCAAACACTCATAGAGGAAAACCACCTAAAATCAAGGAGAAAGGACGCCCTATGATGCTATATATTTTGTGCTTTTACATTTTGAATTCTTCTTTACATACAAGTATTATATAATTCTACAATTAAAATTCACAGCCATGTTAAGTTGTTAAATGCTTTAATTCATGTTTTAAAATGAGTTTATGCTAATACTTCCTACTGCACTGCCCTGTTTCATAATATTTATAATTAGTTTTTATTACTGTAATCCATCCTTTAATTAGCTCAATCCTCAATGAACTGCAGGGTATTGAAGCTGTCCTACTATGAGAGCCATAAACATGGAAGAATATCATTGTGACCTAAGTTCAGAGATCCTCTTTCCAAAGGAATAGACTTCTTTACTTCCTTCTACATGCCTTCTCTTGAAGCTAAAACAAGATTAAGTAAATAAACAAACTCAAAGCAATGTTTATTTCTCAAGTATTTGAGTTCTTTTTCATTCATATACAATGAACTCACATTTTTCATATCAGATTGCTAACTAAAGCAATGGTTTCATCAGAGACTTCTTAAGGGAACATTATTGTTCAAATGCTTATTTGTAAAAACAAGAGTATTCTAAAATAGCTGCTTCAATGTAAAGTTCAGGAAATTAAACCTGAATGTATGAAAGGAAATAAATAAGAAAGTAAAGACAATGTATGTGGGAGGTTTGGGGTAGGAAGGATATTATAAATACAGACCTAAGCTATGTAAAGAGTTCTGGCTAAACCTGGGCAATAGAGTTAGACCATTTCTAAATAAACAAGTAAAACCTTAGTTAATAACATATAAAAGAAAAGAAAAAGTAAAATCATTAATATGATGGAATCAGTAGATAATCACACCTTTATTTGTATTTATTGTTATTATTATTTTATCAATTTTTGTTGTTATTGCTATTACTTGTTATTTTGAGATGGTGTTTTTCTGTGTAGTCATGAATGTCCTTGAACTTGATATGTAGGCCAGACTGGAATCAAATATCTATTGCCTCTGCCTCCTAAGTATTGATATTAAATGAATGGCTCTGAGTCATTCAAGTTAAAAACTAGTTCTTATTGGATTTCATTAAAAAAATAAAACTAATATTTTTAATATGAAATTAGGGAAAGTGTACATAAGAAAGGGCATATTCCTTGAGCAATACCACTAATTTTTAAAAGAATATTGTGTGTAGATTCACTGCAAGAAATATAGAAATTCAGGTTTGCAAAATCATTTAATGAAACATATTATCTAAAGGAATAAAGAAAGAAATAGACAACTGGGCAGACTTAAATGGAAATAGCATGTCCTTCTATGTGTAAATTTACCTATAATAACATTTTCAGGTAACTTTTCATGTCTATTTTCTTGGGCATTTAAGTGAAAAACAATCTCCATTTTCGCTATAATATTTCACAAAATTCAGAGGAGAATGAGATCTGCCACATTTTATGAGAGTTATATTCCCATAATAAAACCAAAGACAATATAAGAAAAGTGAACTAAAGAAAAATAAGTTCAAATAAGTATCACGGCATAAATCTGAGCATGATTTTAACATGCTAATAAAACAAAATACAACATAGACTATGTTTCAGATTATATGTTTTGAATGTAAAGAATGAATGCTCATCAATATAGTCACAAAAGATTACAAATTAAAAAAAATACTACTATTCTTTTAATTAACAAAGAAAAACACCTGTTAAATGTACAAATCTCCACTATATAAATGCACATAGATATAATATATGTGTATGTTATATTTATGTATATTATATAATGTATAAAGCTCTGGATACCAGATAATGACTCATTTGATTATACCTAAGAGATGAGAAAGGGAAGGTAAAATATTTAGTACTTTTGGTAAGCATGTTCACATAAGACTATTGAGGCATTTCTACCAATATAACAGATTAGGCAAATTTATAAAATCATGAAATATCCTGAATATATGCTTTAAGATTACACCTACACAACAGTTATTAACCATCCAAAATTAAATTTTCAAAGTTCTATATTGTCTAGGTTGAAAAATGAATTCATTGAAACGATATACCTGATCTACAGGCATTTAACAGTCAGAAAATACTTTGAAAATTACCGAAAAACAAAACTGAAGATATAAATGAGAAAGTGGATCTTGTTCAAAATGGAAAGCTTTAATATTTAAAACAAGTTTCCCTTGCACATGTTCTGATATTTCAAGTAAGGAGACCTTAGGCTTTGTATCTGACCCAAAGACCACAGCAAATGTGAAGGTTTTTCCCAAATACTCTGTCAATAGGAGAGCAAAGTTTCTGTACCTCATCCAAAAATCTACTATACTGTAGTAGAAAATATGATGATTTTATTTCCAATCCTTCCCAGTGGCTGAGATATCAAGGCATTCACACATTTCCAATATGATTCCATCGCTCCCTAAAATTAAATAAAATTAAGAAACATGCCAATATACCAGGAAATCCAAGCACTGTTTAGAATATAGTTTGCTTTGTATTATTACTTCTGTTTCATATACATTGAGTGTGAATACTCTTATTCCTTCTCTTTCATTTTATTTGGCAATTTCCTCCAAAACTATCAACAACCAAGCAATTTACCTCAATCTTCTGAGAATGCTATAATAATATGCAAATAGCAGACATCAGATGTTAATTAAGCAGAAGGTTTGAGAGCAGAGAGAAAACTGCTTATGGACCACTATAGTTTTACAGAGTTTAAAAGTAAATAAAAGCCTGGGCTTGAAATCTGTATTTTACTTAACTGTAGTAAGTGACTGAGATATATAGACCTGACTGAAAAGTCAAAACCTTTCTATATTATTTACCATATCTCTAAGTACTGAGAGGGTCAATTGAATTGATGAAATTTTTCTCATCTTCAGTTTTTTCTATTCTCCCTTATTCAGGTAATAAGAGGAAAATAATAAAAATTTCTGTGCTGTCCATAGATTTGTAATAGAAAAAAATAAATCACTCAAATGTTTTGATAGTTTATTTCATTTTTTACAGAATCAGATGCTAGAATTTTACTAATGTTATATAAGATTGAAGTACCCTTTTTTCACTTGTTTAATTTTGTCAAATTATTGGTTTAAATATTTTGGTTTAAATGTGTTGTTTTAAATACTTTATATGATTAGTGAAATTTCTGGATCATTCCTCTATGAATTGCTGTCAAGTTTCTCCTTCAGGACTTTGATTTTCAAAACCAATTTTAGTACTTTACATGTATGACTTTCGATATTTTATTAAATGCATACTTTTATGTTTAAAAAAAGGAAACTATAAATAATGTCTTTTGTCCATTCCCCTTCTGGTATTCATTAATTTCTTTGTTCCCTTTTCTATTTGTATGTATAGTATCCTTTTCAATTTTAATCAAAATTAACATGAACATAAGTCAAAACTTGTAAATTAACCAGTTACTAGAAGTCTAGTATTACACATTTGTGAAATGAAACCTTCTTAGTTTAGAAGATTCCTACATTTGCCTTCAGCTATTAAAGCTTTTGTTACTGTGGAACAAAGGGTGCACAATAAACTGCAGGAATAATTTGCGAAGCCAAGTCTTCCAAGGCCCAGTTTTCATTTCACCAAAAATACCCAATTGTGGGCTTTATTTGTTTAGATTGCTTTTTAAAAATAGTGTGGTAAATTCACTAATGTGGTAAACATGTCTTTAAGGTTAATCCATCCTTCACACATTTCTCCTTTCTGACATATTGATGGTAGGAACTCACACTTGACACCTTTCCTTGAGAATTTATTTTAGCTGCGTTATCAACCATACTCAGAGGCAGATGCTGGAACATAAGTCAAGGTTTCATGTTGAAACTCCAGACACTTCTAGAGAGTCCAATCTTCTACTCCACAATTCTTCTCTTCCACAGTTGCTCAGAAATCATTTGCAGACGTATTGCATATTTCCTCTAAGTTCAATTCCTGTCTTCCTCTGCCTTTAATCAGTATATTGCCTGCAAATGTCCCAACCAACACACTGCAAAAAAGTTTTCAACTCAGCAGTCATCTCCAGAATTGAAACTGAATTGATATCTAATTAATAAAGACAATAAAAGTAAGTTAAGTACTATGCTTGTTTGTAACTACTTTGACCAAAAATATATGGCATTATCATCTAGAAAATAATACCCAAAGCAGAAATGATTACATATTTAGCTATCTCTTTTAATGAGAATTTTCTCTGGACTGTGGAGGGAGACTTTGTCTTTGTGATGTCTAAGAAATTTACTAAATGAAAAATAAATGTTCAAATTCAAGTTATTTTAATATAAGGGTTAGGGTTAGGAAAGGGACATCCTACTGTCTGGACACAGGTGAAATAAAATTTCCTGATTTTAACAGGAAACTTGACTATTTGGTTTTGAACTAATACTTTAAATTTCAGTTTTATTATAATTCAGTTTAAGTAACTATTCTTGCACCTCATCTAAAAATGAATTACTGTGGTATAAACTAGAAGTTGACCCAAAAGTAATGGGCTCCTTATATTTTTAATAAAATAAGTACATTATTACAAAGAATTAATTATTGTAGTTCTGAAACTGGAATCAAAGATATCAAGCATAAACATTAATTTTTAAGTTAAAATTAGATTATAGATAGGGTTTAAAATATGCTGTGTAGCAGCTAGAAAGATTGCTCAAGAGTAAAGAATGTGCAGAACTCCTCTAGAGGACCCATGTTCAGTTTCTAGCACCCAAATCACCTGTCTTACAACCTTTTTAACTCTAGCTCCCCAGGCTCTAATGCTCTCTTTTGACCCCTTTGAATACCTTCACCCATGTGATAAACACTCACAAACATAAGTGAATAAACATAATCATTTAAAAGAAAATTAATTGTTTAGCTCCACTGAAGTAAGTAGGCATTCTTTGAAGGGAAATACTATACCAAAATAAACAAACATAAACAAAAAACATAGAGATATATTTGCTCTGAACTAAATGGTTTTGTTCTCGCTTGAAAATCGAAAGCAAATTTGAGAAGAAAGAGAAGAAATAAATAAGCAAGTGGTACAAGAGGAAAAGACACAACTGTGAGAGAAAATAGTCTTATTGATTTTACTCCACAGAGGGAAGAGGGTGAAGAATATCACAGAAGCTCATGGAAACCGAAGTAGCACGAATGTGTATGCCAATCGGAAGAGAACGAGAGGGAGGGTGAGAAGGGCAAGTGATATAATGGCACTGGAAACAGTAAAGTACTCTACAGGAGCTGCTGTATTGTATCACTAAAACTCAAAAGGAATGTCACCCCTCATTTGTCATTTAGAACTGACTTCCTTATGTAAGGAAGTGTAAAGTGGCTCATTAGTCACTTTTCTCATTGCTGTAAAAAGAAAAAAAAAAACACTTGACAAAAGCAACATACGGAAGGGAAGTATTTGGCTCATAGTTGGAGAAGTCATGGTACAAGGTGAGGCAGCTTCTCACATTGCATCACCTTCAAGTCCAAGAGCAGACATTATTTTTTGTGTTCTGAGAGCCCAGCCCAGAGAATGGAGCTGCTCACTTTGGGTGACTTTTCCTACCTCAATTAACCTGATCTTGAAACTCTCTCATAGAGACATGTGAAAATTTCCTCTTTTCCCTTCTTATCCACCCTCTTACTTTATTATTCTTCAAGATTGAGGCAAAAAACTTAAGCCCCAAACTTATGTTCCTTAAAACATCATCATCTAGTCACAGGCCCTCACCTTATGCTTACAGAATTAAAAGCTGGCCCAGCAAACCGATGCTGTCTTTATTGCAAGGGGATAGAGCTGGTGTTTCAGCAGTTTGCCCACTTGACATAAATGCTTCTAACTGTGGAAAACACATGGCTTGGGAATCATGAATCTTTAATGGGTTTGGATTCTAGAGGCCCTGGTGTAAAAATAGCCCTTGGAACTGCGCAGTAATGTTGATTATACATTAAATTCTGCCACGCATTGCAAAGATAATATGTCTCTATGAATTCCATTTCTATTTCTCATTATCTGTATCCTACACCATTAACTTTTAATGAATGTGCCTTTTATTCACTGTCCCAACATTGTTTTTCTTCTTCAAATATCTAAGCACTTTTAAAGAAGGAAAGACTATTTTTTTTTCAGTGTTGGAATCTTATTTCCAATTGTTCTTTATTCTGTCAAATTTGTTATGGCTGAAATTGTAATGACTGATTCACTAAAAAACTTCTAGCGACCCTGTCTCCATCTTACTATAAACTTAACAAAAGACCAAGATGCATTTCTGTGCTTGATCCTTGTTTATTTCATAATTTCTTTTTTACATTTTTATTTAATTTTTGTTACAGTCCAGACTTTATCCCCTCCCTTTTCACCCTCTGACTGTTCTACATCCCGTACCTCCTCCCTTCGCCCTCCCTCCACAAGGATATCCCCACCTCCCCACCTCCACCCCACCAGACCTTCCATGCCCTGGAACCTCCACCCCACCAGACCTTCCCACGCCCTGCGACATTCAGAGAGTTAGGTGCATTTTCTCTGACAGAGTCCAGAACCGGCAGTCCTCTGCTCTGTATGTGTTGGGGGCCTCATGTCAGCCGGTGTATGCTGCCAGGCTGGTGGCTCTGTGTCTGAGAGATCTTGGGGATCAGGTTAGTTGAGGCTGCTGATCTTTTTATAGGGTCACCCTCCTCCTCAGCTTCTTCTATCTTTCCCAAAATTAAACCACAGGCCACACCACATCTGTCCACGGGTTGGGTGTAAATATCTGCATGTGACTCTTTCAGCTGTTTGCTGGGTCTTTCTGAGGGCAGTCACAATAGGCCCTTGTTTGTAAGCACACTGCACCATCAGTAACAGAGCCAGGCAATCTAAGGTTCTTCCCTTTGAGTCCTGAGAATCTCTCACCTCCCAGGTCTCCCATACATTCTAGAGAGTCCCCAATCTCCTACCTCCTGTTTCCATTCTTTCTACTTGCTCTCAGGGCTTCACTTCTGTTCTCCTCACTCAATACCTGATCATGTTCCCCTCTTCCCCTCCCTGTCCACTTTCCCACCCAAGTCCCTCCCATCCTTCCTCCTCTTGTGATTGCTTTGTTCTTCCTCTCAAGTGAGATTGAGGTATGCTCACTTGGGCCCTTCAGGTTGTTAACATATTTTGAGTTCTGTGGATTGTATCTTGGGTGTTCTGTAATTTTTGGCTAATATCTATTCATTAGTGAGTATAAACCAGGCATGTCTTTTGGGTCTGAGTTACCTCACTTAGGATGATATTTTCTAGTTCTATCCATTTGCCTGCAAAACTCAGGATGTCTTCATTTCTAATAGCTGAGTAGTATTCCATTTTGTAAATGAACCACAGTTTCTGTATCCATTCTTCTGTTGTGAGACATCTGGATTGTTTCCAGCTTCTGACTGTCACAAATAAGGCCACTATGAACATAATGGAACACACACCCTTGTGGCATAGTAGGGATTTTTTTGGCCAGAATACCATTTTTTTAATACCAAAATTGTTTTTTTCAAGTTTTTTTCTCCATCTTTATTAACTTGGGTACTTATTCACATTTCAATTTTTATTTCCTTTCTCAGTTTCCAGGTCAAATTCCCCTCCCCTTCTATATGGGTGTTCCCCTCCCCATCCTCCCCCCATTGCCGCCCTCCCCCCAACAAGCACGTTCACTGGGGGTTCAGTCTTGGCAGGACCCAGGGCTTCCCTTTCCACTGGTGCTCTTACTAAGCTATTCATTCTACCTCTGCAGTTGGAGCCCAGGGTCAGTCCATGTATAGTCTTTAGGTAGTGGCTTAGTCCCTGGAAGCTCTGGTTGCTTGGCATTGTTGTACATATGGGGTCTCAAGCCCCTTCAAGCTCTTTCAGTCCTTTCTCTGATTCCTTCAACGGGGTCCCGTTCTCAGTTCAGTGGTTTGCTGCTGGCATTCGCCTCTGTGTTTGCTGTATTCTGGCTGTGTCTCTCAGGAGAGATCTACATCTGGTTCCTGTCAGCCTGCACTTCTTTGCTTCATCCATCTTATCTAGTTTAGTGACTGTATATGTATGGGCCACATGTGGGGCAGGATCTGAATGGATGTTCCTTCTGCCTCTGTTCTAAACTTTGCCTCCCTATTCCCTCTCTAGGGTATTCTTGTACTCTTTTAAAGAAGGAGTGAAGCATTCGCATTTTGTCATCCTTTTGAGTTTCATGTGTTCTGTGCATCTAGGGTAATTTGACCATCTGGGCTAACACTTACTTATCAATGAATGCATACCATGTGTGTTTTTCTGTGATTGGGTTACCTCACTCAGGATGATATTTTCCAGTTCCATCCATTTGCCTATGAATTTCATAAAGTCATTGTTTTTGATAGCTGAGTAATATTCCATTGTGTAGATGTATCACATTTTCTGTATCCATTCCTCTGATGGCTATTATAAATAAGGCTGCCATGAACATAGTGGAGAATGTGTCTTTGTTATATGTTGGGGCATCTTTTGGGTATATGCCCAAGAGGGGTATAGCTGGGTCCTCAGGTAGTTCAATGTCCAATTTTCTGAGGAACCTCCAGACTGATTTTCACATGAAATCCTACCAACAATGGAGGAGTTTTCCTCTTTCTCCACATGCTCGGCAGCATCTGCTGTAGCTGGAGTTTTTGATCTTAGTCATTCTGACTGATGTGAGGTGAAATCTCATGGTTGTTTTGATTTGCATTTCCCTTATGACTAACCATTTAATCCACCTTTTCCTCTTGATTTTGTTGTTTCTCTCATGAAATCTTGATAGTAATGCCAAGATATAATTTTCCTGGTATTCCAAAAAATCCTCAGGAAGATGTTTTAGTGATATTATAAGTTAGGGGTTATTCTCTATTACAATGTTAGTAACGTGCAATTCCTAAATGCCCTGCCCCAACAGTGCCTACATTAAAGGGGCAGATGTCATGCTGACTGGTTATTATCATATGGTAGAGAATGAATTTTTGGAAATAGTAAATAATAAGGCTGAATCTCCATAGCACATATATGGGAACAGAGCACAAGGTCAGTTCAAACTTAGTATCATCATAATAATAAGAAGCTACAGCTCCTGACATGAGCATAGGTGAGGATGATCATATTTGTGTAACTTCTGTTTTAAAAAATAATTTAAGTGCAATGACAGTGTCTAATTATTAAGAAGAAAGTGTTTGACCCCTCAGGGTTATGAGGCACTGAGGAGACTTACAGGGTCACCTCTCAGTTCTATCCTTTGACTCTAAAGTTTTACATAGAAACGAAATCTGCTGCTGTGAGCAAGGCAATCCTGAGAACTTGGAGCCAGTGTTTCTTAATTTACCTTTTTAGCCAAGAATCCTAAATTTCTTTAAATTCTGTTCCTTCTTTCACCAGCTCAATGCAATAAATATCCTAAGAATTTCATCTTATACCACTAGGTATTAAAAATGCCTAACTCAATTTTTTTCTGAATTAAAGAACCCACCTCTAGAGTTTTATTTGCCAAAATTGGTAGTCATTGATAGTTAAATTATGGTATTCTGGATGGAAGAAAGAGAAAGAGAGAGAGACAGAGAGAAACAGAAACACACACAAAGAGAGAGAGAGAGAGACATGCACAGAGAGAACGTGTATGAGTAGGTGAGAGAGACTGAGACACAGAGTGAATGAAAACAATTATTTTGCATGCAGAAAGAGTGGACAAATAGAAATCTGTCTTTCTGTAAATTAAAGAGGAAACTTTCAGTTTAGCTGCAAAAAGAATGTTATTCCTAGCAGAATATATTTGGAGAGGCTAGATATTTGGATTTTTGTTTACTTTTGTTTTCTTTGGATATCCAGTATTTGCTGTGGTAGGAGAACTAGGCTTTGATGATGCCAAGTAGTCTTGGTTTTTGTTGCTTGTGTTCCTGCCCTTGCCTCTCAACTTCAAGTTGTCTCTGGTGTTAGATTGTCTTACTGTCTCTGACAGTGGTTTGACCCTTCTGTAGGCCTGTGTGTCAGCACTAATGTAGACCTGTTTTCTTTCAACCAGATCTGGGAACAGAGAGCTCTGCTCTCAGGTGTGTAGGTGCTCCTGGCAACTGGCTTTCAACACTTGACATAAGCAGAAACCTGAAGGGTCCTGGCCCTGACTTCTCCTAGGTCCCTGTGCCCAGGGGGCACAGGTGGCAGTAGGTGATTTCCTCTTTGGTCAGGAATGTGGGCACAAAATAGTGTCTTCTCTGAGTTCTCTGGAGTATCCACACTTCTGAAGGTCCAGCTCTCTCCTCCATGGGATTTGACTGCAGGGAGCCTTTGTGTGTCTTGAGTCCATCAGGCAGGTAACTTGGAGCAGAAAAGTTGCCTACATACCTGAGAGGTATGTAGGCACTCCTGGTGACTGGCTTTCAGCTCTCAGCTCAGGTGGAAACTGGAAGGGTCCTGCTCCAGACTGCTCCTAGGTCCCTGTGCCCATGGGGCACAGATGGCACTAGGTGATTTCCTCTTAGATCAGGAATGTGGGAAGAAAGTAGTTGTCTCCTCTGAGGTCTCAGGATTGTCTGTACTTCTGAGGTCCCAGCTCTCTCCCCTATAGGATTTGGGTGCATGTATGTATGTGTACATGAGTTCACAAGTATAAACACATGTGAGAGTGAGTGTGCATGGTTGTGTGCAAGAACAAATTGAGACCAGAGGTTTACATAAAGTGTCCTCCTTGATTGTTTCACTGCATTTGTGAGACAGTATTCAAAACATAGGTTACAAAGGGAGCTAGTCTAGAGAGCTAACTCATCTAGGGAATCAGCTGTCCAGTTCTTGTGTAGTGGGATTACAAGCTTGTGGCCATGCCCATCAAACATCCACCTGGATGTTGGATATCTAAGTTAAGGTCCCCCAGCCTTTGAGGTAAGTACTTTATAGATTGAGACAGCCACAAAACCTTAGATGTTTGAAGTCTAACAGCATAGTGACAACCAAAGAATATTTTTAAGAGTAAATGAACAAGAATTTTGTAGTAAAATCTCATTTGTCTTCTGACATTTACAGAAACTACAAAGAAGGGAAGAGGATAAAAACACATTAACATAATTACATGCAATCTTACTTAAGTAAATCGAGCGCCATAGAGTAGCTACATTGTCACCACTAAGTAACATTCAAAAATGTAGATTTTTTTCTGGTCCAACACTGAGACTAATACACATAACAATTAAGCCTTGCAATCCATGTTTTCAGAGGAGTGTCACATGACAGGTTACAGACCATACAACTAGCTACTTTTAAGTTGTTGTTGTAGTTTTGATCTTATAGTATAATTAAATCATGCTCTATTCTCTTTCCTCACCAAAACTCCCCTATTTACCACCTTTATGCTATACCTTGCTCTCTATCAAATTGATGGCTTATTTTCTTATTAATTGCATATATATGATATACATATAATATATATTATACATAGTTTATGATCTATGATACATGATACATGATACACAGTACACAATACATGATATATGGTATATGATATACAGTATATAGTATATAGTATATAATGTGTAAATATCAATATAATGATATTGATGTTGATACATTTCCAGTTCCGACCATTTGGTATTGGATAACCAGTAAATGTACTCTTCCCCTGAGGTAGACTATTTCTCACACTTTCAGCATTCCTTAGTTGCCTGCAGTTCTGTGAGGGGTTAAAGCCTCATGAGCTTTCCTCTACTGATGTCCTAACATCTATATTTTAATCCTTGCACAGCTCCTGTTTAGTCATTAGCATTGATGATACTTTGGCTTCTGACATTCCTAGGACAAACAATCTCACATCTAACTCTCTGTTCTTCTGACTTATAATCTTCCTTTCCCCTCTTCAGGAATAATCCCTTTGACTTTGATGCAAGAGTTGTGTTGTAGATTCTTCTTTTGAGGCTTGACCCCACAACTCTCCAGTTTGACAGAATATGATTTTCAGCCTTGGTCTATTGAAATGAGAAGTTTTCCTCAAAAGAGGAAAGGACTAAACTTATTTGTGGACTAAGAACAGATATCTTTAGGATGTAGTTTGGAATCAGGCTACCTTAGGAAAATAGCAGTTATAGATTATTGCTCAAGATCATTGGCTTCACTAGCCTTTGGTAATTGAATAGGTTTCCAGTGCCAGTTCTGATTTCCTCCTGTTGAGCTGTTCTTCAGTCCAAATCAAGAGCTTTTGATTACTACCAAGGTCTGCATGCTACTTTTGCACCCTAAGATTTATCATGTCATGCTAGTGCTTGTTACAGTCATCATAGCTAGGTACGCTGTTGGTTGAGCTTTCATTTGAAAGCTTTTATTGTGTAAAGCTAAGCTGGAACTGACCTATTAGCCTTTAACCTGAGAACTGGCTTAGGGACGTGTGGTGCTTGTGTCAGAAGTGCAAGATGTCTTCAGCAATAGAAATTTACTTTCCACATCCGTGGAAAGTTCAATAGCATATAGTGTTTTTGGAGTCTCTTTGACAGTCTTGAAAATAATTCAAAAGAGATCTAATCAAACATACCATTAGAGCATTTGTTATATACTTTGTTGGAGGTAAACATTGTCAGCTCAGTTAAAATGTATAAACTTATCTGTACTGTAAGTTTTTAGCTAATAGAAAGACTCCTTAAAACTTTTTCAATGACCAAATGGTTATTTGACAGCCCTTAATGCTTTTTGTGTTTATCCCCCTGAAAATCCATCCCCCCCAAAAGTCAGAGATTCATGTTTTCCCTAATTCCCACATCAGATCAATTGGACACGGCTGTTTCTCTCTCATCTCGTCCTTAGATCCATGATGGTCTCTTTTTGTGATTTCTGTATTTACTCCAAGATATATACAAACATCTAAGGATTTGGAGTTTGCACCATCAGATGAGAGTGAACAAGCAATTTTGTCTTTCTGGATCATTTCCATCCATGTATCTGCAAAGCTCATGAACTGATATTTCTTTATAACTGAGTAACATTCTATAGTGAACATATAATGCATTTTTAGTCCATTCACCAGTTGAAGTTATTTAGGTTGTTTCCATTTCCTAAATATATTCCTATTATGAATAGAGAAGCAGCAATGAACACAGCAGATAGTGCCTATCGAGAAGACTGTCAAGTCCTTTGAGCAAATGTCATTCAGTGGTACAGCTAGGTTCTGTGGTAAACAGAACCTGTTTTAAAGAATTCTGTACACTTATTTCTAGAGTGACTGAACCAGTCCTTAATCCTTCCAATATTAAATGATGGTACCTGTTTTCTTTTTTCCTTCCTGCATTTGCTGTTAGATGTTTGATTGTTCATCTGACAATTGTTAGAGAAATCCCAAAATTCCATTGATTTGTGTCTGCTCATTACTAGGGACAATGAAGAACCACCAACCAAAGAGTATTTGATGGGGGGCATGGCTCCAGCTGGATATGAGGCAGAGGATTGCCTTATCGGTCATCCCTGGGAGGGGAGACCCTTGGTCCTGTGAAGGTTTGATGACCCAGGATAGAGCTAGGCTAGGGCACTGAGGCAGGAGTGGGTGGGCATGTGGGCGAGCACCTCCATAGAGGCAGAGGGGAACTGGCGGGGGATGGGGACTTGTGGAGGGGAAACTGGGAAGCAGAATAACATTTGAAATGTAAGTAAATATAATAACCAATAAAAAATGAAAAAGAAATAGAAAAATATGTCTTAGGTATTTTTACTATCCCTTAGTATTCTCTTTTCAGGTCCCAAGCCATTATCTTAAATGGATTGCTTTGTTTGTTCATTTGTTTGTTTGTTTTTGTTTTGTTGCTTACTCTTTTTTTCTCTTTGGGTTTTTAAATATATTTTAATATTAATCCTCTGTCAAATGTATAGTTGACAAAGGTTCTTTTCTATTATATGGGTTCTTTCTTCATCCAGTTGATTGTCTATTGTATTGTGCAGAAGCTTTTAGATCAATGATGTCCCAACTTGTAAATTTTTGACTTTAATTCTTGGGCAAATAGAGTCTTATTCAGAAATTCCTTTCTTACTGTTTGTCATGTAGTACTGTCTAATTTTTTCTTCTAGCAGTTTCAGTAGTTCAGATTTCAAGTTTAGATCTTTGATCCATTTGGAGGTAGGTGATTGCTTAACAGTCTTTATTTATTTTATTATTTATTCTCCTTACATCTGATCAAAACTGTTACTCTTTCCTTTTCTTATTTTCACCCCCTCATATACTTTTCCCTAGGTTAATGCCTCCCCTTCTGAGAAGAAGGGGAGCCCTCATTTGGTTTCCAACATGAACTGAAAATCACAGTAGGTTTAAGTACTTCCTCTTTCCTTTCCCACTGAGGCCAGGCAAGGAAAGGTAACCCAGCTAGGGAAAGAGAATCCAAAGGCAGGCAATAAAATCAGAGACAGCCCCTGTTCCAATTGTTAGGGGACCCACATGAAGACCAAGCTGTACATTTGCTATCAATCTGTGTGGGGCCTAGGTCTAGCCTATGCACAGCCTTTGTGTGGTGCTTTAGTGTCTGTGACCCCCCATGAGTCCAGGTTACTACAATCTGTAGATCTCTTCATGGTGTCCCCAATGACTCTGATTCCCTCATTCCTTCCCCCAGTACTCTTCCATAGGTCTCCAGAGCTCGACCTATGTTTGACTGTGGGTGTCTTTACATCTGTTTTTATCAGCTGCTGGATGAAGCCTCTCAGAAGACAGTTATACTTGGCTCCTTTGGTTCAAGATAATTTTGGTTCATCCTTTGGAATGTCAAGATAATTTTCTGTTTCTGTGAAGAGTGAAATTGGGACTAGATTTGGGATTGTGTTGAATCTCTAAATGGCTTTCAGTAAAATTACTATTTCATAATATTAATCTATTGAAATGAAGCATTGAATATCTTTCCATTTTCTTGTACTTTGCTGTAACTCCTTATACAGAGGATTGAAGTTTTCACTTTAAAATTCTTTTACTTCTTCCATTAAGGATACACACACACACACACACACACACACACACACACACACACATACACACACACACACACACAGACAGAGTGAATGGGGTTTGTGTCTATGTGTTCTTTCTCTGATATGTATTGCTAGTACATAGAAAACCTATTTACTTAAGCAATTCATCTCTGTATCCTGCTACATCCTCTGTATCCTGTACTGTCTGGTATTATTTGTCAACTTGACACAAGCTGAAGTTATCATACAGAAAAGAGCCTCAGGTGAGGAAATGCCTCCATGAGATCCAGCTGTAAGGAATTCTTTCAATTAGTGATCAAGGTGGGAAAACCCACCCCATTGTGGGTGGTGCCATCCCTGGGCTGGTAGACTTGGGTTCTATAAGAGAGCAAACTGAGCAAGCCAGGGAAAGCAAGCCAGTAAGGAATAACCCTCCATGTCCTCTGTATCAGCTCCTGCTTCCTGACCTGCTTGAGTTCCAGTCCTGACTTCCTTTGGTGATGAACAGCAATGTGGAAGTGTAACCTGAATAAACCCTTTCCTCTCCAACCTGCTTCTTGGTCATGATGTTTGTGGCAGGAATAGAAACCCTGACTAAGAAAATAACTGTATTTGTTTATTGTTTCTCAAAGTTTTCTGGTAGACTTTTAGATAAAATTTTAGTAAAAATTAATGTATAGTCCCATGTCATATGCATGTTCCCTCTAGCCTAGTCTCTACAACTTTTTGTATTTCTTTAATACTTCTAAGATCTTCTTTGACAGTCTGGTAGAATTTTGTTTGAATATCCTTATATTTCATGTTTCTCTTAGGTTATTGAATTCTTCTAAGCTTAATTTTCAGTGGTTTAGTTAAAGAAATAAATTCATCTATTACTTTTCAGGTTTTCCAACTAAATGTAATGCAGGCTTTAAAAATATCCCTTGAACTATTAAAAGTTTCTTTAGTGTCTTAGGTCTTGTTTTTTGTTTTTATTCCCTGTCTTTGATTTGGTTTATTAATCTTTATTTTTTCAAAGAACCAGAATTTAGATTCCTAATGATATTCATCTCTACTTCATCAGTGACTTCTATCAGTGTCTTATCCAATTGTCATCAGAGAATTGTTTTTCTGGTAGTATATGGGAGTCAGTACAGAGACCAATAGCTAGATATTATGAAGAGACAAACTATTGAGCTTTCCATAAGATCACTCTCCTCAGAGATAGAGGAACCCTACAGAAGAAGGAGAAGAAATACTATAAAAATCAGAAGTCAGATTTTCAGTCTTTTCTGAAGACGGAACAGAGTAAGAATGGATCAGGGGAAGAGGAGAGGTGGGTGGTGCCAGGATTGAAGGGAGGAGTAATTGTGATTGGCATGAATTTTAAAGGAGACAAACCTATTTTCAATAAAAATAGTAATAGTAGTAAAAGTAGTAATAATAATAATTAGTAATAAAACTTGAACTACTTTACTCTTATGTATGTGTTCATGTCTCTGCCTCTTCCTTTACATGTATGTGCTTTTATTTTTAGAGGGCAGAGAAGGCACTGGAAAATTTGTTATTGGAGAAATTGACAGTAATGAGATTGGGAACCAAACTCCAGGACAAGCAAAGGCAGAAAATTCTATTAATCACTAAGCCATTTCTCCTGTCTCAAATACTAGACACTTTTATCTATTCATATTACTTTGTTGATAATGAAAAATTGATCATCAATATAAAATGACAAAAATATGTTTATTCAGTATAATAGGCTTTTCTTTTCAGAAAGTATGTAGTTTTTAGGTAACTACTACATATTATTCTTTAGTAACAATAGTCCATATACAATAGATCTACAATATGAAATATATATTATTTAAAGTATGTTTAGTATGTAAAATCTAACAAGAGAATGGTGCTCAGATGTCTCATTGAAATATTACCTGTTCATGGGTTAAACACTAAAACAGCATTTGTTTGATCTAAATGATTGTTAGATCTAAACCACAGTGTTCTTCCCTACCTCTATCCATCTACAGGATATACTGTATGTAGTCATGCACTTTGTATTAATTAATTAGAAATATTCAAATATGTTTTGTACTTTTTATACTGTTGGATGTTTATAACCAAAACTTTTACTGTGGGATATTAAATATATGCATTCTTATTAGTAAAGAAAAAATCTTTGCTTGTGTATCAGTCGCTTTTACAGATATATGCTAAATAAAAGAATTTCATTCATATTTCTAAAATCATGGAATTAGTGGGCAGTAGAAAGGAATAGCTTCTTCATCCATTATCCTTGTGGTAGCAAAAAGAATTGTGGTGATAGGGTAGTGGTAGAGTCATTTTTTTCTGGCATGGCTGAAGTAACAAAATGTTACTTAGATGTGAATGGCTTTCAAAAATATATCTGTGAAGTTATATGCCCTTGGGATATAGATACATTAAAATAAGGCTAAAGTATAATTATCCAAAAAATATTGAAATTTGAGCTGAATGCCCAGCTTAGTTGGTAAAGTTATTAACTAGTACTCATGACAAGACCCTGGATTCAGCTACCAACACCATATAAATCAAGTGCCATAGTGAATAACTGTAGACCCACTGCATGATGGGTTGTAAGAAGAGGACCAAACCAGAAAATCAAAGTTCATCCACAGCTATATAACAAGATTGAAATTACCCTATGATCCCAGTATCAAATTAATGATTGTTAATATCTGAACTATTTTCTTATAAGTCATAAGAAAATAGCCTGTAAGGAAAATGAAAATAGAAGCTTAAAGAACAAAACTGAATACAATCATGCAAACAAGTCAGAAATGCTGATAAAGTGAAGGATCCTATTTTTTCTAGCTCATCTCAAATCCATGCCTTATCTGGTGTACAAGTAGTGTATTTATTTAAACATAAACACTAAAGTCATAAAAGCCACAAATTGAAATGTAGGAAACTATAGGTGAGAAACATAGGAAAAATTGTCTAACCTTTAAACAGTCTTCTGAAAGGAATTCTTTGTTTCTTCCTTTTTGTTGAAAAGACCTCTTACTGAACTGAAACTTTCAATCAAAGTCAAGCACCTTCTGTAGCCAAATGAAGGTTATTAAACAAAGTAGTCTAGTAAAGCTTACTTCCTTTGAAGTGCAATCAGTTTTAATGCCTTTGTTTGTATCAATCATTAAACCATTAAAAATAAAGAGGATCACACATGTACATGCTTCTTAATTAAGCCTTCTCTCCTGTAATGGCAAAGACCTTCACACGGAGGCATCACTCAAGAGTTGAGGGTGACAAATTTTAAGAAATCATATTTCCACTTTGAAGGTAACAGGAAGCACAGCATGTGAAGATTTAATATGTACTTGATTTACAAAGAATATAAAACATAGACCATTAACACACTGTGCATTCTGTTCTGAGGTTTGGTGGGTATTGGGAGCAGGCTGTTTGTATAGGTTTATGTAGGTGAACATATATACCATTCTCGGTGTATGTAAGGGATGGAGGTACTGGGACTGATCTGAGCAGTGGATATTATCCTTTATCTGCTCTTAATATACTTTACAACGAGTGATGCACATGAACAAATCAATGTTAAAGAATCTAAAATGATAAGGACAGAAGATTTGATAGTTTTGCTTAGCTGCCCAATGTATTGATGTTTTGCTGTGGTTTGAGGTATCAATTTTACTTATGAAGTATTTGTGTGTTTATTCTTTAAACACATATATTAAAACTAAATATTTCTTAGCATTCCAGATGTGTGCTATAGATCATCTTTATCTAATATACAATCTGCAGTTATTTATAGAAATTTACTGGCAAAGGGTAAAGGTGAACTGAAAGGCCTAAATTAAAAGGATAGATTTTTAAAATAAGAACATAACAAAAGGAGAGAGTCATAATATATAGTATTAGTGGATAAAATAAATTATAAGTGAATACCTCAGAGGTTGATATAAGTCTTTGTAAACAACCATTATAGTATATAGATTAAATCATAGTGATACAAAAATCAATTCTGAGGTCAATAGAATGCCCATGTTCGGAAAATAAGAATTACTCATAATGATGACAAGGGCTGTGATATCAACCAAGTTAAAGATTTACAGAGGTTGAGAAATGACAGTGGCAAGAGGTAGTGTTCAAGTTCTTTGCTGGAGTCTATCTCTTTCAACACCCAACACCCACAGATGGTTGTACAGCGAATTCTCCTGCTAATCTAGATCTATAGGATAACAGCCAATATGATATAAAGGCATGAGATGAAGGAATAGTGATAAAAGGATGTTTTCTTCTTGATTTGGCTTCTACGTTAGATCAGACTGGTTTTTAATATATGATGCAACTACAAATGATGCACAGATTGAACCTTTGAACAGATGATTAAAATGTTAAGAGACTACATTCTCACATATGTAGTTTTAACCTCTGTTGTTAAATAAGTGAATGTCTGTGGGAACAAATGTAAGCCCAGAAATCAAGAAAAGGTTAAGGAGGCTAGAAGAAAGAGGTTGTAAGGGAATTGGGCAGGAAAGACAATAATTTTATTAGCTCAATAATCTTCTGAAATAGATCAATACTTCTGATTTCTGATGCTATGTGATTAGTTAGAATAAGCAAAAGGTATGTTTAAGTGGCTAAGAGCCTGATAAAATGTGTGGCATCACTAGCAACTAAGTGGAATGATTTCTCTTCAGATTAAACCCCAGAACTGATGACTGTTGGACAGAGTATTATATCAAGTGAGAATCCACTGACTTTCAAGTAAGGACATTGTTATCTCTGTTTTCCCAATTTTCAAGACATCTCCTGGTATTCTACCTCAGCCTACAAAATTTCAAAGTTTCATACAAATAGAACAATTACAATATGCTTGTTCCTGTACTAGGCAGTTAATAAGCTATACAATGTATTTATCTAAGAAGCAGGAATATAAAATCTAGTGACTACCAAACATTTTCCTTCTTTACCACATAGCAATATATAGCTTTACACAATAAAATCTTACCAGCATTAAAGAGTAAACTACAAATATTTCTATATGTGGTAGTAACTAGAAAATAGAGTGCTTTCTCTGTTTTTTGAAAATCTAACCACTATATGATATTAATTTTAGAATTTGAATACCAAAGAAAAGTACAGAAACATGCCAAAGGAAGCAAACAGTATTTTACCCCAATTTATCCTGATGCTGCAAGTATGCCAACTATTTTTATGGAAATTTTAATTATTTACATTTCAAATGCTATCATCTTTCCCAGTTTTTCCACCTCAAATCCCATATCCCATCCCTCCCCCCTTTGCTTCTATGAGGGTGCTCCCTAATCCAACACCCACCTACCCACTCCTACCTCACTGCCCTGGCATTCCCTTACACTAGGGCATTGAACCTTCACAGGACCAAGGGCCTCTCCTCCCATTGATGCCAGACAAAGCCATCTTCTGCTACATATTCAGCTAGAACCATGGGTCCCTCCATGTGTACTCTTTGGTTGGTGGTTTAGTCCCTGGGAGCTCCATTTGGTTGGTATTGTTGTTCTTATGGGGTTGTAAACCCCTTCAGTCCTTTCCTTAACTCCTCCATTGTGGTCCCCATTTTCAATCCATTGGTCGGCTGCGAGCATCCACATCTGTATTTGTCAGGCTCTGGAAGAGCTTCTCAGGAGACAGTTATATCAGACTCCTGTTAATAAACACTTCCTAGTATCCACAATAGTACCTGGGTTTGGTAACTGTATATGGGATGGATCCCCTAGATGGCCTTTCTGTCAGTCTCTGCTCCACACTTTGTCTCCGTCTTTCCTTTAGACAGGAGCAATTCTGGGTTAAAAATTTGGAGATGGGGGGTTGGGGATTTAGCTCAGCGGTAGAGTGCTTGCCTAGCAAGCGCAAGGCCCTGGGTTTGGTCCCCAGCTCCGAAAAAAAGAAAAAAAAAATGGAGATGTATGGGTGGTCCCATCTCCCAACTGGGTACCTTGCCAGACCTTATGGTCTGTATAAGTTCTCTCTCCCCTTCATTGGGCATTTCAGCTAAACTCATCCCTGTTGGGTCCTGGGAGCCTCTTGCTTTCCCGATATCTGGGACATTCTGTTGCCCACCTCCAATTTCCCATCCCCCATTGCTACATACCTCTAATCAAAATGTTGACCCTCTGTATTTATTAATGCCCACTATATGAATTAATTTTTTAAATATTTTGATATAATTACGTTACATATGTGAGTATTTTTCCTGCATATATTCATGTTCACTTCTGTGTGTGTAGTGCTTCTTGAGGTCAGGGAATAGTATCAAATCCTCTTTTAGTAAAGCTTTACAAGTTTGTGATTCCCTTTGCAAGAAGTTGTTAATTGCAAATAGGTTTTTGGTTAGTGTTGGGAGCTTTTCCACTTCTCCTTCTTAGTGTTGGGACCACACCTGTCTTGAAGTTATACAGACCCAGTGCATGCTACCACATTCTTGTGATTATTATGTGTGTTAGTCCTATTGTGTCCTAAAAATTTTGTTTCCTTCATGTTATCTATCTCCTCTTAGAATTTTCCTGATTTCTTGTCAACATGGCTGCCAGAGCTTGAGGTGCAGGTTGTAGTGATGAAGATATATTACTTAGGAGTAAATGTTCTAAAGTCTCTCACTCTCTGCACATTGTCCAGGTATGTGTTAGTTTCCATCTACTGTAAAATGAAGCCTCAGAGGCTGGCTTATGTTTGTCACTGTTCTATGTGTATAGCAAAATGGCCTCAAGTATCATTTTATTACTGTGTTCCTTTAGCAGAATAATGAGAATTGGTTTTCTTCTATGCCCACAGCTTATCAAGTCCCAATGTTCTTGACAACTGGAGCAGTATCAAGTATTTTAATGGTCACTGCTCAAGATTTGTAGATGATATAGTTTAGACAAAAGACACTAAATGAAGAGAACCAAGAAAGAATATAAAATCTGCAAGGGAAAAAGCCCAAGGAACACATAAAGTCAGAGGCATTGGAATTATAAGCAACTACTCAATGTAGACTCTAAAGGCTAGAAGTGCCTGGGGAGGTGTCTTGCAGACTCTAAAAGAGCATAGAAGCCAACTTATAATGCTCAATCCACCAAATTTTCAATCACCATAGGTAAAGAAAAGAATATAATCCATGACTAAGTCAAATAAATTAAAGCAGTATCTATCTATAAATTCAGCCCTATATAAGGTGGTACAAAGAAAACTAGAAACCAAAATAGGTGAATTACACCCAAGAAAGCAAAGGAGATAAATAATTTCAAAACCTAAAACCAAAAGAATGGGGACACACACACACACACACACACACACACACACACACACACACACACAACCATTAACAACAACAACAAAATAATACGAATTATTAATGGTCATTAATATCTCTCAACATCAATGACCTCAATTAAACAATAAAGACACAGGCTAACAGAAAGTATGCAAAAACAGAATCAATATTTCTGCTTCATAGAAGAAACACATCTCAATATCAATGATTGACATTACTTCAAAGGAAAAGATTAGAAAAGTATTTTTCGGGTTGGGGATTTAGCTCAGTGGTAGAGTGCTTGCCTAGCAAGCGCAAGGCCCTGGGTTCGGTCCCCAGCTCCTAAAAAAAGAACAGAAAAAAAAGTATTTTTCAAGCAAATAGACACAAGAAGCAAGCTGGTGAAGTTTATCTAATATCTAACAAAATATTCTTCTAACATTGTTTTGTCAAAAGAGATGGGAGGGACACCTTATTCTCATCATAGGAAAAATCCACCAAGGTGAGTCTTAGGTCTGAGTACCTATGCTCCAAATGCAAGGGCACTCACATTTGTAAAAGTAACTTTACTGAAAAATAAATCACACATAAATCCCCACACATTAATAATAGGAGACATTAACATCTCATTCTCACAAGTGGACAGATCATTCAGACAGAAACTAAGCAGAAAAATAATGGGGCTAACAGATTTTATGACTCTAATGAACCTAACAGGTGTTTATAGAACATTTCATCCAAATACAATAGAATATACTTTCTTCTCAGCAACTGAGAGGACCTTCTCCAAAACTGAACTCATACTCAGTCATAAAGCAATTTCTCAACAAATACAAGCAATTTAAATAAATCCCCTGTATTTTATCAGAGCACTATGAATTAAAGCTGGATTTCAACAAGAGAAACAACTGAAAGCCTACAAACTCAAGGCAGATATAAAGAAAAAAATGAAAGACTTCCTAGAATAAAATGAAAATAAAACATACACAAACTTACAGGACCAAGTCTCATATTGGCAACTTAAAAGTATGCCTAAAACTTCTAAGAACTAAAGAAACACACACACACACACACACACACACACACAAACACACACACACACACACCCCTATAGGAATAGATAGCAAGTTATAATCATACTTAAGCCTGAAATGAATAAATTACAAACAAACAGAACAACACAAAGAATCAATGAAGTAAATATTTGGTTCTTTGAGAAAAATCAACAAGATAGGCAAACTTTTGTCCAAACTAACTAAAAGGCAGACAAATAATATCTGAAATTAACAAAATCAGAAATTAAAAGTCAGACATAGTAACAGACAGTAAGGAAATCCAAAGAATCATGAGGACATCCATCAAAAATTTGATATCTTAGGGTTTTACTGCTGTGAATAGACACCATGACCAAGGCAATTCTTACATAGAACAACATTTAATTGGGTCTAGTGTACTGGTTCAGAAGTTCAGTCTATTATCACCAAGTGAGGAACATGGCAGCATTTAGGCAGGCTTGGTGCAGGACGAGCTGAGAGTTCTACATCTTCATCTGCAGGATGCTGAAAGAATATTGGCTTCCAGGCAGTTAAGATGAGTGTCTTATAGTCCACACCTACAGTGATATGTCTGCTCCAATAAGGTCATACTTTCTAATAGTTCCAATCCCTAGGCTGAGCATATACAAACCATCATACCTATACTCCAAAAAATTCTAAAATCTAAACAAAATGGAGAAATTTCTAGATAGATATCAGTTACTGATGTTAAGTCAAGTGCAGATAAACAATGTACATAGATCTATAATCTTTAAAGATATATAAGTAGTCATTAAAAATCTCCCAACTAAGAAATGGCTGACGGCAGACAGTTTTAATTAGAACTGAGAAAGAAGAGATATTACTAATACTTCTCAAATTATTTCACAGAAGGATCATGGCAATTCATTTTATGAGGCTGCAGTCACCCTGAAACACAAATCACACAAAGATTGAACAAAAAAGGAATTACATGCCAATTTTCCCCATGACCATGGCTGTAAAAATATACAATGAAATTCTTAGAAACTGTTTTGAAAAACACATCAAAACAACATATCCAACATGATAATGTAGACTTCATTCCAAAGATTCATAGATGGTTAAACATACAAAAATCTGTCAATGCAACCCACAATATAAACAAACTGAAAGAAAAAAAACACATGATTATTCTATGGGATGCTTAAAAAGCCTTTGACAAAAAGTCAACATCCTTTTGTGAATTCTTGAAGAGATCATGGATAAAGGGGACATGCCTGAACAGAGTAAACAAAATTTGCAACAAGCCTATAGCCAACATCAAATTAAATGGAGCAAAAGTCAAAGCAATTCAACTAAAAACAGGGACAAGAAAAGGCTAACCACTCTGCCCATATGTCTTCAGTATAGTAATGAAGTACTAGCTAGAGCAATAAAACAACTAAAGGAGATTCAAGGGATACAATTCAAAAGTAAAAAGTCATATCATTCCTATTTGCTGATGATATTATAGTATATATAAGTAACCCCAAAAATTCTACCAGAGAACTGTTATAGTTGATAAATTTCAATGTTGCTGAATAAAAGATTAACTCAGAAAAAATCAGTAGCTTCTTATATACAAAGGATAAACTGACTGAGAAAGAAACAATACCTTCCATAATAGCAACAAATAATAAAATATCCTGGGATAACATTAAATGAGAACATAAAAGATCTATATAATGAGAAATTAGACTCTTTAAAGACAAAAACTTGGAGAAGATATCAGAAGATGGCATGCTCATAGACAGATTGGATTAACATTGTAAAACTGGTCATGATTCCAAAAGGAACCTACAGATTCAACACAATACACATTAAAATTACAACACAGCTCATTACATATTTGAATAAACAATGCTTGACTTCATATGGAAAAGAGAACAAACAAAAACACAGGATAGCTAGAGCACCTGCACCAAGAAAAAAGAACAATACCAAACAAACAAACAAAAAACAACCCAAACAAATGAATAAACAGAACCTGATTCCAAGCTCTAATATAGAGCTAAGTAAGAAAAAAACACATGGCATTGGCATAAAAACAGGCAGGTGAATTATTAGAATCAAATTGCAGACATGCATCCATACATCTTTGTACACCTTATATTTTTTTATAAAAAAAACTAAAATTATGTAGTGGGGGAAAAAGTGTCTTCACCATATAATGCTGCTCAGCTAGATGGTGGCATGACGAATGCAAACAGATCCATATCTTTAACCATGAAGCAATCTGCAGACCCAAGAAAATTAAATAACAAGGAGGGCTCAAGGGGGATGCATGAATTCCCCTGAAAAGTCAAAATGGAATACACGGGTTGGGGATTTAGCTCAGTGGTAGAGCGCTTGCCTAGGAAGCACAAGGCCCTGGGTTCGGTCCCCAGCTCCGAAAAAAAAGAAACCAAAAAAACAAAAATGGAATACACATTATGGGTAGAAGTTGAGGAAGGGGAAGAGGAATGATCAGGTCAAGGGAGGGACAAGGGAGAAATTGAGGTCGCGGCACATCTCATGGATGAGCTAGGAGCCTAGAACAATGGAAACTCCCAGAAATCTATGAGAGCTGACTCTAAGAATGTTAGCAATGGGGGATGTGGAGCCTGAAGTCGCCATATGCTATAACCAAGCAAGACTTCCAGTGAAGTGATTAGGACATAAATCTAGCGATGAAACCTTGACCTACAACTTCTCCTGCCTACAAGATATGCTTTGGTAAAGGTGACATAGAAATTTTGGAAGTGGCCAACCAATTCTTCCAGCTGGAGATCCATGCCACAAAAGGGAGTCCACTTCTGACATTGCTGGGAATGTAAGGAGCCAGAGGTTGAAGAGTGCAGAAACGTAGGACAGAACCAAATACTATTTGAAACAAAATTAATGAAATGATTCCAAATGATATTCTGCTAGACTGAAACTGGTGTACAGTACAGTTGTTTTCAAGGAGGTTTCACCCACCAATTGGTGAAAAGGTAGGCAGAGAACTACAGCCAAACTTTGGGTGGAGCTTGGCGAAGCCTGTGGAAGAGGAAGAGAAAGGATTGTGGAAGACAGAGGGTTCAAGGACACCACGTGAAATCTCACAGAATCAACCAGCTTGGGCCCATGAGGGCTCACAAGGAGGAAACCTATAAGAGACTGAAATAGGTCCTCAGCACACACATTATAGTTTTGTACCTTGGCCTTCTTGTGGGATTCCCTAACAGTGGAAGCATGAGCTACCTCTGATTCTTTTGGGACTTTTCAGGACCTTTTACTTTTAATGGCTTGCCTCATTCATCCTTAATACAAGGAGAAGTATCCAGTCTCACTGAAAACTGATATGCCAAGTTTAGTTTATAAGAATCCTGTCCTTTACAGAAGAGAAAAGAGCAGGAATGGGTATAGGGCGACTGTTTGGTGGGGAGAAGAACTGACAGGTGACAATGGAGGGGAAACTGTGATTAGGATGTGAAAAGTAGTAGTAGTAGTAGTAGTAGTAGTAGTAGTAGTAGTAGTAGTAGTAGTAGTAGTAAAGAACATAGTTTCACTGTGTTCCGTTGCTAAGAATCCAACCTTAGAAACATAAATCTAACTATTGTGACTAAGGGGAATTCATTGAGTGGGAAAAACATCATTTCATGGCTTCTTACTGTCTACCCTTACATGGAAAAGCCAGCTCCGAGATCATGAAAAGTAGTAATGGACAGGATATGTTATGAGATTCATACCTAAGCTTTTGAAACTACAAATGGTTCTATGTTAAAGAACTATTAGTATTCTGGTACAGTTATCTGTTTTAAATATTTATCTTTTGTGTGTTATACTTATCATGGGTATCAGCAGCTAATGAAACAAATCTGAGCCCATTTTTAAGCTGCTGCGTAGTAAGACAGTACTCACTGCCAAAGCTGAGATATGGTTGTATGGTTGTATGTTTATAATGGTGTATATTCTAGGTTAATGTTTCAGTTTTGATTTTCTTAAGAGACACCATGGCCACAGCAACTATTATAAAGGAAATGTAACTGGGCATGGATTACATTTCAGGGTTTAGTCCACCATCATGGCAGAAAGCATAGTGGCACACAGGCAAAAATGGTGCAGGGGAGGTAGCTGAGAATGCCAGATGGCAGGTAGCAGGAAGAGGGAGAAGTACTGGCCTGGCTCAAGCCCACCCTTAGTGACACGCTTCCTCCAACAAGGTCGCAACCTACACCAACAATGCTGCACCTCCTAATAGTGTCACTTCCTATGAGCCTTTGGGGGACATTTTCATTCAAAGCTCCGAATTCCACTCCTCTCCCCCACAAGTCTGCAGCTATATTATAATGAAAAATGCATTACCTCCAAGTTCCAAAGTTCCCAAAGTCTATTACTGTATCAGCACTGTTTAAAAGTCCAAAGTTCAAAGTCCTTTTTGAGACTCACAGTCTCTTAACTCTAATCCCCTGTAAAGTCAAAATAAAAGAACAGATCATATTCTGCCAACATACAATGGCACAGTATGTACAATACTATTCCAAAAGGGAGGAAAGGGGGCATAGTGAGGAAATACTGGATCAAAGTAAGAATGAAAACTAGCTGGGCAACCTCCAAACTCTGTATCTCCATGTCTGATATCAAAGTGCACTTCAAATCTCCAACTTCTTTCTGCTTTAACTGTAACACAGTTCTTTCTCATTCTTGCACTGGTTCCACACCCAGCTTACAGTTTTCCTTAGCATGTATTGCATGATTCTGGCATCCCCAACATCTTGGGGAGGGGGTCTCCAAGGCAACGCAGGGTTTATGTCAACAGCTTTACTCAATTGCTTCTCTAGGCCTCCATGTGGGAACACCCCTGCTACACAACTGACTCAGTTGCTTTCCTTAGTCGTGGAGGAAAATTCCATAACCCCATTCTTTTATCCTTGCCTCTAAAACAAGAGCAGTGTGACCAACATGTTTGGCTGCATCCAGGGACTGGAACATAGTCTCCCTGATTAAAGACTATTTCACTAGATACCTTTTTTCAGCAATATCCTTCTCCACCTAAGCTTGGATGTCATAGAACTTCCTCTGTACACTATGCTGGTGTTGAACTCTGGATCTCATGAAACTGCCTCCTGAGTGCTGGAGATAAAGCTCTTTGTGCCACCACACCTACCCCAAAAATTGTCTTTAATTTCTTTTCATGAGTCGGAAATTTAGCTGTATGTGGGATCTTGCTCCAAAGTCACCACTTCCTTTATTTCATTTAGAATCAGGCTTCTATTTATTTAAAATAAATTTATTTATACATTCATTTATCTATTCATCTATCTATCTATCTATCTATCTATCTATCTATCTATCTATCTATCTATCTATCTACCTACCTATTTTACATCACGTTTTCACCTTCCTCTACTCCTCCAAGTCTTTCACATGAAACATCTTGAGTCTGGTCCCCACAGTTCAAATCATTCTCAGGACAACTGTCTTTTCTTTTATTACTCATATGGTCCATTATGTCCATCTAAAAGTATTCAACTGCTTCCCTAAATCAAAATCCATAAGCTGTCATTCTTTCAAACAAAAGCATGGTCAGGCCTATCAAAGCCATACTCCATTTCCTCTTGCAAACTTCTCAGTGTTTTATTGCTGAGAAGAGACACTATGACCAGAGAAATTCTAATAAAGGGACTGGGATACAAATCAGAGATATAGACCATTACCCACATGGTGAGAAACATGACAACATGCAATATTTTAGTAAAGGCCATTCATCATAGAATTCTTTTTCAGTTGGGTTATTGAAAGATAGTGAGTTTTCTCACTCATAGGGAAAATATATGTTGAGTCCTTCAAGATAGTTACAAGGGGAAAGTATTTTAGTTTTTCATTTAATCTATAATTACCACTGAGATGTGAGATGGTTTGTATATGCTAGGGCAAGAGAGTGGCACTATTAGGAGATGTGGCCTTGCTGGAATAGGTGTGTCACCATGGGTGGGGGCTTTAATAACCTAGCGCTAGCTGCCTGGAAGTCAGTACTCTGCTAGCAGCCTTCAGATGAACATGTAGAACTTTCAGCTCCTCCTGCACCATACCTGCCTGGATGACTCCATGCTACTGTCTTGATGATAATAGACTGAAGCTCTGAACCTGTAAGCCAGCCCCAATTAAATGTTGTTCTTCTAAGCGTTGCCTTGGTCATATTGTCTGTTCACAGCAGTAAAACCCTGACTAAGACTAGATAGTTTTAATTATAGCAGATCTCCTGCTGCTAATGGCAGCATACTGACTACTCATCTGTAAGCAAGGACAATGCCATCTCCTCACTCATAAAGGTGCACTTTTAATATTACAGTCAAGAATCAAGGGAGATAGTAGGTTGACTGAGGTGAGTAAAATAGAAATTTGAGTTCCTCATCATGTATCTTATTTCTGCCATCCATGTTTTATCCAAACCATTCTCCTCAAAGTCCCAAAAGTCTCACGTAAGTTCCAACCATGATAAAAGTCCTACTATGTCTGCTTTATTAAAGCACGTGAGTAGGTGCTGGTCATGGTACTATATGCCTTAATCCCAGCACTTTCAAGGTAGTGGCTGGTGGATCTCCCTGAGTTTGAGGCCAACCTGCTCTACAAAGTGAATCCAGGACAGTCAGCGATTTTACACAGAGAAATACTGTCTGGAAAAACAGAAGAAATAATGTGAAAGAAAAAAATGAAATGTAAGTGTCTATTCTCTTGCTTTCTAAAGATTAACTGTTTCAACTTTGTTAGATGCAAGCAAGGGTGTATGAACTCTGAAACAGGTATTTCATTCAATTCCGGAAATTGTCAGGCTGAGAATTATTTTTGTTGTGTCGTTTATTGATATTTCATAGAATTAAGTATATTCTAATTACAGAATTAATTATTATAAAGACATGAAACAGAGTGAGAAAGAAGAGCATCCACAGGTCAGCAAAATATTTATGTTTATGACTCAGTAAGCACTACTGCCATTGGGACTCTGTGTCTACTTGACTCTTAGTCTGGAACAATTCAGACCAGGTGCACACTTCGATGGAACAGATAGTGGAGTTTACCAAAGGGAATGGGGCAGCCAGTAGGGATAAGAGTAACGATAGTTTTAAGGACCACTGTAATGTACACTTTGTTCATCAGGGAGTTTAAACCTATCTAATGTGTCTATGGAAAGCTTTTCTGAGAGGCATTTTCTTCTTTGGGTAAGTAGAAATCTCAGTTGTATGAACTCTTATATGAGGGAGCAAATGGCATGTCCTTGCTCCTTACTAGAAAGTTTTTTTCAAGGTTCAGCTCTCTGAGAGCCAGGATTAGCTTCCTAACAATAGTGGCCTGTGGGCTACTCAAAAGGTCACATCACCCCCTCAAGGCCAGAGATATAATTGAGGCTTCATTCCACTGATAAGCAATGAGAGACCTTCAGTTCTAGTGTTTGGTTCAACATATGTGTCTCCAAGTCCTTTAAATGCTGTAGTAGCTAAGTACCAACACCAAAGGATTTACCATCTTGCAAATAACATAATCCAGAAGACAGAAAGCTTATGTTTTACATTATAGTAGATGTTGTAGATATTATTAAAAGGAAAAAATGTTCACAGTCATAACTTCCTTTTAGTATTAAAAGAAAATCAATAAAAATATATCATCTTTCATGTGAAAATGAATCTATAGCACTGAAAATAATGCCTACAATCTTAAATACAGTGCAATGGGTAGGTCTGAAGTGTTAAGAGGAAGTGGTTGCAGCTGAAACAAGTCACAAACAGAATTAACACACACTTCGACAGTTAATCTTTATTAATTTTGAAATTGAGGCTTGATTAGGTAAGAGGAAGACTTACAGTACTTTTGGAAGCTGGAAAGCATAAATGCCATGTGCATAATATTCTTGAGGCTATAAACTGCTTCCATAGGCATTATTATAATTATATTGCTTGCAACTATTTATAGTGAGTAAAATAAAAGCCAGCAATAACTTGCTGCTTGGAAATATTGTTGGATTTAACTTAATGAAAGTATAAGAATATTAAAATCAGTATTTTATGGATAGGGTTTGTATAAAACACATTTCTTAAGCACTTTCTTTCTCAATAAAATGAATCAACTTCCTACAAAATTTGGCTTTATAATGCTAGTTTGCATATGAATCTTTACTTAATATGTATTATAAAATTATCAAGTTAGTATATGTTTTAGCTCACTTATAGCTTTAGAACTTTAATATTCATGAGATTGTATAGATAATGTTAACGGCATGTTTAATCTCTCTCTAAACACACACACGCACACATACACACACACACACAGTTTTTCTTCATCATTTTTGCAGTTTCATGTATGTTATATAATGAAGTACATAGAAATGCAAAACCTTTACCCATAATTTATCTTGATACACAAAACTAGTTTTCTTTAATCTCTTAGGACTAACTGTGAGATTGACCATGCATACTCCTTTAAAGAAAGCTCAGTTGGGGAACAGTGACAGATATAAGCTCACATAAAAATAGGATAAATCAGGATTATGAAAGTCCCTCATTTTAGTCTTTTTGGTTTAAATTCCCTGAGAGATATCTCAGGACAGTATGATTCCAGTTCTATAAACCCAAAAGAATTTTAACAAATTTGTAAGATTTCTCAACTTTTTTCCACCTTAGAAATAATAAGAAAAGGTGCTTTAGGTGCCAAATACGAACATTCCTATAATCTCAGACTATTGAGTCTTTATTTACATGCTGAGTAGCTACAGAACATGTACCTTTATTTTTTTTAAAAAGGAGTATTTTTTTTGAGAAAGTTGCCAAATTTCAACCTCAGTTTAGAGAGGGGTTCTGAGGAAGTGATGCTCACGAGAGACAAAAAGAATGACATGAATTCAAATTGTGGGTACAAGCTGACAGCCTGTGCTCGGCTCAAGACAGCTTTCTGAAGATCACCAGACAGCTCAGCTTTCAAAGCACAGTCTTCTATTTACTTCTCAGTTCAGTTGTCCACCCCAGGTTCTGTTCTATTATCCCACCAACCAGCATATTTTTACAATAGTACACTGACTCCTAGGAAAAGACAGCAAGCACATTTTTCTTAACAGTGCAAATGAATTAAAAGATCTGCCTGTCTTTGTAAGAACAGATAATAAGGTATATGGGTGGGATCCTGCTCTAAGATCACTGATGCCACCATACCTGGCCTAAGTTTACCTTGTCCCAGGTTTCTGCCTGCCTTTGTACCTGTCTGTCTTTGTATTTTTTCTGATAAGCTGGTTCATAGTGCAGCTGCCTTGCTCTTTTGGGTCTGTGAAGTCCCTCATTTAATTTATATTCCATCCTTATATTTTACATAGTTGAGAAATTACATAGTTTTGAACTCAAGTTTTCAGAGTTCTTTCCCATGGCCTTAAGCGTTTTACTGAAAGTCACAGCACTTGCCATATTTAAGGATATAATCACACCCATGTCTCCCCGCCTTGTGCTATCTCTGATTATCATTGGGTCATTAACCTTAACTGAGAGGACAGTCACCAATAAACTTGGCAGGGAGAATATTTCCTGAAGGAGGAACATAAAGTAAATTTTGTACGTTATTACATAAACAAGCCTCACACCCAGCAACTGTCAACAGTCATAAAGGCACATGGCCTCATTGCCCTGCTTCAGGGCAAGGAAAATACATCAGACAATCGCTTCCATATGGCCATCCAGAACTCTGCAGAAAGTCAAACTTTCCTCTCTGTATTATCACCCCAAAAATAAAAAATTTTATATTGTTTTCATTTATGGACTATCTACCATCTTATTCTTTGAGCTACCTTTACATTTTACATTTTTTATTTATTTTTTTAATTGGATATTTTCTTTATTTACACTTCAAATATTATCCCCTTTCCTCGTTTCCCCTCTGTAAACCCCCATTCTATGCCCTCTTGCCCTGCTTCTATGAGGGTACTTCCCCACCCACCCACCCAACCACTCCCTCCTGCCTCCCTGCCCTGGCATTCCTCTACACTGGGACATTGAGCCTTCACAGGACTAATAGCCTCTCCTCCCTTTGATGCCTGACAAGACCCTCCTCTGCTACATATGCGACTGAAGCCATGGGCTGCTCCATGTGTACTATTTGGCTGGTAGTTTAGTCCCTGGGAGCTCTGAGGAGTCTGGTTGGTGATATTGTTGTAAGTGTAGTACATTTACACAATGGAGTACTAAGCTGTTAAAAACAATGACTTCATGGAATTCTTAAGCAAATGGATGGAACTTGAAAATATCCTGAGTGAAATAACCCAATCACAAAAAACCGCACATGATATGCACTCACTGTTAAGTGGATATTAGCCCAGAAACTCAGAATATCCAAGTAAAATTCACAGACCACATAAAACTCAAGAAGAAGGAACACCAAACTGTAGATGCTTCCGTACTTCTTAGAAGGATGAACAAAATACAGGAGGAAATATGAAGGCAAAGTGTAGAACAGATACTGAAGGAAAGGCCATCCAGAGACTGTCCCACCTGGGGATCCATCCCATATATAGACACCAAACCCAGACACTATTGCAGATGCCAAGAAGTGCATGCTGACAGGAACCTGATTTAGCTGTCTCCTGAGATTCTCTGCCAGAGCCTAACTTTACCTTTTTAATGAAATGTAAGTTATAAACAAATAAGATCAACTCACATTTGACTAATAATTTATCTTCTCTTATTGCTTTCGAGGTGAGAGTTTTATTTAGTGTTGACAAGACTTAGTGAAACTCGTACTGGGGAATGATTTCCTCCACAATCTGCCATAACTGCCTAATAATTTATATAGAACCATGAGATAGAGGCTAGACTATACAGGAATTAACAAACAGGACAGGCTCATTTGTCCTTTCCTTGGCTGGAAGAGGACCTTGGCACCAGGTTATTTTCAGAGAGTTTTCTTAATCTAAATTTTAACTCAGGTGGAGGAAATTAGGATCTGACAGTCTCCCCACTTTCATTTTGTGTGTGTGTGTGTGTGTGTGTGTGTGTGTGTGTGTGTGTGTGTGTGTGTTATACATACTGGTCTATTTGTGTTCTTTGCCCATGTTTTACCTTTTATGGCCTTGAGCTATTTGGTTTAGATCCTATACTGCTGACCTGTATTTTCTCTTTAATATTAGTCATGAGGTTGTATTAGATCATGACACTAAACCTATGCATACATGAAAATAATACATATGCTGTTTTCGCATGATTCTCTGTGTGGTATCTATGACTGAGTTAATGATGTTCACATGATTGTGCTTATAGTAGCTGAAGTGGACACAGGTGTCTTCCTTGATCGTTCTCTATGCCTGAATTTACATTTTAATGTAATATTTCTCATTTGAATTTGCTGAAAGAATATCTATTTCCTAATTTGTACAAGCATTCACTTAAAACTCAAGTGATACTTTCTCATATATGTTCCTATTTTTCCTTCTCATTTTCATATTCAGAAAGATTAGCTCAAACTTGTATACTTAGAACTTAAATATTTCTTCAACCTTCTTTCTGAGGCACATGGCCATACTATTTCTTCCTGATTTCTGGTTTGTAGTCTTTTAGTTTTGCTTATGTCTTGTAAGCACCCAAAGCCATGAATTGTGTACAAAGCTTAGGCAGTTGGTCTAAGGAGGTGTCAGACCCTGTCAGCAGGTAGAGAGACCCAGTCTAACTCTCTGTTTTAGTGTGTAACAGTTTTTGATCCTTCATAGTGCCCGAGGTATCTTTGGGCTGTCCTATCCAAGATTCTAAATCCAATATCCCTCAACTTTTACTCCATCTTTCATCCCAGCAGGCACAGAATCAGGCTGTTTGCTCCTGCATTCTCTCCTCTTATTTTTGTACACAGAATTATTTCTCTTGCTTATTGTTTTATGTATAATTTTTATATCTATTATTAATAATGTCATTTTAAAAATCAGGAATATTTTAAACTAGTGAACATAGGCTAATAATCTTGAGCAGAGATGTCCTGTTTTTCTCTTAAGATTCTATCATACCTCCATGCATAAATTATCAATATACAGGCAATACATCTTGCTGTTTATATAGCACTCATTTTCTTGCATACTCTATATCATTTCAAACAGATTACAGAAACTAGTAGCAAAAAGTCACTCATAATCTTTGTTCATTACAATATATTTGATTCATGCAACAGTACACAATTGCCAAACATTCCCTGAGAAACCATTAATTTTTATCGTTGTCAACATCACAGTTTATATAAGATGCAAACCTGCCTGTGATGGTTCTCTTTTGTGTCAAATTGACTAAACAAACACTCTGGACATATGTGGGAGGGTGTTTTCAGGATTGCTTAGCAGAAGATGAAAGGCCCAGCATGACTCAAACACTGTATTTATTTCCATGACAACCAGAAAATATCATCTACTGTTGCATGCCCTGGATTTAAGGTTCTGCTTTTATTCAACTTGATTTTTGACACATTTGTGGATAGTAGAGGTAGCTTAATTCCTGCTTGTACCATGTATTCTTTTAGATGTGTTTATTCCCAGCCTACCAAAAGGAATAAAGGGTATGGAATACTATGACTTCTGTTGTGCAGATAGGCTAAAGGGCCCAGGATAAATAAAAGGTAGAGAGATAGAAGAGAGAAGATAGTCAGTGGTGAATCAGGATTCATCTCCCTCAACTTCTTGACTGATGATACCATACTACCAGAAAGGGATATTTGATCTCTTTGTATCTGGAATCATAGACAATTGTGAACTACCTGATTTGGCTTCTGAAAATGAGCTTAGATCCTTGGCAAGAGCAGTATGTTCTCTTACCCACTGAGCTATCTCTACAGTCCAGTCAGTATTGATCTTGTTTTCTCAGCATGTAAATGAAAGACAGAAGTCAAAAGGTATGAAACATTTTTAAATTCTATTTTTACAATTATTTTATATTTGTTGGAATAGAAGAAACTTCAGGTTCTTTTTATTACTTTATCATGTTTAATTTAAGGAGTTAGTGTGAATTAAAGCATTAAATAGATTTATCACATTTAATTGCAGACAGTTTTAAACTCTTGGTGGTTTAGTATAGCAAAATACCATTTTTAATAAAATGTTATTGAGATGCTCATATCTTCATGCCTGTTGTAAATAACATAAAGTAATGATTTTAGACTTCTTCAGATAACTTAAAGGCAATATAATCCAAAAGAAGTTACATACGTAGATCACAACACATGAGTTATCATAAATGAGCTCAAGCACGACAAAATTGAACATGGTGAGGGGAAGTGGTCCTAAAGTCTCAGTCTTATCCAACAGGCTAATGGTAATTGATAACTATTGGGAAAGGGAGAGTCGGTCTTTCTTAAAAGTACATAAACAGGTGATTTGACCATGTCCTAGAGGAAGGCTTTACATCCAAGTG
Organism: Rattus norvegicus; assembly: GCF_021556685.1. Taxonomy (NCBI): domain Eukaryota; kingdom Metazoa; phylum Chordata; class Mammalia; order Rodentia; family Muridae; genus Rattus; species Rattus norvegicus. Next base: position 107,900,928 of record NC_141537.1, on the reverse strand, counting down.
AACAAGGGCAGCTTCAACTACACTTAATGAGTTAAAAAATTGCCAAAATAAAAAAAAATTCCCAAACCAAACCAACCAACCAACCAAACAAACAAACAAAAACCAAGAACAGAAGCTAAGGCAGAGGGAAAGAAAACAGAACTTGGAGGAATCAGGGGCAAATGTGTGTGTGTGTGTGTAGTTAGTACTGTATAATGCTATCACTAGTATAGTTCCTGTACACTTCTCACGACACTCATAATAGCAAATAGAATAATAATATGAAGTAACATTGAAAGAATAGATATAAAATGATATAATAAAATGCTTACTACTACCCATAAGAAATAGCATTTAAAACACAAGAATTCACAATAAAACCTGACAACATTAAATACTGTTAAGGATATGAAGAAATTGTTATAGTTTTATGAAAAAAATCTGGAAATTTTTAAAAATATATGTTATGTGGTTATGTGCCAGGTATCGTATATTATAGCATATGTCATCATATATCTTATATCATATATTGTGTTATATGCCATATATCATATTATATATATTATATTTATTATGTATATCATATATCATAATATATCACCATATACAATCATATATCATCACATATGTGATGACACATCATATATCATATGTCACATATCAGATATCACATCTCACTTCTCATACAGAAGCAAATATTCTTGTAGCCTTATTGCTAATAACCTGAGTGTTACTCAGTAGACAAATGATTATACAAATTTTACTATTTCTTTATAAGACAAAGCATGAGCCACTGATCTAAACAACAGCGCAAATGAAGCATCAACAATTTAGCTAAATGAGAAAGTTTAATCATTAAAATTGTACTCTACATGTTTATAATTATATTGAAATAAAACCATTGTAGTAAAAATTAGTTGGAGTTTTCTATCCCACGTTTGAGTATTCAGTTTCCAAATAAAATTCATAGAGCCGTATATATTTATCATAGCACTTAATATATTAATAGTACTAGATCTGGGCAGATGTCAACCCTCTGGGCCATTTTGTCTACCTCCCTGATAATAACCTAAAATATGTCTTGCCATGTTCCACCTAAGCCATTGTTACTTTGATCAATAGCCCTCATGGCCAGTTCTCACAATTTCTTATCCCGTGATGCTTTATCCTCTCTGTTCTCCCTTCTTCATGGCCTCTGTCTCAGACCCCAAGCCTTGTAAATGAAGTCATACCTATTTGTTATCTACCCAGCTTTATACTGTAGGCATCTTTAAGAAACCAATTGTTCAGACTTAAAGAGTAAGGTTACATGGCATCACTTAGTGTATATGAGGATTTCCCTTGTCCCCAAAGCAACCAGATCTTGGGGGCCAGTATTTAGGATTAAAATAGCAACAGATCAAACCTCAACAACAAGTATTAGAAATTATCAATACGTTAGTAGTTAAAATGTTGAGAGGCATAGAGATGTAATTACAAAATGGAAACAGAATTGTGTATGTGAACAATAATAATCACATTATGTGTGTATATATGTATACAATAATACATATATCATATGTCATATAAAACATACGCCATTTACATTACATATTATGTCATTAACTATATTTTCCCCTATTTATCGAAAGATTGATTCTGTGGTTTAATATTAGACTTGTCACATCAGGCACACATGTCGTCCACAAATATACATGAAGACAAACACTCATACACATAAACAAAAATAAGTAAATCTTAAAATCATACAAGCTAAGAGCTGAGAGAGGCAAATCAGCAATGTTTTTCTCCTGGCACGAATGATGATGGCTTGATTCCAAAACTCACAAATGAAGCTAGGAGTGGTGACTCCATCTTGTAATACTAGTGCTAGGGAAGGCAGAAACAGTTGGTCACAGATAGCCAAGGCCAATCTGCCTAGATTACTTGCTGAGGAAAGATAATGTCTCAAAACAAAATGTGGATGATGTCAACAGGGTGATGATATTGAACAGGTCTTCTACTTTACACATATATGCACACAAACATATATACCACCTCCAATAAAATCATATATTACCTACTTTAAATAATATTTAAGTGATGAATAAATTGGAAATTATCTTAGAAATAACCCAGAAAGGACTGTGTGTGTGTGCGCGCGTGTGTGTGTGTATGTGTGTGTGTGTGTGTGTGTGTGTGTGTGTATTTTTTTCCTTAGGCATTAAATTGTTCCCTTCTTGTTTGTCTCAAAAATAAATCAAAGATAAAGGTTTGGGCTAATGGAATCTAGGCAGGAAGGGATGGAGATAAGATATAAAATTAAGCTGTGCAACTTTTGAAAACAGTGCAAACAGACATCATCTGGAACTGTGTAAGTAAATTTCCTTTGCTAGAAAGAAAAGCATTGTTATGGAGAAGACAGGGAGCCCCTTCTCCTGAAAATGCTTGCAGGCACCCTAGACTGCCTGCCTACCTAGAGTAAGAATTACCCCATGGAACAACTTTCATGTTTCTGTTATTCAACAGTGTGACTGGGTTTACATTTGAGAAATGATAGCGTTATAGTAAGATGCTAAATCATAAGTGATGTCATTGTTAAGTGGGAATTACTAACAACGTGGAGTAGAGTGAAAGGAAATAGTCAAGCATGAAATTATACAGATCAAAAAAAATCAAGAAAATTTCATGAAATGAAAATAAATTTAAAATAGTCTTTAGAAATTATCACCTATATTAAGTTGTGAGTCATAACTTCATAGTATATTTGAGAAATGATAATTTAGTAAAATGCTTAGCCCTGATGAAGTCACAACATGAACCTGTTAAAACATGTACATTTAATAATTTACCTTTTGATTAAAATAATTAGAGATCCTTGTGAAAATTCGCATGTTGTCTTAGACAGGGTTTTATTGCTAGGAAGATACTATGGCCAAGCAAATTCTTATAATTGGATTGCCTTACATTGCAGTTTCAGTCCATTATGATCATGGCAGGAAGCATAGAGGCCTGCAAGCAGACATATGCTGGAGAAATAGCTGACTGTTTTATATCTTGGTCTGAAGGCAGCCAGAAGGGAACTGTCTTCTTTAGGTAGCCAGGAGAAGAATATCATTCACGCTAGGCAGAGCTTAAGCTTAGGAGACCTCAAAGCCCACCCAAACATTGACATGGTTCCTCCAACAAGGCAAAATAGTGCCATCCTCCATAGGTCAAGCATTCAAGCACATGAGTCTATGAAAGACAAACTTATTAAAACCACCACAAGTAATATTTTTTTGAGTCTGAGTAAACAAAAGAACTGTCACTTACTCAACATTCCAAATAATTCCAGTGTATAGGTACTCAGATGAAGAATTATTACTTCAGAGAATTTAAATAGCAGATGGGGACACAGTACAGAAAATTGTACATTTGAATATCTTTGATTCTCAATGCAGAGTCAAAAATGTGAAATAAAATTTTATTACCTGTCCTCAACATATAAATAGATCATATATCAAATATTAACAATGTATTTTAGTTTTTGCAACTCAACATATATCTTTAAAATCTTTAAATATTGGAATTCACTGGCTATAGTCAACAAAGTTGAAATATAAGTAGTGTCTTTGGGAAGTTATGTAAATTACATTCCAGATTATATAGTTATCAGGGGTTTTAAGATAGCCGTAACAACTGGGAATGTTTAAATTACAGTCAGGCTCATATTCAGTTTATTTATTATTTGTCTTTGGCCACTGATAGACAGAAGGGGGTGAGCTGATATAAGATAAATCCAACATATTTATAAATCTCTGGTTATTACAAGAGAAAGGAGAGAAGAGGGAAGGAGAGAAACAAGCCTGGTGAAGAATGGCTTTGTCAAGAATCTAGCAGTGCTTCTTTCTACACAAAAATTTGGAAGCCTGCACTGAAGCATGAGTCTTCAGGACACCTCAACTATAGAGAGATACAGTTGGATGTGAACAATTCCAGCATGTTCACCTCGTGTCGCCAGAGTGACAGAGCATAGACAGTGCAGTTGAGTTTATGCCCGTATTTATTTACATCGAAGGATGGACAGCTCTGAATATGACCTCAAATATACTATGAAGTTATGACTCACAACTTAATATAGGTGATAATTTCTAAAGACTACTTTAAATTTATTTTCATTGCATGAAATTTTCTTGATTTTTTTGATCTGTATAATTTCATGCTTGACTATTTCCTTTCACTCTACTCCACGTTGTTAGTAATTCCCACTTAACAATGACATCACTTATGATTGTTTCACTCCCAGGTTTAGTTCTATTTCTACCATGAAATATGCATTTGGAAAACATAATTCTGGGTTGAAATCTATAGAAGGGAGAGCTTATCAAAGGAGCAAAGTTGAAATCACCGAGAAAGTAACTACTCTTAAACAACCATTTTTTTCCTCAAAAGAAATGCAGTAGTATATTTTATCTAATATAGCAGTAAATAAATATCCTTTAGAGTCAGCCTCAGTGTTGGACTGATACTTAAGTGGTTAAGATCACTTGCTAAGATGCTAGCGAGAATGTGGAGAAAGAGGAACACTCCTCCATTGTTGCTGGGATTGCAGACTGGTACAACCCTTCTGGAAATCAGTCTGGAGGTTCCTCAGAAAATTGGACATTGAACTACCTGAGAACCCAGCTATACCTCTCTTGGGCATACACCCAAAAGGTGCCCCAACATATAACAAAGACACGTGCTCCACTATGTTCATAGCAGCCTTATTTATAATAGCCAGAAGCAGGAAAGAACCCAGATGCCCTTCAAAAGAGGAATGGATACAGAAAATGTGGTACATCTACACAATGGAATACTACTCAGCTATCAAAAACAATGACTTTATGAAATTCATAGGCAAATGGATGGAACTGGAAAATATCATTCTGAGTGAGGTAACCCAATCACAGAAAAACACACATGATATGCAGTCATTGATAAGTGGATATTAGCCCAAATACTTGAATTACCCTAGATGCACAGAACACTTGAAACTCAAGAAGGATGACCAAAATGTGAATGCTTCACTCCTTCTTTAAAAGGGGAAAAAGAATACCCTTGGGAGGGAATAGGGAGGCAAAGTTTAGAACAGAGGCAGAAGGAACACCCATTCAGAGCCTGCCCCACATGTGGCCCATACATATACAGCCACCCAATTAGACAAGATGGATGAAGCAAAGAGTGCAGGTGGACAGGAACCGGATGTAAATCTATCCTGAGAGACACAGCCAGAATACAGCAAATACAAAGGCGAATGCCAGCAGCAAACCACTGAACTGAGAATGGGACCACCGCTGAAGGAATCAGAGAAATGACTAAAAGAGCTTGAAGGGGCTTGAGACTCCATATGAACAACAATGCCAACCAATCAGAGCTTCCAGGGACTAAGCCACTACCCAAAGACTATACATGGACTGACCCTGGGCTCCAACCTCATAGGTAGCAATGAATAGCATAGCAAGAGCACCAGTTGAAGAGGAAGCCCTTGGTCCTGCCAAGACTGAACCCCCAGTGAACGTGATTGTTGGGGGGAGCGCGGTAATGGGGGGAGGATGGGGAGGGGAACACCCATAGAGAAGGGGAGGGAGAGGGGTTAAAGGGATGTTGGCCTGGAAACCAGGAAAGGGAATAACAATTGAAACATAAATAAGAAATACCCAAGTTAATAAAGATGGAAAACAGATCACTTGCTAATCTTGTAGGAATCCCATGCTTTTGTCTCAGCCTGCGCATGCCAGCACACAATCATCTGTTACTCCAGTTCCAGAGGTTCTGACATTCTTTTTTATCTTTACAGGCAAAAATTGTACATGTGGCAACATTAACACAGATGCACATAAAGCTCTCATACACATGAAAAAAAAAAGAAAATTCAGTTGATATGAGCCTTTGTATCTTTTTCCATGAACAGGGGAATCATTATTTAATAGAGAGTATCAAAATGATCAAATACAATAATAATTAGTGGTAAGTTATTTAAATGCTAAATATAGGTGGACTATATGAATCAGAGACATATGTCAGAAAGAAAATGAGCTGGGACAGTAGCCTTAAGTTTGAATCTTAATTTTTTAAACATGGAATATATGTTGTCATATTAGTGTTTGAATACAGAGGAGGTCATGAATGAGAAAGGGTCCTTCTCACCTATGGCAGAGAAATGCTCAGGGTCATTAAGTACTAAGGATGACAATGGTAATAATTGTAAAGAAGTTGAGAGGCTGAGTAGATAATCATTCTTCTACTAAGTAGTTCTGTTCCTCAAACTCAAAGTTGAGTACAAAAAGGAATGTCAGATTTGATCAGAATTCCACTCTGATTATGTTGTGTCAGCATTTCCACTTCTGTTATGCCTCAGCACATGAAGGCATACTTTATCTACATGTGCCTTTTGTGGAACAAACCTTGTTAATCATCCTTCAGATTGTCCATCCTTGTTCCCATACTCCTCTCTAATATTTGAAATCCATCTCTTGGAATGGCTACATCTTAGAAAACAAATTCAAAGTGATAGTAAGAGACAGAGTTAATTTTCTTCATGGGACAAACAAACTTTTTAAATCAATGTATTGAACTATGCATCAAATCTGAGGATTTAAATTGTGGTAACTGCTACTAGGAAAGTGACTTACAGAGTTGAAGAAGACTGGCAATGATTTTGGGTTGTTTCCTGTATAGTCAAAGGAGTTTCTCAGAGTTTATTAGTAGAACATGAAACCTAAAGAGGGGCACATGTCATTCATACACACACACACACACACACACACACACACATATATATATATATATATATATATATATATATATATATATATATCCACCAAAACTAGATAAGAGGATGAAGCTAAGAAGTGCAGGCTGACACTGGATATAGATCTCTCCTGACAGACACAGCAGGAACATGTCAAATACAGAGGTGAATGTTGGAAGCAAAACACTGAACTGAGAACAGGACTCCTGATGGAGAAATTAGAGAAAGGACTGAGAGGATTGAAGGGGCTTGCAACCCCATAAAAACAACAATGCAAACCAACCAGAGCTTCCAGGGACTGAACCACTACCCAAAGACTATACATGGACTGACCCAGGGCTCCAACTGCATATGTAGCAGTGAATAGCCTTGTCGGGGCACCAGTGGAAAGGGAAGTCCTTGGTCCTGCCAAGGTTGGACCCTCAGTGTAGGGGATTGTCGGGGGGAGAGGTAAGGGGGATTGGATGGGGAGGGGAACACCCTTTTAGAATGGGAGGAAGAGGGGTTAGAGATGGACAGGAAACCGGGAAGGGGAATAACATTTGAATTGTAAATAAATACCCAATTTAATAAAAATGGGGGAAAAAAGAAGGTCACATGTATACTTACAGTGATCAACATTTTGTGGCACGAAAGGATTTTACAGAACTTCTACCTTGGAAATCATTCACTTTTACTTGGGATTATGTTCTTCAAAAATTAAGAACACTGTCATATTTTTTCATAAATGTGTACTAGCAAGTTGATATCATAGGAAAATACTTTCAGGTTTGAAACAGGAAAGACAGAGGGTTGATGACTGAGAAGACTGACCTTGTGGAGATTTTGTAAGGTATCTAAAAATATGAAATGCCTTAAGCTTTTGAGAATCAGGTTAAGAAGCATAGGGTGCTTTCTCATTAAGATTTTATTAATCTCAATGAAGTTCCCATTATATTTACCCTAATAAATAAATTTGAATAGAAATTACCTTTGGAATAATGAATACCTTTGACTCCTTGCTGCTATGGTATCTATTGACAAGATAGTTTAGCAATTGCCTGCCAATTTTAATTCATCCATGTAAATCAGGACCTATAAATTCTAAAGTCCTTGTGGCTACAGAACAGCATAATGGAAAATAGTCAACTGGAAATGTGCTTTAAGGCAAATGATCATCAGTTGTGACTTACAATACAGAATAGTACCTCTCTTCTAAGCACTTCTAAGACAGGTATTTTTTTTTTCTTTAATTTTTTATTATATATTTCTTTTTTTTTCTTTTTTTTTCTTTTTTTTTTTTATTAACTTGAGTATTTCTTATATACATTTCGAGTGTTATTCCCTTTCCCGGTTTCCGGGCAAACATCCCCCTCCCCCCTCCCCTTCCTTATGGGTGTTCCCCTCCCAACCCTCCCACCATTGCCGCCCTCCCCCCATAGACTAGTTCACTGGGGGTTCAGTCTTAGCAGGACCCAGGGCTTCCCCTTCCACTGGTGCTCTTACTAGGATATTCATTGCTACCTATGGGGTCAGAGTCTAAGACAGGTATTTTAAAAGGGTTGATATACCGATATCTTTTTTGGTTAACCTGATTGCTATTTCTACAGAAAGAATAATTCTCGTAAATAATCACTGAAAAAAATGATGAAATACTCAAATGGTAATGCAAATTTTATGGAATATTTCTTTTAAAATACATAAAACACCACTAACTATATATACATACATAAGCGTGTATATGTATTTAAGTGCACCAACTACCTAAATTGCCCCCAAGTTGCCCTTTAAATATGTTACAAAAGTAGAATTTGTTTTCCTGCAATATCAAATACCCTGTATTAAATTGACTAACATCCTCTTTACTTCATAGCATATTCTAAAATTACTGGTAAGTATTTATTATAGGAGATAATTTCCCATTCTCAAGCAGAAACACATGGGGGAGTGCTGGTGTTGTTTCCAAAAGAAAATTAAAGCTAAAATTATTAAATTAGTTTAATGAAAAAATATAGTATGGAAGAAACATGACTTTGTATCTTTGTTTTTTTTTTCTTTTTGTGTCAGCTGTTGTTAAAGGCATTGAGCAAATAGTTGTGTGTTCTAGAATAAATATTAAAATCTGTCATGTCTGTAGGACGTTTGCATGCTGACACTTACCTAGACAAAGTGGTCCTCTGAGAGCACACCATGGAAAAGCCTATCTAACCAGTCACTCTCACAGAGAAGGGCACAGGATAAGCAGAAAGAGCTAAAACTTTTCTTCAAAAAGTTGTTGGCCAAGGAGACATCCATCAACACAACATGGACTGATAGTATTATGTTTCCATAAGGATTGCCAAAGATAATTTGCCCTGTGAGAGACATGCAGGCCTCTTGTTATTTAAAGTGCTTAGCTATGTTCAGAAACACTAGCAGAGGGCATCAAATCCCATTACAGATAGTGAGCCCTCATGTGGTTCCTGGGAATTGAACTCAGAACTCAGAATTTTTGGAAGAACAGTAAGTGCTCTTAACCAATGAGCCATCTCTCCAGCCCCTAACATGGTCAGCTATGTGCTGCCACATGGCACAGAAGTAAACCCTGACAGCAGACTGTTTCAGTGTGCTCATTGATGAAAAACACAAGTTGTCTGAATAGCTGTAAGTTTTTTATTGGATAGCTTATGTATTTACATTTCAAATGTTATCCCTTTCATGGTTCCCTCCTCTCCTATTCCCCCATCTCCTTTTCTCTACAAGGGTATTCCCCCTCCCACACCCGCACTACCACATCAAAACCCTGGCATTTCTCTACACTGGGGAATCAAACCTTCACAGGACCAAGGGCTTCTACTACTACTGATGCCAGACAATAAATATGCAGTTAAAGCCATGGGACCCCCAGGTGTACTATTTGGTTGGTGGTTTAAGTCCATGGGAACACTGAGGGCTCTGGTTGGTAGATATTGTTGTTCTTCTTATGGGTTGCAAACTCCTTCAGCTCCTTTAGTCCTTTCTCTAACTCCTCCATTGGGGTTCCTGTGCTCAGTCTGATGGTTAGCTGTAAGCATTTTAATCTTTATCAGTAAGATTCTGGGAGAGCCTTTCGGAAGACATCCATATTAGGCTTCTGTCACCAAGTACTTCTTGGCATCAGCAATAGTGACTGGATTTGGTGGCTGCATATAGGATGGATCCCCAGGTGGGGAAGTCTTTGGATGGCTTTCTTTTAGCCTCTGTTCCATTCATTTTCCTTGTACTTCCTCCTGTGAGTATTTTCTTCCCCCTTCTAAGAAGTACGAAATCATCCACATTTTGGTCTTCCTTCTTCTTGAGCTTCATATGGTCTGTGAATGGTATCTTGGGTATTCCAAGATTTTGGGGTAATATCCACTTATCAGCAAGAGTATACCATGTGTGTTCTCTTGTGATTGGGTTATCTCACTTGATATTTTATTATTTTTTATTATTTTATTATTTTTAAAAATAATTTATTTTTATTGGATATTTTTATTTACATTTAATATTATCCAATATCTTGTTTTCCTCTCCATAAACCCCCTATCCCATCCCACCTTCTTCTATGAGGATGTTCCCCCTCCATAAACACCCACCCTTTCCCACCTTCCCGCCTTCCCGCCCTGACATTCCCTTACATTGCGGGGTGGGTACAGCCTTGGCTGGAAAAAGGGCTTCTCCTCAAATTGGTGCCCCAAAAGGCCATCCTCTCTGCTACATATGCAGCTGGAGCCATGGGTCTGTCCCTGTGTACTCCTTGAGTGACAGTTTAGTCCCTGGGAGCTCTGGTTGATTGGTACTGTTCTTATAGGGTTGCAAGCCCCTTCAGCTCCTTTAATCCTTTCTTTAACTCCTTCAATTGGGACCCTGTTCTCAGGTCAATAGTTGGGTGCTAGCATTCACCTCTGTATTTGTCAAGCTCTGGAAGAGCCTCTCAGAAGACTGTTATATCAGGCTCCTGTTAACATGTAATTCTTGGCATCAGCAATATTGTCAGGGTTTAGTGGCTGTATGCTTATGGGCTGGATCCCCAGGTAGAACAGGCTCTGAATGATCATTTCTTCAGTATCTGCTCCAAAAGTTGTCTCCATAACTACTCCTATGAATATTTTTGTTTCCCATTTTAAGAAGGACTGAAGCATCTGCACTTTGTTCATCCTTCTTGAGTGTCATGTGGTCTGTGGATTGTATCTTGGGTAATTCAAGCTTTTGGGCTAATGTCTACTTATCAGTGAGTGCATACTATGTGTGGTTTTTGTGTGATTGAGTTACCTCACTTAGGATAATTTCTAGCTCCATCAATTTGCCTATGAATTTCATAAAGTCATTGTTTTTAATAACTCAGTAGTACTCCATCCTGTAAATGTACCACAGTTTTTGTATCCATTCCTCTGATGAAGGACATCTGTGTTCTTTCCAGCTTCTGGCCATTATAAATAAGGCTACTATGAACATAGTGGAGTATGTGTCCTTGTTATATGTTGGAGCATCTTTTGGGTATCTGCCCAGCAGTGATGTAGCTTGGTCCTCAAGTACTACTATGTCCATTTTCTGAGGAACACCTAGACTGATTTCCAGAGTCATTGTAGCAGCTTGCAATCCCCCCCCCAAAAATGGAGGAGTGTTCCTCTTTCTTCACATCCTCCCCAGCATCTGTTGTCATCTGAGTTTTTGGTCCTGGCCATTCTGACTGGTGTGAAGTGGAATGCCAGGGTTGTTTTGATTTGCATTTCCCTGATGACTAAGGATGTTGAACATTTCTTTAGGTGCTCTTTGACCATTCAGTATACCTCAGATGAGAATCCTTTGTTTAGCTCTGCACCCCAATTTTTAATAGGGCTATTTGATTCTCTGGGGTCTAACTTCTCGAGATCTTTGTAAATTTTGAATATTAGACCTTTATTGGATGTAGGATTGGTAGAGATCTTTTTCCAATCTGTGGTTGCCATTTTGTCTTAATGGCAGTGTCCTTTGCTTTTGCAATTTCATGAAGTCCCATTTGTCAATGCTTGATCTTAGAGCATAAGCCATTGGTGTTCTATTCAGGTAATTTTTCCACGTGCCGATGTATTCGAGGCTCTTCCCCAGTTTCTCTTCTATTAGTTTGAGCGTACATGGTTTTATGTGGAGGTCCTTGATCCACTTGGACTTGAGCTTTGTACAGGGCAATAAGAATGGGTCGATTTGCATTCTTCTACATGCTGACCTCCAGTTGAACCAGCACCATTTGTTGAAAATGCTATCTTTTTTTTTCCCACTGGGTAGTTTTAGTTCCTTTGGCACAGATCAAGTTACCATAGGTGTGTGGGTTCATTTCTGGGTTTTCAATTCTATTCCACTGATCTACCTGCCTGTCTCTGTACCAATATCATACAGTTTTTATTACTCTTGCCCTGTAATACTGATGAGGTCAGCGATGGTGATTCCCCACAGAAGTTCTTTTATTATTGAGAATAGTTTTTGCTATCATGGATTTTTTTTTTGTTATCCCAAATGAGTTTGCAAATTGCTCTTTCTAACTCTATGAAGAATTGAGTTGGAATTTTCACAATGATGGCATTGAATCTATAGATTGCTTTTGGCAAAATGTCCATTTTTACTATATTAATCCTGCCAATCCATGAGCATGGGAGATCTTTCCATCTTCTGAGATCTTGTCACACAGATCTTTCAATTGCTTTGTTAGAATCAAATCAGTGTATTTTATTTTATTTTATTTTATTTTATTTTATTTTGGCTGTTTAGGGGACAGTTTAATCAACAGCCACACAGCATAGCTGAGGCTGCACAGCAATCCCCATGCCCATGGCCGTGCATGGGGTATTTTATGTCGTGACTATTGTGAAGGGTGTCATTTCCCTAATTTCATTCTCAGCCTGTTTATCCTTTAGTAAAGAGAGGCTACAGATTTGTTTGAGTTAATTTTATATCTAGGCACTTTGTTGAAGTTGGTTACCAGGCTTAGTAGTTCTCTGCTGGAACTTTTGGGGTCACTTAATTATACTGTCATATCATCTGCAAATAGTGATATTTTGACTTCTTTCTTTCCAATTTGTATCCCTTTGTCCTCTTTTTGTTATCTGATTACTCTGGCTAAGACTTCAATTACTATATTGCATAAGAAGGGAGAGAGTGGGCAGGCTTGCCTAGTTCATGATTTTAGTGGGATTGCTTCCAGTTTTTCTCTATTTAGTTTAATGTTGGCTACTGGTTTGCTGTACATTGTTTTTACTACATTTACATATGGGTGTTGAATTGATGATCTTTCCAAGACTTTTATCATGAAGGGATGTTGAATTTTTTCTAATGCTTTTTCAGCATCTAATGAAATGATCATGTGGTTTTTTTCTTTGAGTTTGTTTACATAGTGGATTAAGTTGATGGATTTCTGTATATTGAACCACCCCTGCATCCCAGAAGTTTAGCCTACTTGATAATGCTGACTGATCATTTTGATGTGTTCTTGGATTCAGTTTGTGAGAATTTTATTAAGTATGTTCGCATCGATATTCATAAGAGAAATTGGTCTGAAGTTCTCTTTTGTTGTTGGAGCTTTGTGTAGTTTATGTACAGTGCAATTGTGGCTTCAAAGAACCAAATGGTAGTGTTCCTTCTGTTTTTATTGTGTGGAATTATCTGAAGAGTATTGGTATTAGATTTTCTTTGTAGGTTTGATAGAATTCTGCACTAAACCCGTTTTCCTGGATTTGTTTTGGCTGGGAGACTTTTAATGACTGCTTCTATTCTCTAGTAGGTATTGGACTGTGTAGATAGTTTATCTGATCCTGACTTAACTTTGCTACCTGGTTTATGTCCAGAAAATTGTCCATTTCATCCAGATTTTCCAGTTTTGTTGAGCATAGGCTTCTGTAGTAGGATCTGATTTTGTTAATTTGGATACTTTCTGTGTGCCTTCTGGTTAGTCTGGGTAAGGGTTTATGTATCTTGTTGATTATCTCAAACACCAAGCTCTTGGTTTTGTTGATTATTTGTACAAATCATGATACTCATTGGCTCAATGATTCTCTCAGACATTTCTCCTAAAGTAATTAATGTTGGCCTTTTACCATTATAAGCCTTGGTGCCTTTACTGGAAAGAAAAGTGGATTTGCTACGTATGTTGTAGTTAAAACAGAGAGTTTGGAAACCTGTGCTGTACATGCACAGCCAGAACTGAAGCTAGCAGAAAAGAGGAATTCAACTTAAGTGGAACAATTTTCTTCTTTTTAGTTGAAAACATCCTCCAAAATAAACACATTTCTTCAGATTCAGGATAAAAAATATTAAGGATTAAAAAATAAAAGGATGGTTTCAACACTACAGATTCTAGAAACATCGGAAATGAAAGATCCAGAGAGCAAGACATTCTGTCCTCCTCAGAATTATGTAAATCAATGACCAGAACAGAATGCAAGGATTAGCAGACCCAAGTAAAGGCAGAGAGGGATTCTTAACTGTAGAGTCTGCAGTGTTACTATGGAGAGGTCAGGCATGTGCTAAGGCAGGAACACCTGCAACAGTGTAAAATAAAGATTTACACTAACACATAATTCACCAGCCTAACTGCCACACAGGAGACATAGGCCTTTGCCGCAGCTTAGGAACTGAAACAGGCACTTGCTCTCTACCCTGAAAAGTTCAGTTCTCAATCTTTTATACAAAAAGATATCTGACTCCCAAAAGTTTTCCCTAAACACCCCCCCTCACACACACACACACACACACACACAAATAATATAAATCATTGATTTATATATAATATAAATATTGATTTAAAGATCTTTACAATTTAAGGAATCCAACCTCACACTTATCAAGATGAGGGAGTGAACATCTTTGACCTGGACCATCATATGTAAATTTTGGCTTGACAAGTTGGCAGTAGTAAAAGTTTCAGCTTTTGCTAGTGGTCTGCTTCATGGCCTTTGTGTCTATTTAATTTGCTTACAGTGAATGAGCTGTCAACCTTCTGGAAAGAGAAGTGTTCATATGTTCATAGTCGAGAGTTTGTGAACAATTTCTTAATTGAAAGCCAGAGTTTGCTGGAGGTTGTTGCTCTGGTCCAAAGCAAAAGTAAACAACCTGGATTGTGTTCTCCAGTTGGAGAATTAGTCACAGGAAAAAGGCCTTTGATCAGTGGAGGGCCCAGAGCATTGAGAAAGACAGTAATCCAGTACCAATATTTATTTACTTGAAGGAGAAGCTATAGGATATACTATACACAATAGAAGCACTCCCTTAACCATTGATTTTTATGAATTATTGAATTCTCATAGAGGGTAAAAGTAAGATGTTCTCTGTCTTCTTAAGCTTGGGGAGCAAAACATACTTTACTAAACCTTTTCTTCACATCTCATTAATTTACCCTTTTGTTGGGGAAAATGTTAAAAGGGGGCTAATCAAATTCATCACATGCACATTTGACAGATTATAGTAGATTGCCTTTTCCATTTTAAGAAAATATAACTAACAACATCTAATTATCTTTAGATAAAAGCATTCATTAAAATTCCAATATTGATGATCACAGCATTATTCTTCAAAACTGTCAAGGTTGTTAAGGATAGAAGATAGACAAATATATATATATAAATATATATATATATATACATATAGATAGATAGATAGATAGATAGATAGATAGATGATAGATAGATGATAGATAGATAGATAGATGATAGATAGATAGATAAATATATAGATAGACAGACACACAGACAGATATATCATAAAACATACCTAAATAAATACATAAAATAAAAACCTGGAGTATACCTTGTCCACTGTAGAAGAGCACAAGGAAATGTGAAAACTAAACACACTATGGAATAATGAATGGAACCCAGAAAAAAAACGCAGTAATTTAAATTATGAATATACTTTAGTTATTCCTATGTTAATTTTCCTAAGTTTCAGCCTCCAAGTCTCTTGAATGTAAGCAGTTCACAAAGACAATTGACAGACCTATGGCAGTGACTGTGTCACTTTGGGAACTTTTTAAAAATTATTATACATTTATTCTTGAAAGTTTCTATTTTAAAAATATAAACAAACAATAAAATATTCTGAAATATGTTACAGAATTTTCTCTTTTTTATTGACTATCTTTTATTTACATTTCAAATGTTATTCCCATTCCCAGTTTTCCAGACATAAGCCCCCTATACCATCCCCTTCCACTTCTGCTATAAGGGTGTTCCCCTCCCCATCCAACCCTCTTCCTTCTCCCCACCCCCCCATGACATTCCCCTACACTGGGGTGGGGAGGAGTCCAACATTGGCAGGACCAAGGGCTTCTTCTTCAATTGTGCTCAACAAGGCCATCCTCTGCTACACAAAATTTTCTCATTGTATGTTGCCTCAAATAAGTTTTGTCTTTTCTTGAGAAATGTATGGTTTTCTGTACTACTGTTGTTTAGTTTTGATAATGGAAAATAATTATTTCATACACTATATTCTGATGATGGCTCTACCTCCCCTAATTCCTCCCATATAATGTCTTCCTCCTCAGCTACCCAAGTCCATATTTTTTCTCTTATTAGAAAAAAAAATAGGCAACAGCAATACCAAAAATACGCAGAGTAGGATAAAATAAACAGAAAAAGGGAGGCGAGGTAAAATCAAAAGAAACACAGACACAAGGACATATACATTTCCACACACACACAAATATAAAAACTCAGGATCGAAAACAAGACCTGTAAGTTTAAAAACACATGTGCAGACAAAATATTATAAAACAGCCTCCAAAAATATCATGAAGTTCATTTTGAGTTGACCATCTATTGCTAGACATCTGGGCAAGTTTTCAGAGTATTTTGTATACCTAGTGAGACTCCCATGGAGAAATATTTTTTCTTTAATTTTTATTAAATTGGGTATTTCTTATTTACATTTCAAATGTTATTCCCTTTCCCGGATTCCTGTCCATCAGTCCCCTAACCCCTCCCTCTCACGTTCTATATTGGTGATCCCCCCATTCTTCCCCCATTACCCCACCAGCATTCCCCTGTACTGGGTGTCCAACCATGACAGGACCACGGACTTCCCTTTCCACTGGTGCCCCAACAAAGCTATTCACTTCTACCTATGCAGTTGGAGACCAGGGTCAGTCCATGTATAGTCTTTGGGTAGTGGTTTAGTACTTGGAAGCTCTGGTTGATTGGCATTGTTGTTCTTGTGGGATTGCAAGCCCCTTCAGCTCCTTCACACCTTTCTCTAATTCCCCCAATGGGGGTCCTGTTCTCAGATCAGTGGTTTGCTGCTGGCATTTGACATGTTCTGGCTGTGTATCTCAGTCGAGATCTATATCCATTTTGATGTGTTCTTGGATTTGGTTTGCAAGAATTTTACTGTGTTTTTGCATTCATTTTCATAAGGGAAATTGGTCTGAAGTTCTCTTTCTTTGTTGGGTCTTTGTGGATTCATAGAAGGAATTCGGTAGTGCTCCATCTGTTTCAATTTTGTGGAATAGTTTGGACAGTATTGGTACAAAGTCTTCTATGAAGGTCTGGTACAAATCTGCACTAAATCTGGGCTTTTTTTGGTTGGGAGACTTTGAATGACTGCTTCTATTTCTTTATGAGTTATGGGGTTGTTTAAATGATTGTTTGTTTCTGATTTAACTTTGATACCTGATATTTGTCTAGAAAATTGTCGATTTCCTCCAGATTTTCGAGTTTTGTTGAATACAGGCTTTTCTATTAGGATCTGATGGTTTTTTTTATTTCTTCAGATTTTGTAGTTATATCTCCCTTTTCATTTTTGATTTTGTTAATTTGGACACACTCTCTGTACCCTCTCATTAGTCTGGCTGAGGGTTTATCTATCTTGCTTATTTTCTCAAAGAACCAGCTTTTGGTCTTTGGATTCTTAGTATAGTCCTTTTGGTTTCTACTTGGTTGATTTCAGTTCTGAGTTTGAGTCTTTTCTGCCTTCTATTCCTCTTAGGTATGTTTGCTTCTTTTTGTTGCAGAGCTTTTAGGTGTGCTCTCAAACTGCTGAGGTATGCTCTCTCCTGTTTCTTTCTGCAGGCACTCAGGGCTATGGATTTTCCTCTTAGAACAGCTTTCATTGTGTCCCATAAGTTTGGGTATGTTGTACCTTCATTTTCATTAAATTCTAAGAAGTCTACAATTTCTTTATTTTTTCCTTCACCAAGTTATCATTGTTCAACTTCCATTTATATGTGGGCATTCTTTTCTTGTTGTTATTGAAGACCAGCCTTAGTCCATGGTGGTCTGATAGGATACATGGGATCATTTCTATTTTTCTGTGTCTGTTAAGGCCTGTTTTGTGACTGATTTTAGGTCAATTTTGGAGAAGGTGCCATGAGGTGGTGAGAAGAATGTATATATATATATTTTTTTTTTTTTGGACGGGATGTTCTAAAATATCCGTTAAGTCCATTTGGTTCATAACTTCTGTTAGTCTCTCTGTGTCTCTGTTTAATTTCTGTTTCCATTAATGAGAGTGTGGTGTTGAAATTTCCTACTGTTATCGTGTGAGGTGCAATGTGTGCTTTGAGCTTTAGTAAGGTTTCTTTTATGTGTGTAAGTGCCTTTGTATTTGGAACATAGATATTTAGGATTGAGAGTTCATCTTGGTGAATTTTTCCTTTGATGAATATGAAATGACTTTCCTTATCTTTTTTGATGACTTTTGGTTGAAAGTCTATTTTATTCGATATTAGAATTGCTACTCCAGCTTGCTTCTTCAGACCATTTGTCTGGAAAGTAATTTTCCAGCCTTTTACTCTGAGGTAGTGTCTGTCTTTGTCTCTGAGATGTGTTTCTTGTAGTCAGCAAAATGCTGGGTCCTCTTTACAAATCTAATCTGTTAATCTGTGTCTTTTTATTGGGGAGTTGAGTCCATTGATGTTGAGAGATATTAAGGAATAGTGATTGTTGCTTCCTGTTATTTTCGTATGTGGAGGTGGGATTATGTTTGTGCACTTTTCTTCCTTTGGTTTTGTTGCAAGGATATTACTTTCTTGCTTTTTCTAGGGTATAATTTACCTTCATTTGTGGGTATTTGCCATTTATTATCCTTTGTAGGGCTGGATTTGTAGAAAGATATAGTGTAAATTTCGTTTTGTCATGTATTATCTTGGTATCTCCCTCGATGTTAATTGATAGTTTGGTGGATATAGTATCCTGGGCTGGCATTTGTGTTCCCTTAGCGTCTGTATGACATCTGTCCAGGATCTTCTGGCTTTCATAGTCTCTGGTGAGAAGTCTGGTATAATTCTGATAGGTCTGCCTTTACTTGACCTTTTTCCCTTACTGTTTTTCCCTTTTTATTTGTTTTGTGCATTTGGTGCTTTGAGTATTACGTAACGGAAGGAATTTGTTTTCTGAGCCAATCTATTCGGAGTTCTCTATGTTTATTGGCATCTCTTTCTTTAGGTTAGGGAAGCTTTCTTCTATGATTTTGTTGAAGACATTTACTTTCCCTTTAATTTGGGAGTCTTCACTCTCTTCTATACCTATTATCCTAAGGTTCGATCTTCTCACTGTGTCCTGGATTTCCTGAATGTTTTGGGCTAAGAGATTTTTCCATTTTACATTATCTTTGACAGTTGTGTCAATGTTTTCTATGGTATCTTCTGCTCCTGAGATTCTTTTTCCTATTTCTTGTATTCTGTTGGTGATGCTCACATCTATGCCTCCTGATCTCTTCCCTAGGTTTTCTATCTCCATGGTTGTCTGCCTTTGTGCTTTCTTTATTGTTTCTCTTTCCATCTTTAACTTGTTCCTCGTTTTGTTCATTTCCTTCTCCTGTTTGGTTGTTTTTTTCCAGTTGTTATTTCAGGGATTTTTGTTTTTCCTGTCTATGGGCTTCTACTTGTTTACTTATGTTGTCCTGTAATTCCTTAAGGGACATATTTATGACCTTATTAAAGTCCTCCATTATCATGATAAAATGTGATTTTAAATGTAGATCTTTGTTTTCCTGTACGTTTAGATATCCTGTATCCAGAGTCACTATGTAGTTTTCTCTTGGGCCAGGGATGTGGGCAAAGGTGGGCAGAAGTGGCAGTCTGTCCTGCTTTGCAGTCTCAGTATTGCCTGCACTTCTTTGTAATCAGCTCTCTCTCTCAAGGATTTGGGAGCAGAGAGCTGTCACCATTTTTTTTTTCTTTTATGAGCAGCTACCAATTGAAAATAGCATCTGGGTTAGGGATGAGAATTAATGTTCAATTCCTCCCTTAGCACTGGGACCCCATCTGGATTAGACCTATTCATGCCCTGTGCATGCTCTTATAGTCTCTGCGTGTTCATAGGAGGTCACTGTAGGAGGACTTGATCCCTTAGTGTCTTTCACCTTCCCTGCCTCTTACAATATTTCCACCTCCTCTTCCACAAAGTTTCTTGAAGTAACTCTGAGGAAAAAGAGTTGATGGCGACATCTCATTTAATACTGTTTCAAACTCTCTTTCACTGTGCACACTGTGTGTTCTCTTATACTGTGCCCACTGTACAGTTGGGCTTTGATGATTCTCAGCTTCAGCTTCCCTGGATTCTGAATGAAGGTCCTGGCTAGTAAACTCACTAAAAATTCCCAGTGGATTCTCTGCTCTTCACACTGACACTGATTAGGACAATGGAAGAGAAAAAGCACATAGGTGAGCTGTCTATCTAACTATGTGACTCACATGGAATGTGAGTTTGGATGTTAATAAATATCATCCACAGTGATTTACGTCTATGTTTCCAGTGGTGCTGCTTCCTAGGGAAACAAACCATGGACTAGATAAAGAAAAATATGTGTGGATCCTATCCTGAGTACTTAAGACAGGACTTCTCCCAGTTTTCTTAATCTTAATTTGATTTCTTAATCAACTTTTTCTTAATTTGATTTCTTAATCAATTTTCTTTGTTTGAGATTTATTTTGTTGTTTTTGTTTAGAAAATTTAAAATCAGAAGGAGAAAGAAGAACAAGGGAATCCAAGAAACGTGTGTGTGTGTGTGTGTGTGTGTGTGTGTGTGTCAGAAGCAATAATTGTTCCTTTGCTCCATAAGCAAAAATGGGAGAGTTATCTCTGCAAATAAGATATAAAAAACCAACTTATCCAGGAATGATCCTGGCTGGAGATGGCTGTGGATTCACAGCTGTGCCTTCCGAACTGATCTCTATATCACTGTGAAGGGGCTGGACAGGAAACCATTTCATTCCTCTCAAGAAACTCAAAACCAAGATAATCACTGGCTTTTAACAACCCACCTTAAAATGTCTTTTATGAATATTTTAAATTTTTAAATATTAAATTAAAAGCAAGATCAGGTTCAAATTTAAAGGAAAATCAATTAGAATATGGATTTAAAATGCACATGGTCTTTCAAGGAGTTGGTATAATTCCTTAAGTATTAAAAACCAGTGCCCTCTACCATGGTGTTTCTCATAAAAAGTGACTTCAGTAAATCAGAAAGAAAAGTGAACCTATTGCACTCTTTAATGATGTTCCAAACTGGCTTTTACATTGAACATTACACCATAACCCTGACCTACAACAGGGGAATCTTTGACTGAATTAAGATAGTCATTGACTGCTGTGAGCTGTGAGATTTGCTTCTGTGCATCAGAAGCTTTCACTTGGAACGAGAAAAGCAATGAGAAGTATCTGTACTGATGAGATATAGATGCACACAGTGATGTAGATAGATGGATGGATATGCAGATAGAAAATATAGATACGTGGATAAAGAGATGATAGATAGAGATAGAATAGAGAGAGAGACAGAGAGACAGAGACAGAGAGACAGAGAGACAGAGAGACAGAGAGACAGAGAGACAGAGAGACAGAGACAGAGACAGGGACAGAGACAGAGACAGAGAGAGGTATAATAGGCATATAGAACACTGTAAGTTAGAGAAAAGCTATATTCATAGGTTGCAAGAGGATTGACTATACAACTAGTAATACAGAAAATATGTTTAAAAGTAAAGATGAGATTTCAGGTAAGGTAAGAATTGTGATGGTAACAGATACATTTTACATTAAGTACATTGTCTTACACTGTGTTGAGTTGACCAGGACAAAGGAGAGACAGCATTTAGTGGACCACTGTTTACATAGTATCCTTTTGTAACCTACTTGTCATATTAACAGGTTGCCCTGAAATTCATGAACCTTCTGATTCAATGTCTGCAGTGTCACTAGTGAGTACCACCATACCCAGTAAAATATATCTATTTTTTTTAAGATTTATTCATTTATTGTATATAAGTACACTGTAGCTGTCTTCAGATACACCAGAAGAGGGCATCGGATCTCTTTACAGATGGTTGTGAGCCACAATGTGGTTGCTGGGAATTGAACTCAGGACCTCTGGAAGAGCAGATAGTGCTCTAAATTGCTGAGCCATCTCTCCAGCCCAAGATATCTATTTTTTAATATTTTATAGAAACTATCAAAATAGAAATTAATTTTATGCAAGTATGAAATTATGGTCATACAGATGTAGCTTAGACTCATGATTTTGTGTATTTTCATTACCGAAGTTTCAGATCTGATCATTGTTTGTTACAAGGGATGTCTTGTGAATCACAGGAATCCTATTAGACTTAGGGCAAATTCACTTGATATTCATTGCAACATGTCCACTGTTTCAACAATGATCAAAACTGCCTTGAAAGGATGTCAAAGGTTTATTGAAGACTCCTGTTAAGAACTGATATTGTATGCAACCTCATTAAATGAGATCTGTACATTCCCTGAAATAGGTGGTTTATGATATTTGAAGATTGGCCATTAAGTAGTAAGCTAATAGTTATTACTTGTATAGCAGTTAAGTAGTAGAAACTGCAAGTATTATTCTTACTACTGAGTTTCTAGACATAACAAACTACTGTAAATAGTTGCAGGCAGAATAAAACAGAAGGAAATTTATCAGTTTATTCTGTGGGGCCAGAGAGATGGTTAAGCCAGTAAAATGTGTGCTATGTAAGAGTGAGTTCAAACACCTACTTCCCAAGTTAAAAACAAAACAAAACAGACAGAAAACTCCCAACATGTTGGTACACACTGGTAATCCCAATACTGCAGATCCTGAGACAGAATGATTTCTGGAGCTCCTAATTGTGTTGAATCAGTGAACTGCAAGAAAATTAAAAGATTCTTACTCAAAAAGTAAGGTGAATGGGAAAAGAGGAAGTCATTTTACATAACCTCTGTGTGCATACATGTGTACTCACCTTCAATGCACAGGAAGACTCACATTCTTATACACATTGCACATACATGGATGGAATCGGAATGAGAGAGAAAGAAACAGATAAATATGGAGAGAAAGACACAGAGAAACAAACAGATTTCTTCTGGAGCCACATAAAATCTGCATTTAGGAGAATACTGAGCTTTCTGTGGATGCCATCAGGGTACAAAAATTTTTTCTGATATCAGTTGTTTCAGAGCAGTACCAGTAAGGGAACAGCCAAAGCCAGGAGAAGGTGTGTCACTGTGTCTATGTCCCTGACATGTGGGCAAGGCCAGAAGAGAACTTCTCTTCTGACAAGCTCTCCTTACCTGCAAAGGAGCAAGCATATCTCCGAATGAGGAAAAGAGAACAGGCTTAACTTTAATAAGGGGGATGGGGGGGATGAGGAGCAACCGTAGAAACAAGGAATGTACCTCTTGCCCAGGCAGTGTAAATCCAAGACAGATTAACCAATCTGCTGAAAGTGTGTAAATATTTATAACAAGTTAGCAATCGCATAAACTTTAGAATGAAATAAACAGGTTTTTCTTTTGACACTGTTTGACTGACCTTCATTAGAATCCTTTTGTGTCTTGCTTTGATAAATGTAAACAAAACATCTGCTTCCTGAATGCTCTGTAATTTTGCAGTAATCAATATCAATTTATCATTGCTGTGGTTTGCTGAATTCTCATGAAGGGGAAAATAAGGAATGTATTTGTCTGCATACAGAAAAAATAATCTGAGCCACAAAGTGCTATATTTGGGAGAAGGGGTAGGGGAAGATAAGAGAAGGTGGTGTAGAACAAATGTGTTCAAAATACATTATATGCTCATATAAAAATATCACAATAAACCATTGTTCTATATAATCAATATATACAAATAAAATGTAAAAAACATTCACTAATCACATTCCTATAATGTTTTTAGAGCAAAATAATTGGATGCCAGATTCCCAATTGTATTACAAAATATGTGTGACCATTAGCCTAAGGGGGGTAAAAATCTCATCTGTTTGGTTCACATTATCTGAGGTTTCATTTTCATGGCTCATATCAACATGTTTCTGTCTCTTTTCTGGCCAGTACATCATATCAGGTATGCATACTGGGGACATCTTATTCATCTCATGGTGGTCATGGAAGAAACGTAGGAGGAGAAGAAGAGGATGAGAAGAAGAGGATGAAGGGGAAGTGAGAGGAGGAGGAAGAGAAGAAGAAGAAGTGAGAGGAGGAGGAGGAAGAATAAGAAGAGGAAGAAGAAGAGAAGAAGAAGAAGAAGAAGAAGAAGAAGAAGAAGAAGAAGAAGAAGAAGAAGAAGAAGAAGAAGAAGAAGAAGAAGAAGAAGAAGTCCACCTTTTTTGATTAACTCTTCCTCTCTCCAGTTAATCTCCCCTAGTTAGTTTTGCCACTGACAGTTTATGCTACAGACTGAGGATCAAACATTTGATGCCTAGATCCTCGAGGAGCATCCATGACTAACATCTTATCAATAAAGAAATTCCCATGGTGCAATTTGGGATCCAGAGCTCTAGGCAAGACAAAATTCAGACTCTATCTCAAACCATAGATTTCTTACACGCCTATCTCACCTTATGTCTCTATTTGGTACACATTAAAAAAATTATTAAAAAGCAAATTAATCTTATTCACATAATTCCTTATCTTGAGTTTCGTGTTCAGTGATGCAGATTAAGACAGCAATTATGTGAAGAGTTGGGAATCCTTGCCATTATATTAGAATATTTATTGAAATGGTGTCTCTACTAATAAATAGTAACTACCAAAATATTAAAATGCTTATAAAGTTTAATAAAGAGATCTTTCAAGGAAGATTTGTTTCAAACTAATACAGTTGACAATGGGATGCATAATGAGACACAAAGTGAATTACATTGACTTGACAGTTTTTGTTTGTTTGCTTTTAAGTTCAGGCATAGATACAAGAGGAAATCAGTAATAAGCTGTTGGAAGACCTTCATGGTACAACAAGCCTGTCTTCCAAATCTGAATCTTTACTATTATTATAGCTACAAATATGCCAGGGCTGCAGGCTAAATCAAAACTATGTAATTACTTTTTTCTTAAATTTAGAACAATAATTAATTTGGAAAAATTGAACACCTCCTCCTTCAATGAACTGATGGTGTATAAAGTATTGCATTTCAAATTTTCAATAGGTGAAAGTCACAATCCTTTATACTGTCCTCTGAATACTATGTTGAGCAAAAAATTTCAATGTGGCTTACAATTGATATTTGCAGACATCTTTTGTTAAGTATAAGACAATATTTAAAATAATATTTTGAACCAAAGAAATAATTTAGAGGCATTTCTGCTGTGTCCTATTCTGCCCAATTCATCTATATGAGGGTAAACATTTAAGCGACTTTATTTATATTTTCTATAAAGTGCCTTTAAAGCAGGGTGGCCTC
Organism: Rattus norvegicus; assembly: GCF_021556685.1. NCBI lineage: Eukaryota > Metazoa > Chordata > Mammalia > Rodentia > Muridae > Rattus > Rattus norvegicus. Next base: position 107,875,579 of record NC_141537.1, on the reverse strand, counting down.
TCTGGCTTCACCTGGGATACAGAAGATTATCGTAGCTGAACTCTCCCCACCACCCACACTTTGGCAAATATGGATAAATTATCTCAGTTATATAATGAAAGTCTTCAGTTTTCAGATTATTTTACATAAAAAATCAATGAAAATGTGTTCTATGGAGACATCTTTGGGGTTGGTGTACAGTGTATGTTTAATTTTACTAATGTCAAACATTATCTCTCATTATGAATTATGTGATATGATGGTTTATCAGGCTGAAGGATGGATCAATAAGGTCTTGTCCCTTTCGTTTTCCACCTCTATGAAAAAGACCGTTTTCACTGGGGTGCCAATAGCTGTAAGCCCCAGCATTGGGAATATAGAACCTCCTGAGGCCAGGCAAGAAGCCAAAGAGAGCGATAGGGAAACCAGCCAACCCACAAAACTTTCAACCTCAAATTTGTCCTCTACAAGAAATGCAGGGATAGGGAATGGAGCAGTGACTGAAGGAATGAGCAACCAATAGCTGCTCCAATCTGAGACCCATGGGCAAGCACCAATCTCGACCACTATTCATGATATTCTGCTGTGCATGCAGACAGGAGTCTAGCATGGCTGTCATCTGAGAGGCTTTACCCAGTAAGTGACTCAGACACATGCAAGAATCCACACCAAAGAAACAAGATGGAGCTTGCGGACTCTTACAGAAGAACAGGTAGAAGGAATGTAGGTCCAAAAGTGGATATGACCTCCACAGGAAGATCATGAGCCCTTGTGGCTCATGAACCACAAACCAAAGAGCATAAATGGATTGGACCTAGGCCTCTCCACACATTTACAACAGATGTACATCTTGGTCTTCATGTAAATATTAAACAACTCGATCAGGGGCTATCCCAAAAGCTGTTGCTTGTCTGAGGGCTATGTTCTTTTTTTTCATTTTTTATTAGATATTTTTATATCTAAATTTCAAATGTTATCCCCCATCCCCTCTGGAACCCCCCTATCCCATCCCCCCTCATCCTGCTTCTATGGGAGTGCTTCCGCACCCACCCACACAATCTCTCCCACCTCCCCGCCCTGGCATTACTCTATACTGCAGCATTGAGCCTTGGCAGGACTAAGGGCCTCTCGTCCCATGAGGAGTCCATACAGCTTATGTTCATATTTTAATGTACTGGATCATTTTAAATTGAGCTGACACTGTGGGTAAAATTGCTTGTTGTACAAGCATAAGACCTGAGTTCATGTCCCCAGCACACATAGAAAAGGATGGGCAAGTACGGTGGTTTGAAGGAAAATGACCCCAATGGACTCATGTATTTGAGTGGTTAGTCCTTAGGTAATAAGTTGTTTGGGAAGGATGGGAAGTGAGACCTAAAGTAGGCATGGCCTTGTTGGAGAAAGTATGTTGCTGGGAGTGGGCTGTAAGGTGTCGAAGACCTAAGCCAGGCTCAGGATCTTTCTCTTCCTGCTGCCAACATATATGGATGTAAAGCTTTCGGCTACTTCTCCAGCACTATGCCTTCATGTGGCCATATTTACTACCATGATGATAACAGAATAACCTTCTCAAAATGTAAACCAGCCAAAATTAAATGCTCTCTTTTATAAGAAAAGAAAAAAAGGATACTTTTAGTCTCTTCAATTTTCTGATGTACCATCAGGAGGAGAAAGATGAAAGGAAGGAAGGGGAGGAAAAGACAGTAGGATGATTCCTTTCCTTTGCCCAACATCTAGGCAACAGTAAGGCATGTATTTATTTTTCTCTAAATCATTCTTGTGCTCTCTTTCTGTGGGCAAAGTTATAGAATTATATGTAACATCTAATTTTATTTTTACGTGCTTACTGCTGTAATTTAATTAGGAAATGATAGAGATTATAGCATGTAAGTTATAAATCTGAATTAAATATCTCCATATCATCTATAGGTATTTTCATGTTTCCTTTATGAGCATATCCTAGATTTTCCATTTTAATTATCTGCCTTTCTGATGAGGGACATAGTAAAATACACCTTCCTACTTTTGACCTTTTATTGTTATTGTTTTTGTTTTTGTTTAATTGCTCTGATGGAGAGCCAGAGAAAACCTCATTCTAGCAGAAGACAAAGCCTAGGAATATACCTGACATCCTCCCTGGAGCCCTCTTTTAAAAAAGTAAACTCTAACACTTCTGGAATGGGATAGTGAAAGAACGTGGAATCCAATTCTATTTTCTTTATTCTGGGCTGATACCAAGAAAACTATATAGCTCCCACTATACACATAGACACGGGACACAAACTTTACTTAATCTGATTTAAAAATCTGTTTTATACCAAAGTAAATATGCTTATTTATTTCAATTATGTCATGAAGTAGACATTTGTGCTATTATTTAAATTAAACCACTAAACACGTTTATATCATAAAGAAGTGGAGTCTGATTCTATGTTGCACGATTAAATGCTACAGAATTATTTCTCTATTGCTCTAAGTATTTCAAATGAGAAGAAAAACAGTCTCTTAAAGGCTTTTTTATGAGCATACGTCATGATAGCCATGATTATGTTTTTAAATCAGTGAATTTATTGAGAACACAGCAAGACAAAGTAAAAGAACAAATAGCAAATAGCAGATCAAGATAGAGAAAAAGAGACAGCAAATATTTATCAAAGTAACTAACCAAGCATTTAGAGCTCAAGCCGAGAGGACTGGAGCAGCCAACTGACAGAGCAACCAAGACAACATTATCAAATTAGATGCTTACAGTTTTCTGCAGAAATCTATGGGGAAGTCTGGTAGAAACAGTCACACTGATGTTCAAGAGTAAGAGTGTTAGGCAGATGAGAGAGTTCTCTGTATGAATGAATCTCCAGCTTCTGGTTTCCTCTCCAGGTATTTCAATACCATGACATAGTCAATTGTTACCTCCATTGGAAACAGCCTGTCTTCTAGTGATTCTTTTTTTTCCTTTTCTTTTTTTCGGAGTTGGGGACTGAACCCAGGGCCTTGTGCTTGCTGGGCAAGCGCTCTACCACTGAGCTAAATCCCCAACCCCTTGCTTCTAGTGATTCTTGACAATACAATGTTTTCACTATCTTGAATCAGTTACTTTTCTTCTTTCACCCTGGTACAGAACTGGGATCAATCTGACCAATCACAGAAAATTTGGAGGACCCTTGACATAAACATGCTTGAATTTGAGACACAGGATTGGGCTCTTCATGACAGTTTATTTATATGGAAAATGTGCTTACGTATATGAAAGGAAAAGTACAGAAGTGAGAAGTCTTTATATATAAAATGAAGACTCTGAAGAAGTGTCCAAAATGTGTAATGAGAGGTGCATATGATTAAAATACAAAACTAAAAGAACCTATTTATTGAAAGAACAACTGCTGTTCACAGAATAATTACAAACAAAAGGAGCTTAATTTTTAATTGCAAAACAGGGCACAAAGATGAAGCACTGGAGCCAGGGTAGGGAGTTCTATTACTGAAGCATCAAAAGAGACAAAAATATTCCAGGGTATATCTGAACCCTTAGCAGCTTTCTGTCGTTCATTGAGATTACTTTCTTGAACACACTTTCTATAAATTAAAGGCAGCACTGAGGTTTGAAAGTGTTCTCTGCTTCTAACATTAGTCAAAACAATATTCTGTGAATGGCATCACAGTCTCACGCACACAGGATTAAACCCTGGATTTATCTTCTACTGAGTTCCCTCCTTCTTCATGGATAGGCTATTTTTCTTGTCAACCTCCTCAACTATTTCTCATTTTCCCATTTATTCAAAGCAGAAGACTAAACCACCAACCAAAAACTACACATGGACTGACCCATGGCTCCAGCTGCATATGTAGCAGAGAATGGCCTTGTAGGGCATCAGTGGGAGGATAAGCCCTTGGTCCTGTGAAGGCTCAATGCCCTAGTGTAGGGGAATGCCAGGGCAAGGAGGCGGGAGGGAGTGGGTGGGTAGGGGAGCATCCTTATAGAAGCAGGGGGAGGAGGAATGGAATAGGGGGTTTCCAGAGGGGAAACTAGGATAGGGGATAACATTTGAAATGTAAATAAAAAATGTCCAATAAAAACATTTATGACATACAACCAGTATTTATTCACAATGTCAATGGGGATTCTGAGTCAAGCAAATAAGCTTAAAATCTATTAAATAATCTGAAGAGTGGATCATGGACGCTTACAGCTATTGATAACATTTTTTGGTTTGGCTCATGCTGAAATGTTTACACTAGAAATTAAAATTTTATGCCACATAAAACCTGATTTGAGAGAGAGAGAGAGAGAGAGAGAGAGAGAGAGAGAGAGAGAGAGAGAGAGAGAGATATTAAGTATCAGGATAAGGGCATCAATGTGAGCCTAAATCAAGAGATGCCAGGCCAAAGATTAAAACAGACACAGAAGGAACACCCATTCGGAGCCTGCCCCACATGTGGCCCATACATATACAGCCATCCAATTAGACAAGATGGATGAAGCAAAGAAGTGCAGGCCGACAGGAGCCGGATGTAGATCGCTCCTGAGAGACACAGCCAGAATACAGCAAACACAGAGGCGAATGCCAGCAGCAAACCACTGAACTGAGAATAGGACCCCCGTTGAAGGAATCAGAGAAAGAACTGGAAGAGCTTGAAGGGGCTCGAGACCCCATATGTACAACAATGCCAAGCAACCAGAGCTTCCAGGGACTAAGCCACTACCTAAAGACTATACATGGACTGACCCTGGACTCTGACCCCATAGGTAGCAATGAATATCCTAGTAAGAGCACCAGTGGAAGGGGAAGCCCTGGGTCCTGCTAAGACTGAACCCCCAGTGAACTAGATTGTTGGGGCGAGGGCAGCAATGGGGGGAGGATGGGGAGGGGAACACCGATAAGAAAGGGGAGGGGGGAGGGGGATGTTTGCCGGGAAACCGGGAAAGGGAATAACACTCGAAATGTATATAAGAAATACTCAAGTTAAAAAAAAGAGAGATGCCAGGCATCATTTTGCATTAGAATTACCAAGAAGACTTGTTAAAACACACATCAATATGCAGCATCCACCCCAGAATTCATGACTGAGGACCAAGATGGAAAAAAATTTTACATTTCTGACAATTTTGTGGACAATACTGGTTTTGCAGGGGAGAAGGCTAAAATTAAGATTGATAGTAATTCTTTCAAGTTTATTAGGGTGGATCATAGAAAAGCAGAGACAAATAGATAATATCATTCTCGCTTGATGTGTTCAATGTGTTGGCAGGTATACTGTTGTCTGGGACTCCTAAGACATCTGGAAAGAGTAATAGTAGAATAAACATAGTTTGACATAAAAGTTTGCATAAAATAAATTTAATAGTCACCTGGTATATGAATGGCATTGCTGATGATGAAAATAATTTTATTCCCCCTTCTAAGTGGGATTGAAGCATCCACACTTGGGCCTTTCTTCTTGTTAAGCTTCCCACTGTCCTTGAGTTGTAGCATAGGTAATCTGAACTTTTTGGCAAATATCTACTAATCTTCAACCTCCACTAGATAGATATGGCTCCAGTTGAGGCATGGGTCCACCCACCCATTTTCACATTGTTGACCCAGAATTGTTCCTATGTAAAGGAAATGCTGAAATAAAAATGTAGCAGAGACTGAAGGAAAGGCCATCCTGTGACAGGCCCAACTTGGGATCCATTTCATGTACAGGCACCAAACCCTGAGACTATTACTGATGTCATGTTATGTCTGCATATAGGAGCCTAGCATGGGTATCCTTTGAGAGGCTCTCCCAGCAACTAACTTGAGACAGATGCAGATACTTACAGCAAACCATTGGACTGATCATATGCCTATGGACGAGTTAAGGGAGGGACTGAGGGAACTGAAGGGAATCCCAAGCCCACAGGAAGAACAACAGTATCAACTAACCGAGACCCCTCATAGCTCCCAGAGAGCATTCATGGCCTGGTCCATGGTCCCAGGTACATATGTAACAGGGGAGTGCCTTGTCTGGTCCCAGTGGGAAAGGCTGTGCTTAATCCTATAGAAACCTGATATCCTAGGAAAAGGGGATGATGGCAGTGATGAGGGATGAGGGGTGAGGTAAGATTGGGTGGGTGGGCAACACCCTCTCAGCAGCCGAGGGGAAGATGAAGTAAAGAACTCTGGGAGGGGGGGCCGGGAAGGGGGCAATATTTGCAGTGTAAATAAACTAATTTAACTTTTTAAAAAAATTGTTTAAGCTGAGAGGAAGACAAAAGGGATGAGCCATGAATATTTCTTATTTTTTTATTTGCTATATTCAAAACTCGATAAAAACAACATAGAAAGGAATAATTTACTTTGGCTCACAGCTAGAAGCAACATTCAGTTATAGCTTTGAAGACTTTTCGTAAGGACCAAGGGTAGGCTGAGGATATCACATGTACAGCCAACAAATAAAATGAGTAACACTGCCTTTCTTCCTGCTTGATTCGTTTTGTTCAGTTCAGAAGCCCAGAACATGGAACGCCACAAGGCACATTTACCTCAGATAAACTAGTCTAGAAACTCTCACAGTCACACAAATAGGTGACAACCAATATTAATCATCATATAGTATGCCATCATATCTATTTCTGCATATGTTGGGAAATTTTTGAAAACTTTTAGGATATGAAAAATGTGTTTAGAATGCTAATGTTTTGCATACTATCTAACAGAATATGACAAATAACAGTGACTGAAGGGGATAAAGGCAGAATTTTTTCATAATTTTATGTCCTCCTCTTGATCAGAAAAATAGAAGTTTCTTGCTGTGTCTAAACTCTACACCACAATTTATTCTCTATCAAAGTTTTACTAAAATGGCCTTGAGATCTCACCCTGGAGTTCCTGGACAGTGACAGACACAGCGACGATATTTCTTCTCCAGATCAGGGGTGTTGTTATTGTAAATAGTTCCAAAGTGAAAATTACTGGATGGCTGCTGCTTCCAGACACCCATGAAAGGGCACCAGCTAGTGTGCTCAGCAGGCCGTCTGAAAATTAGACATTTTGCTTTGTAAAGAATCTAGCTGAGTCTAAGAGGGGAAGGAGCAGGAGCTGAGGTGTGCCTTCAGGAAAATGCAGATTCACTTTGTGTATAAGGCCTGGCCACTAAGACTTCCATCCCACCTGTTAAAGAGCCCCAGACTTGCTATTTTGTGTCTAGTTTGGTTTCAGAATATTCTTCAAAGGGGATCTTTATTAACCCTTATCACAAGACCATTTCCCTCTTCTTAGGTCGCAGATTATAAAGTAGTTTCTTTACCATGCAAATGGCACAACAATGGGACCTGTCTGACAAAACACTTGACTAAATCTGCTTTCAAATGGGCTTGAAATGAGGCCATTTCAGCTTTACTGACATATGTCAAACTCCTGCCATGTTTTTAATGATAGGTATGTGGTCCATGCTTTACATCTCAAACTGTCTTGCTTTTCTGAAATATAAAATCATCTTGTCTGTCTAATTATATACTAAATTCTGCAGAAATATTAGACTTAAGACAGTAACAGTCAAAGAATAGTCATACTTACTAGTCAGCAGGCTACAGCACTCTGCTTAAGAATATTATATCAAAAAAGTAGACTGGACAGTGTTCAGAACAAAACAAACAGAGGCAGCAGTAGGCGGCCAACAGCAAGGAACTTAGGAGCATCTTTGGAAGTTCCTTGTCTCAGGGCTTTTTAATTTTTTTCTTTTTATTTATCTATTATTTCCCTGTTTTTTAACCCCAAAGTTTCTTCACATATATATTATGGTTTCCAGTTTTGTGTTTTTATGGGATTCGTGAGTGTGTTAATATTTGTACACCTTTTCTTCGGTTCTTTTCATTCTTTCTGTTTATTTTCTCATATTCTGATGTTTGCTTTTGTTTTATCTTTTGAGAATTGTATTTTATTATTATCACTTTGAAGTCTTTTTACAATAATGACCAGAAAAGGCTGAGGAGGGGAAGTAGGGAGGAATTGGCAGTGGTAGAGAAAAGGGTAGTCTATAATCAGGATATATTATGTGAGAAAAATTCTATTTCCATTAAATGGAAAAATATAGTTAGAGTCTGCTGGTAGAAATAACTGGAGAGATACAGATTATGTTTGCAAAGAAAATATGTCCTCTGAATTTGCTGTTTTATGCTATCTGATTTTCCCTAGCAACTAAGGGAGAGACACCATATTTTCATGACTACGTTTCAAAACCTAGGTGATTTAGAATGGCATAAAACTGAAAAGGGAACAAAGAAAGATGAACAAAGAGTTATTGAAGAAGAACAGGATAACAAGGCAAAAACAAACAAGCACCCACAAACACAAATATTCACACATAAAGGCACACATACCACAGCCGTGCACATACATATACATGCATACCCTATACAAATACACAGGGACACATGCACACATGCACACTTTGCACACACATGTCCTGACATGACAAAGAATGTTAATTCGAGTGAAGGTAATGGATGAAGGGAAGTAGCAAGAAACTGGTATAGGTTTCTTTTTAGATAGCCATGGAAAGACTATGTACTTACAATCTTCTAAAGCAATTGCTGTGAGGAAAGATTAAGTCATGAAACCAGAGCAAGGAAGAAACCTGCCAAAAATTTTCCATACTAGGAGAATACCAGACCATCCAGTCACTCTTGGAGCTCTTAAATGTTAATACAGTATGTAGTCTACATATATTATTTTCGTGTGCATGCATGTGTTTATGCATGGTCACATATGTTGTGTGGATACATATATGTACACGTATAAGCACAGAAGTTTGCACATGCATTTGGAGGCCAAAGGTTGAGTTTAAATCTTTTCAATTGCTTTAACTTGATTTTGTTTTTTGAGGCAGCCTATCCTTACTTGAGGATTTCCGTGTCTACCACCTAAGCCCTAGGTTTATAGGTGGACCACACAGCTCCTACATTGGTGCTAGAATCTTACACTCTGCCTTTTATATTAAGCCTTAGAACCTAAACTCAAGTCTTAGTTGCAAGCAATTTTTTGGCTGAAATATCACACCAGCTCAATGGAAACACTTTTAAACACAAATTCCAGCTCAATGGAAACACTCACGAATTCAAGAAAGAGAATTTTAAGTTATAAGAATAGAGGCTGAATGACAAAATAATATTTCTTTTTATTGCTTTAGTGCATATATGGTTGTACAGTGTCTATACAATTTTAAGTTAAAGTTTAATCTATGGCTGTCAATATTGCCATTTGTAAAATGGAATATAAATCCTGAGGAAAATCATCAAGTCTGTGCTAGAACATCATGGTGTAGTTTGAAGAGCTGCCACAATTATTCATATAATCTTCAAATATCACTTTTTCCTCAATTAAGAATAAAACCCTAAATAGATGCAAATCGATGTTTTGGGAAAAAATTGTATATGCAAAGAGGTGTTTAATTATTTCCATCAATTTTAATGTTAAGTTCTACTTGACATATAATTACAGAACCATGCTACTGAATTTTTAAAACTAATTTAGAAAAGAATATGGAGAGTAGTCAGGATGCTCTATGAAATCTCCATAGGATAACATCACTAGATCTAATGATATCAAGCAATATAGTAAAGGAATATATTCATTCATTCACTGAAAAAAATATCTATTGAAACACTATGGTATGCCAGAAATTATTCTAAATTTTATTTATGTAAAACAATGAATAAAGCATCCAATTGCATTGTTTTGAGAGAGTTACCATTTTAACAGTAGAACTCATTTTATAAGAAAACACTCATATTGAGAGATCTTAGCCATGTAAAAATGCAATCCAATGTATAGTGTAGTGTCTGGAGAAACTAATCCAGACATAAGTAAATAGAGAGAATATTTGTCTGGAGACCACCAGTCTCTATGAAAAGGTATGGTTCAAAACATTGCAAATGACTAAGGAGTATTACAAATCACTTAAAAGGAAACAAGATTTATTTTCATTGAAATACAAAATCACTATATAAGACTATGTAATCTTTCATAATGCAATTGAAATTTGCTGATGGCATACAAAGAAGGAGTATATGTAAATCCTTTTGCTACCTTCTTATCTCTATTTTTTAATTTTTCTACTTTTCCTTCTTTAAACACGCTATGTAGATGAAGATGGCTTTTAACTCCTGTTGTTTCTTCCTTTACCACCCAAGTGTTGACTTGTGCTTAGAAACATATTTTACCACACATGGCCTAGCATTTTCTTTTATTTTTTCATTTCTACATATTGTAGGATGTTGTCCATGCTTACCTTTTGATCCCAACTGTCCTGCCATGTCCTCTGAGACTAAACGCCCATATCAAAACTCTTAGATGTATTTATTTTAAAGAAAAACATGGTAGAATATAGGGTACTCTTTTTAATGAAAGTATAGAAAGAACAAGAGAGAAAAAATACATAATATATTCCATAAGAAAATAGAATGATATGCAGTGCTAAATAATATTTAGTTCTAACAGTAATCTCCAAGAGTGGTTTTTTATTATTTTGGTTTGAAGGAGTTTATAATAAATCATTTTTCTTTTAATAGTCTATATTAAGGTAAGTTAATTTAGGAATCATAGTGGTTTCATGGTAGAGCTACATATGCTTTCTCTTCTTTAGACATATTGTTAGCTCTTAGCTTCAAACTAAGATCAAATCAGACACATGAATAATTACTGTGTTACTTCTCCCAGGATCTTTGACTGTATAGATTGTTTTGTTGAACTCAAATTCTACTAGGACTTTTCAACTAATATTAGATATAATTGAGACTTTATAAGTAAGCAATGCATCAATTAAAACTAACAAACACATAAGAAACTTATAAAAACATATTAGAAATAAATTAAATAATTTTTGAGTTTGGTGACTATGCTTCTTTTCATTGTTGTCCTCTCAAAGGTAAAAGTGTGATTTGAAAACAACAAAAACAACAAAAAAAGAACAATATACAGGTGTCTTTTTACATGATACTAATACAGTCTGAATAACTACTGTAAGATATTAATACGGTGGGTAGTGGTAGGATTTGGAAAAGGTAATTAGTATTAGATGATGGTACAATGTGGGTATCAAAGTCAGTCTCCATAGTGCTTACATAATAAAGCACAAAGAAGTGGGGATACACATGTAAATACACGTACACATACATATACATATATGGGACATCTATATGCCAAACATGGTATATAGACTCTGAGCCACCCAGAACTCTGGCTCAGATCTTGGTATTTCTTCAAAACTTTTCATGTCTGTGGCTTTTTTATAAACAACAAAGTATATATTTCCATATTTGGGATCAAGAATTATGGGAAAAATTTCTTGGAATACTAGGAAAGTATTCTCCATGTTAAGCACTTAAACTTATCTGAACTGCATAGTTTCTCATAGAACCAAAGTGCCATAGTCTCATCAATGGCATCTATGCCCTGCCCGTTGTACAGTGAAGCTTCATTTAAGAATCAATAGTCTCAATGCTTTTGGAATTAAAAGGGTGGAAGACTGATTGTCTTCAGCAGTTGCTAAATTCATTGCCTTAATTTTACATTTCTCCAATAGGAAGTCTTAAAGGTTGACAGACCTCTGCAATTCCAATATTTTCTAATAACATGCAATATGATTTATCGTGTCATTAGAATCTTATGGGCTTTATATGAGAAGAAAGGGAGCCCATTTACATGCTAAGAACCAATTTTAGCATACATAAAAACAAGGAGATTTATTTTACATCGTACAAGGCCATTTATGATAAGAGTCAATTTACTGTCACAACAGTAACATTAGCAGTAAACAAGCAAAGCGTTGCCTATTGCTAGTCTTTAAAGCTATTGCTACATTTCATGTTTAGCCCCTAACTGCATAGAACTACATATTTTAACTCTTTCTTATTTTTGAAGTAGTTACTAGATGTTCTTTCTGGTGCAATTTTATATAGATGGAACAATTGAACAGATGGTATATCCAGCCTTCAATGTGTGTGTGATTTGTATCCATAAATCCAACCAACCATAATAAAATAAATATTTGGAAGCAAAATTGTTCTCTTCTGACCATGCACAGTGTTTATTTATTGGATGCCTTAAGTAATACACAGGGACTATTAGTATAGCATTGCAATGGATTCAGTATTATAAGTAAACAAGTGCACAGAAGTATGTGTATGGATTAAATGTAAATGCTGCTTCCTTTTGTATAAGGGACTCGGGAATCAGCAGATTTGGTAGCATGTAGAGGTCTTGGAATCAATCAATGACAGATTGGTAGCAGGAACAATTTGTTTCTGGAGTCCTAAGAAGCCTTCAGTATCACCTACCCTTGCATTCTTTATAGTTTCCTCTTTTGAATACAAGTGGTACTTGTGTGGAAATACTGTTAAATGTAGTGAATATATATGTATCCATCATAATTAACTATCATCAAAAATATATGTTAGGCTTCACTCTCTGTGGTAGAGATTCATGGGTTTTTACAAATATGTAAATATATGTAGCCACTGTGACATTTTCACATTCAATACATTAAAATTCACTTCCTCCTTCTTGCCTTATACTATCACACAATTGTATTTCTACAATTAATAGGTTTCCTTTTTCCAAAATACAAGATAAAAGCACAGTAGTTTATTTAGACTAGCACATTTAATTAATAAAGTGCACAATGTGATTGTTAAATCATTCAACAGTGAGCTATATATTAGAAGTCTTGTCTTGAAAAAGTGCTTTTGGAGTTGAGCATGGAGCCCAAGAAGTCACTGGCAGTATGATCTAGAATGGACTTACAGGATGCCAGTCTTCTCTTAACATGTTTTGCCAATTTGAAATGAGAGTAGCTGCTCCTCTTCAAAACTATAGCTAAAATTGTGTTTCATGTCAAATCAAAACCAGTGATTCCAGAAAGTTTTGGGCTGAAACCAGGAAACCTGTGAGTTGCAGTGAAAAGTAGACCATCTCAAATATTCTATTACTGTAATTGAGATCTAATGGCAATGTGCATTCAATCTCTACTTCCAACTCCTCTTCTACCTGCATTCCTCGTAAATTCATAACTTCTCTAATTAGTTGGTCTTCTTTCTATCTATCTATCTATCTATCTATCTATCTATCTATCTATCTATCCATCTATCTATATCATCTATGTATGTCTGTCAATATATTATCTACCTCATCTATCTGTCATCTAACGATTGATCTATCTCCTTTATACACACACACACACACACACACACACACACACACACACACACACACAAAAAAAAACATATTGAGTCCATTTATTTACTGGTCTATTCAAGACTAACATCTGGGTATGGGAAACCTATTTATGGAGCTTGTTCCTGGGTCAAATTGATCCTGGGTCCCTCCTTGAAACCCATTAACAACTTCTTAGAGCTATTTATCTAGGCCCAGGACCCATTGGAGAGTTAAACTGTCATTGTTAGCATATCAACTGATACAGTCCCTATGCCAATATCAACTAGGCAACCATTTGTCATTTTTCTAAGGGACACTCCCTGAGAGCAAGTTTCCTGATCTTTTGGTTCCTTCACTCATCCTAATTTTTTTTTTGGTTCTTTTTTTCGGAGCTGGGGACCGAACCCAGGGCCTTGCGCTTCCTAGGCAAGCGCTCTACCACTGAGCTAAATCCCCAACCCATCCTAAATTTTTTATGTGCACTTTCAAACTTCACAAAGAGAGACACCTTTGCTTCCTGTTTCTTAATGTATTCCCACAACACCCAGGATATTTTCTACTCCTTATTATAGTATCTGATGGCCACATAAATTGCCAGAAAGCCCTTGATCATATATTGCTTATAATTTGTATTTTTCCTAGAAACTTTAAGATCTTGAATGTACACAGCCTAACTTGAACCATGTTGCGCACTCCTTCTCATTGTAAATGCAGTCTGTTCACTTGGCTTCTACTCTCAGCTAGAGCTCTACAGTTTTGGCCAAGAAGCATTCAGCACAGCTGTTTGATGTAGGAATCTAATTTCAATTATGCCTCCATCCCCTGTACCATCTTCCAGGTAAGCCCTGGGCAAGGACAGGTGCCCAGTTTTGTTGGTGAGAATATAATTAGAAAAAAACAAGTTTAGACAAAATTCAAAAATCATATTTTTTTCTTTTTCTTTTTTTATTCTTTAATCTTTTTATACAATCCAGTCTTTATCTCCCTCCAGGTCCATCCTGAGTATTCCTCATCCCATACCTCCTCTAACTCTCTGTCTCCAAGAGGATGTCCCCACCCCCTGACACTCACTCCACAAGAAATTTCCCACACCCTAAGGCCTCCAGTCTCTCAGAACACTTGTCACCCTTGTGGTTGTAACTGTCAAGTCTGTTGAGTTCTTATGATCCAAGTGGAGTAGAGAAGTGGAGAAGTTGTGGCATAGATAATAAGATGGCTTGCAATAATATATTTGCGATCCAAAAATATCTTCTGAAAACTGAACATTAGATATCCTCGAGTATGAATGTGTGTTAACACGTTTTTATTTATCATATTGCCTATTCTCTGAGTCTCAGCCTAGATGCCCTGCCCTAAGCAAGAAGGCTTTTCTGAATGCTAACACTGACTTCTTTCTGAAAGTTGCACAACACTTTCTCCCTACTTCCAACTCCTGGGCCTACATAAATAGCTTTAAGTAGTTGTTAATGGCTTTCAAGAGAGGGAGAATCACAACTGTTTTGGCACTCACTGACATCAATTAATATTAGTTAGTTTTCAGAGTTGGTCTGTGTCCTCTTGGTTCATATTATACTCTGCAAAGCCACAGGCTTCAAATTCTCCGTAATTCCATTCTCTGAGTCAATAACTAGCAAGTACAAGTAGAACTATTTGTTGTCTTTATTTTAACATTTTGCATTGTTGAACTTTTCCTTTGTTGTTTTGTTCCGCTTTGCTTTGCTTGTGATTAAAGAGAGTGAATGGATGGAAAAGGAGCCATGCTTTCCTTCTATCGCAAAATCGATCAGCACATTTCAAGTTTCTTTCTTTCTTAGTGTCCAGCTGATGGGTAGCTGACCTAATGTGACTGGATCATAAATTAATTGGTCAAATAATTATTAAAAATGAACATCATCTTAGAGAGGAATTTTTATCTTACCCAAGACAGTTCCAGTTACATCGTTCAATTTCTTTCCCCATAATTACATGCGGCTAATGAACAGAAATATGACCAGCCCACTTTACAGGAATATTTAAGTCAGTTCCTAACCCTTATAGCCATAAGCCTAAGGAAATCGGTTTATAAAGATGAAACATTTATTTTGGCTCTACTTCAGGCAATTCAGTGTGCAATTGGTTGATTCTGTTGTATGGAGGATTATGGCAATACAGAACATAGAAAACTTGTAGCAGAATAAAACTGTTCAGTTCACGGTGACCAGGAAGAAAATGACGAGGGAGTATTCCACCACCATCTAGAGCACACTTCTAACACATGGAATTCCTTCCAGCAGGCCCTACCTCCTTTGTGATCAGTTACTTACCAAAGGCACCACATGCTGACAAATAACCCTGTACCATATAGGGCCTAGTAGGTTATTTATGGTTCAAACAGCTGTAGCTCTATGGAAATAAGCATGGGTGTTTTTCAAAAGGATAGACGTATATCTACCACTTGATCCAGTTTTATAACTTCCTGGATATATGTGTGTGTGTGTGTGTGTGTGTATGTGTGTGTATACACACACATTAAAGAGTCTATATATTATCATACCCATGTTTATTCTGTCCTATTCACAACACCAAAGAAACAGAATCACCCTAGGTCTTAATAGGTGTAAAGAAATATAAAATTATGAAATTAGTAACCCAAAAAGGGGGCTATGGACATTGTTATATAAGTGAGGCGAAAACTAAGAAAGACAATAAGCATTGCGTCTTTTTCTCATATGTGAAGACTATCATTTAATGTGTGTGTGTGTGTGTGTGTGTGTGTGTGTGTGCATGCGTGCATGTGTGTGTGTGGAAAATGTACGTATAGAATATATGAGGGGAAGAAGGTTTTGAAGAGGGAGTGGAGGTTGATAGCACGCGTGATGCTGCCGAGGAAGAAGATACAATTGACCAGGGATGAGTGAGAAACTCATTATGCACAAAATGCCTCAATGAAGCATAATATTTGGTGTGTTAATTAATAACTGAATTTCAAAAGATCCAAGCTGCTCAGGTTTGAACTTGAAATGTCTCCTAGAGGCTCATGTTTTAGCACTTGGTCACCAGCTGGGGGAGCTGTGTAGGGAGTTGTGGAACATTCAGGAGGTGGAACCTGACTGAGGGAAATAGTTCATCTTTGTTTCCTCTCTCTGCTTCCTTTGTGCAAAGAAAGTGTGATTAGTCAGCTCCAGGCATTCTCCTGCTCACCTGCCCTCCCTTTCTGTTCTGACAGACTATACCGACAGAATCCTAAGCTAAAACAAACTCTTTCCCCACCAAGTCATGCTTTTTTTTTTTTTTTTTTGGTCAGGATGTTACATCACAACAAAAGAAAATCTACTAAGTCACAAATTGTAACAAGGAGTCACTGAAATTCACATAGACTTTCTAATACTAGAATGAAAATGTACTATACTCAAATTTATGTTTACATATTTAATGAAAACAGTTACATATAATGGGTGAGATACATGTTTTAACTTCTATTTTTATATAAGAGTAAAAATATGAATAAAAAGCAAAATTTATAATTACACAAATATTAGATTTCTGGTTCTGATATTATTTATTTTAGACACTACTGCTTAATAACGTATAATAACAAAAAAGAGCCCAGGGTTAACCAGGATATTCTGCATCCTTTTCTTCCAGGTGGCTAAAACCTTCTGAAGTGCTGAAGCTTAAAGGCATCTAGTTTTTGTGAGTCAAATCCACTCTAAATATTCCAAAGACTCTGTCCATGTGTCTATTTCTCTGTCTCTCTCTGTGTGTGTGTCTCTCTCTGTGTGTGTCTCTCTCTCTGTGTCTCTCTCTCTGTGTCTCTCTCTGTCTCTGTCTCTCTCTCCTTTTTCTCTCTTAAAAGAAAATCTGATAATCTTTTCTAATGGATGCAGCTTATATAACACGAGATTTTATTTGCAACAGTGTAAAACACCTGGGAGCATTAGCTCAGAATTTTGCTGGCCACTTTTATGCTGCGGAGTAACTTTGCTGAGAATTACTAGGCCTAATTTCAGCTCGGACAGGTGAACCTATGACACCTGACTGGAAGGCTCTGCTTCTCTGCCTTCTGAGTTAATCTGTATTCTGAAATCTGCTTTTCCAAGTTTCTTTTATCCCTTTGTAATTCCCAGTTGCCCTGTTGAAATCCTTGTAAGGGTTATTATGCTCTGCAAAAGCAGAAAAACTGCCCTGGCAAATATTTCTTCTGCATGATAAATCCCTTTGATTATGGAGGATGTAACAGTGGACTGTAGAAAACTAGAAGATCAATTCAATTAATAATTAAAAATAAAACACATCAGTTCAAATTCACCCAACATGGTCGGTTCTTCCAATGCTGTTCCGTCTCATTAAGCTCCTGTAAAATAACTACTTGGTTTACTTGGAGAGAATATCGACTCTAGAGTTATTTTTCTCCAACTTTAAAGTGCTCTGGTGATATCATAAACTGCACAGGGCAGGGTGACCTTCGGGTGTACTTTTCTGAAGATGTAATTTCTTACTAAGTTGGAAGACTAGCAGTCAAAATGCATCTTGATAACATTTGCCCTACTGCTATGTGAACATGGCAGAGGATGGAAAAGCTACACTTCATCTCTGTGATTAAGGGCCAACACAGCCTGGTCAGGCCCTTTGTATTCACAGCAATGTTCAGTCATGCTTCATTCCAGAGGGTAGTTTAGTCTACCATTGTCATTATGCATTTGACGTAAATATTAGCCTGTAACTTCAATTAATAAATAAACGGTGTGCATAGTAGATATGATTCTGTAACAATCATGTACGTACGAGATGATGTTGTAATTTCCAAATGTTTTAGCCTGTTTATTGGAGTGATTATTACAGATGATTGAGTTATTTTTCTCATTGCTATGACAAATTTTCTGAGAAGAAACCTATTAAAGGCAAATGGTTTACCATGGCTTAATATCTGAGACGATACAGTAAGTACATCATGCCAAGGCAGTCACTGTGGTGGGAATAGGAGGTGCTTAGTGACATTGTGTCTACTGTCAGAAGAAAAAAGAGAGGACTTTGAATACTCAGCTTTCTTATTTGCACTTGTATCATTTCTACTGGTACACCAGCTCTCAGTTATCTATCACAGGAAATATTCCAACACACATGTCTCTAAGCTTGTTCCTTCAGTAATCTAGATCTAGTCAACTTGACAATCTAGATTAACCAGCATATTCACTAGTGTTGAATGTGGAAATTTAGTGATTCCAAGATAAAATTTTCAAAACTGATTTTTAAAAAGATGAGCACATTACTGTGTGGTAGAGGTAGGGGATGTTATAAAGGTTTGGAGATCTCGCAAGCTCTGGATCATCTACTGTGCCTTCTCCTGAATTTTGGATTAATACCCTACAGTGAGAATGCACAGACTACAATGACAGGATAAGTCTAGAAACAGATTATATCTCTATTATTAATATAGTGATTAGAATATGCTTTTCTAGATCTAGCTCAGAAAGTAGAGATCTTATACACTTTGTAATATCAAAGAATGATTAGGAATTAAAGGTCATCCTCAACTACAGTGAACCAGAGACCAGAATAGGCTACATGACACTCTTCCTCAAAAAAGAAAAAAAAAGAACAAATAAACAATAGCAGCAGCAGACAAACCCAGGAAGGTTTGCAGATTTGCTTACTAGATTACCAACATCCTGATGTAACAGGAGCATTAATTGGATGAAAACAGGACAAGTAAATCTGGAGGTCTGAGGTATGACAGCATGGGAATTTAAGATTACGTTTTGTCTGAGAGATTGAGTACGTGTTAAAGTGAGGTTGGACTCACTGGACATCATACACCTTAGAGTTGAGACAAATTAATGACATGTCAATTGTCATGGGGAAACTTTCCATTAAATACACAGTAAAAAGAAGTTATGTTTCCAGGGAACGGTACTCTTGGGAGATTTTTAAGAACTGAGATCTGTCCCATTTAGTAGCTCAGAAATAGTAGAAATAATTATCATCTTTATTTCACTTTCAGAGACACAGTGTGACAAATGGCTCTGAGTGATGAAATTAAGAAGATATGAATAGGTAGCTGAGAAAAATGGATAATGGTGGGGTCACTGTGTCACGTAAGAAGATTCTGAGACGCCTACAGAAGTTGAAACACATTAAAAAGATTTACATCAAGTTGATACAATGTTGAAGCAAATTTCCTGTTTTAGAAAGTTGTATTTACTCTATGTCATAGCTACATATGCATATCTTAAAACTATGTCCTTCAGCCAGGGCACTAGTGTTGCAGAAGATACTAAAGTAAAACCCTAGAAATAGCTCTAAGGATAAGACCACTTGCTGTTCGCAGCAGACATGGGTTTAATACCCAGAACCCACATGGTGGCTCTCAATCATCTATACCTCTACTTTGAAGGGATCTTATGCTCTCTTCAGAACCCAGGCAAAACACTTATATACATAATATAAAATAAATACATCTAAATATAAATTCCTTAACGCAAAGAAGCAAACAATGCTGCAAAGTATGCACTTCCTCCTTCAATAATCACAATGAGGCAAATTCTAGTCAGAAAAAGACAAACAGAAAATCTTGGGATTCAATTGAAAAGAAATGAAAAGCAAAGAGTCCTAGACTTTACTCATGTTAAAGATGGTGATGTACCAAGAACTACACCTAAGGCTGGGCCCACAGCATCATTGCTGCAATTGACCTATACTGAGGACAATTTGCCAGGGAAATGATAATCAGTGTGCAATTGCACAGAGCTCATTGAATATTGGTTACACGCAATAACCATTACTGTTAACATTGGAAAAGAAATAAGAAGCAAGAAATGTTCCCTAAAGGAGCACTGTTTATGGGGTGAAAATTCTAGAGCTATCTTCAGAAATCAAATTATGTGCTGATTATTTCTTTATCTACTCTTCCTTCATGCTTCTTAGTGGCACACCTAACAAAGTAGATCTGCTGTTGATGACACTAGCTAAGCATTCAAGGACTGCTTTTACTAAACGGAGCACTCAAACCTGTGTTTACTTTTTCTCTAGAATTTGGTAGGCTCTTTCTCTCTTTCTCATTTGCGCTCACTCTCTTGCTCTCTCTCTGTGTGTGTGTGTGTGTGTGTGTGTGTGTGTGTGTGTGTGTGTGTGATATACGCGTATGCTCCCATATGAATACACGTGTATACATTTACATGTGTGAGGGCAAAACGTGCAAGGCATTGATTTTATGTCTTTATTGATCACACTCGACCACACACTTTGGAGGAGAGTATCTAACTGAATCTGGAGCTCACCAGTTGCTCTAGCCTTGCTCACTCACAAGCTAAAGTAGTCCTCCTGCGTCTTGTGTAGGTTGGTAATACAAGTGGGCTCCCACACTCTTTAATACGTATACGGATTCTGAGCATCTCAAATGCCATCTCAGTGATTCCATCTTAAGTACTTTTCAGGAAGTCTTCCAACTCCACAGATCCAAACGTTTTCCTTACAGTCCAATTCTAAAAACAAAATGTCTTCCTGAGAACTGTATTTCACGTTCTTGGAGGTACATTTCTATTAGGGTATTTCTGAAATTATTACCTGAGCGTGGAAGACATACCTTGACTGCAGATGGCACAAGTCCCCGTGCTAGCTGCCATTGTTGGCCAAAAGCGAGAAATGAGAAAGCCACTGTGCAGCTAGGCAGCTGACTTCACTCTCTGATTGCTGATTCACTGAGGTGGAACAAAGGAGGATACTGAGAAACCAAAGCAAGCACAAGGCCCTCCGTAAGAGATCATGTGCCATTTTCAATTGCTTTACTTCCCTAAGGCTTCTCTTAATTCTAACACTTTTGCTTTGGATCATTTTCCATGCATTCCCTGGCTCTCCCTCTTAATTTACCATTTGTTCTAGTCTCTTCCCTATTTTTTTTCTATTCTGTTGCTTTTTCTTCCCCTTTCTCTTCATTTCTGTTATACAATTTCAATGAGAGAGATTGTGAGCGGGATGAATTTTATGAAACTCAAATTGTTTGTAATCTGATGCTGGATAGAGAGCTCAGTGGGCAGTATCATGAATTCCTAAGTTGAAATCCTTAGTACTTAGCTAAAAGCTGCCTATGGGTGCTTGTGCCTATAACACCAGTCCTGAAGTAGAGATTTCAGTTGTAAAAGCTTTCTAGCTATGTTGGCTAGATAAAATCAAATTCATGCCCCAATCTACATTTATCAGGTACAGAGGAGGAGAGAATATTACCTGACCTCAATCTCTGGACTGTTCATGAATACTCACAGGCATCTGCAGATGCATACACATTTACATAAATACTACTTTTTAATTTTAAAACCAAATAAATAATTATGGTTAAAATTAGTTTTCCCATCTATCCCTTTTACTCTCTGTATTTCTTACTTGCTGATCTTTCCCTTCCTATCAAGTCCCCTCAGAAACTCACAATTTCAATATTGGACTTTGAAAAGTATTCTTTTCTACAACTTTCAAGTCCTAAAACTGATCATCTTCTAGAGACATATGTTAGGTAAATAAGAGTGGAAGTCGTAGCTGAATGACCACTGAATAGTCAGGCTATTTTCCCCTTCCCTTGAATGCTGCTATATCTAACAGTATCTGGTATAAATAACCTCAAATAGAATTAGAGAATAGAATTCTCAGAATAGAATAACATTATCAAATAGAAACATAGCAAGTGTCAACAAAAATCAATGTGAGGACAAAATGAGCTATTCTCTAAAAAATATATATGTAAGAAAGGGACATTGATCTTGATTATTTGGTTTGAGACCAAAACCGCAAGGCCACTCCTTCCTTGACAACTGCTCAGTATACAAATTTCAATCATTCTTTAAAAAGACCTTTAATATGACTTTATTAAAATGTTCTTTTCTGTCAATTATATTTGCATAAATATGTGGTCGCAAAAAGCTAAAGAAAGAAAGAATGTGCGTTTGATATTCATCTGTTTGTGTGCACACAGAGCAAGCATGCCAATTAAGAGCTTGGTCTGTAGGAAGAAATGCCCATGAAAATAAATCATGAAAAACAACCAAGGCCCCTGTATATTAAGAATGTCATGCATATAATTACTGTGTGACAAGTAATATGTCTTGAACTGGATTACATGTAGATTTTAATGAGATTTTTTTTAGAATCATGCACACTTGTCTTAAAGGAAAATATTTCTTATTACATTAGCTACTTAAAAACTTAAATGGGTCCAAACTAAATAAAATTTAAAAATCCTTCAAGATTAAAAAAATTAGTCATAATCAGAAACAAAGGAAGAACATGGTATTTGACTTTTATAGGCTACTCAAATCTGTTAAAAACATGACTGGTACCAAATCATACTCAGATCAAAAGGAATCACATCTATGGAACAGACATCACTTGACAGCAAATGCTTTCAATCAACTTTTTGTATTTCTTGAGAACTTCAAACATGCATATGTGTTTTGATTAAATAGCCACATTATTTCTTTCAGAAGGCACCATGCAACCTTCCAAAGGAGAGGAGCAATCAACAGTCCTACCTAGTTGTGAAGCCTATAAACTATAACATTGACCAACTTTACAAAGTACTATAAGCAACTAGTAAATTTTGAAAATTGAAGAGACAGTTTTCCCAAGGGACCAATACACCAATAGGTTATCTGATACTGAATGATGTGCCCTGAAAACATGCATATAAGCAATATTATATAGACTTAAAAAGATATGTTTAGGAATATATACATACATGCATATACTTTGATGCATTTAACAATTACTGAAATGAGGAGATCATGAATTTGAAAAGGAGCAAGAATAGGTGAATGAGGGAATTAGCAGAAGAACAGGGAAATGGCAAATGGTGTAATTATAATCTCAAAAATAAAAGAAAGAAGAAAAACCAACCCATAAGCCAATTACTTTCTATGAACCCCTTCCATGTACTATTCTCTTCTTCAGTCATTCCCATGTCTCTCTGAAAATTTCAGCTTCTCAAGTTCACATATTCTTTTGTGTTTAAGTCTGCTGATAGGTATGATATGATATGTGCTAGATATGAGCACAAGCATATGACCATCTACTGTAGCATTGGTAGCTTTTCATGGGCATCTTTCTTGAAAAAAATTGACTCACTTTCCTCCAGAAGAAAATAACTTACCAATAGTTTCACAGACAGAGATGACACTTTGTTAATATCTACCATGCCCTCAGATTTTAACTCATTTGATCTTTGAAAGTCTTGTGCATGAAGTAATAATGATTGTGAGTTCATGTGTGGCATTGCCCTGGTATGTCAAGCCAACACTGTTTTACTCCTGATGTGTGTATTTCTGATCCTTACAACCTTTCTGCTCCCTTTTCCACCATGATGATGTTTTCTTTCATCATTTTCTTTTCTCTTTTCCTCTCTCGTCCCTTTTGTTCTCTTCTTTTTCCCTTTCCCCTTCTTTCCATCTACTCCATCTTCTGCTTTTCTGTTCCTCTCATCACCCCCCTTTTTAATTTCCACTCTTTCTTCTTCTCTTTGCCTTCCTGTTCTTTCCTCTTGGAATAGTGGATAGTGGCTAACTATTATCACATCTCTGTTGATCAGCTAACATATCAGTTAATAATTTTAGTTTAATGACTATAGAAAATTACTTCAAGATTTAATTTGTATGATATTATTTTTATTCTATTTTACTATTTTTTTTGGTAGATATCAAGACCACAACAGGAGTATCCAGCTATACCTCTCTTGGGCATATACCCAAAAGATGCCTCAACATATAAAAGAGACACGTGCTCCACTATGTTCATCGCAGCCTTATTTATAATAGCTAGAAACTGGAAAGAACCCAGATGCCCTTCAACAGAGGAATGGATACAGAAAATGTGGTACATCTACACAATGGAATATTACTCAGCTATCAAAAACGAGTTTATGAAATTCGTAGGCAAATGGTTGGAACTGGAAAATATCATCCTGAGTGAGCTAACCCAATCACAGAAAGACATACATGGTATGCACTCATTGATAAGTGGCTATTAGCCCAAATGCTTGAATTACCCTAGATCCCTAGAACAAACGAAACTCAAGACGGATGATCAAAATGTGAATGCTTCACTCCTTCTTTAAATGAGGAAAAAGAATACCCTTGGCAGGGAAGGGAGAGGCAAAGATTAAAACAGAAACTGAAGGAACACCCATTCAGAGCCTGCCCCACATGTGGCCCATACATATACAGCCACCCAATTAGACAAGATGGATGAAGCAAAGAAGTGCAGACTGACAGGAGCCGGATGTAGATCGCTCCTGAGAGACACAGCCAGAATACAGCAAATACAGAGGCGAATGCCAGCAGCAAAACACTGAACTGAGAATAGGTCCCCCATTGAAGGAATCAGAGAAAGAACTGGAAGAGCTTGAAGGGGCTCGAGACCCCAAAAGTACAACAATGTCAAGCAACCAGAGCTTCCAGGGACTAAGCCACTACCTAAAGACTATACATGGACTGACCCTGGACTCTGACCCCATAGGTAGCAATGAATATCCTAGTAAGAGCACCAGTGGAAGGGGAAGCCCTGGGTCCTGCTAAGACTGAACCCCCAGTGAACTAGACTATGGGGGGAGGGCGGCAATGGGGGGAGGGTTGGGAGGGGAACACCCATAAGGAAGGGGAGGGGAGAGGGGGATGTTTGCCCGGAAACCGGGAAAGGGAATAACACTTGAAATGTATATAAGAAATACTCAAGTTAATAAAAAAAAAAAAAGGAGTATCTATTTAAAACCTACAATTAGAAACTTTTACAATATATGCTAAATGGACGACCCTGATGTGAAACTCATGTACGAATATAAGCAAAACTTTGTATGCATCTAATGAAAACAAGTGATAGAATGAACATGCCCTAGCATCTGTAGTAACTGGGACCCCAAGGTCCCAGAGACACAGGTATCCCATCTGTCCAGTGGCATAGGTTCCTTCCGGTATGAACCAGTGACCTGAGCAGACCTTGGGTGCTGGCTTTGCACCCACTCCTACAATACCCAGAGGAAGCCCTACTCCTAGGTGCTCTGAAAATGCCCAGGATCACAAGTGAGAGGGCCACAACATCTGATCCAACCTCCGGAGTAACTAGGTCCCCCAGGATTCAGGCACACAGGAACCCCCACCAGACAGTGGCAAGGGTTCCTTCTGGTCTGAAACTGGACACTAGCAGACCTGGGGTGCTGGCTCTGCATCTTCTCTTACAACACCCAGAGGGAGTCCAACTCCCAGGTTCTCTGAAATGCCCAGGATCACAGGATCCCAAAATCACAAAGGAATCTCGACTCCCAGGAGATCAGACATAACCAGGGGCACTGGAGCTCTGACACACTCAAGATCACAGTTGAGGCCATAACATCTTTCCCAACACCCAGCATAACTGAGACCCCACATAGAAACCTGAGAAACACAAACCCCTGTTCAGCCAGAGGCACAGGTTCCTTTCAGCTTGCACCTGAGCTTGGAACAAACCCCAGGGCTCTAGCCCCCCAGTCACTCCTGCAACCCCCTGAGAAAGCTTGACTCCCAGGAGCTCTGACACACCCAGAATTTCAAAATCACAGGATTCCAGAATCAAAGGATCACAGTGAAAGTTGGACTCTGAGGAATTCTGACACAGCCAGGAACACAGGAGTGATAGGCTCCAGTCAGAGACAGCAAGGTCAGGTAGCACTAGAGATGAACAGATTGCCAGAGGCGAGTGCAAGAACATAACTACTTGTCATCATCAGAACCCAGTTCTCCCACTACAACAAGTCCTGGATACCCCATCATACCAGGAAACCAAGACTCTGATTTAAAAATCACATTTCATGATGATGATGGAGGACTTTAGGAAGAACATAAATAACTCCCTTAAAGAAGTGCAGGAGACGACAGGTAAACAGGCAGAAGTCCTTAAAGAAGGAAATGCCCGTAATGCAATAAATGAACTGAAAGAATCAACACACAAATCAGTCAGAGTAAGAAACCATCAGGTTAAGGCAGAAGTTAAGGTTCGAAAGCTCCCGGACAGCCAGCCATAGTTAGGACCTGCATACTCAGGAACAAAGGGATGGGGCTCTCAGACTCCAGGACATCCTAATGCCACTGGATGTCAAGGAGCAGTCAGGAATGAAGGATGGGCATAGGCTGAGGATGAGCCTGGAACCTTGGGGAATGGGGAACGCTGTTCATAGTGAAAATGGGTACACACAAGTTCCTCAGGGTGGATCAGAGATTAAACACCTTTTATAATCTAAGATAGGAAGCTTATTGACTAAATCATCAAGGCCTCTAAATACCTCATTAGCACGGAGAACTCTATTTTAATGTACATGACAGAGCTCATGTTCCTATGTAGGGAGTGTGGTCATGTGACGTGCCTGGTTGGAAGCAGGTGAAGCTCTGACCATCCTCTCAGAGGTTCCATGGCTTCCAATATACTCAACCTTCCTAAGTTACATGGCATTGTTCATCGCCCTATAGAGAGTGACAAATGCAAGTTGGTGACTTTTGCCAACTCACCATGAGGTCATCTTTACTAAGTTATTAACAGCTCTTCCCATATGTCTTAGATTTATTTTACTCATTTCTTTGATTATTAGAATAGTATATCAGGACTTTGTCCAAATTATCACCGGGAAGGAAGTGGAAGATGAATATTGGGCAGTGAGAAAGAGAAGGGCTTAGGAGATGTTATTAAATTTAGGGGCCTGATTGGATTGTTCATAATGAACAAGATAAGAATGGAGACTGCTAAAGTAATACTAGAAAAGTGTATTTTCTCAAGATACCCAACTTTCTTTTTGTAGCAAAATTATAACAGAAAAGAATAGTGTTAGGACAAGATGATTTCTCACACAAAACTATTCCAAAGTGAAAAATATAGACCAAAGTTAAAATATTTATTTATATTATTTTTATTATATGTCAATATATGAGTTCTGTGTGTATGAACACATGTGTGTACAGGTGCTCTTTGGAGCCAAAGTCATCAGGTTGTCTGGAGCTGTAGTTACAGAGAGTCTTAAACCAGCTGGCACTGGTGCTAAGAACCAAACTTTGGTCCTCTAGAAGAATAGTATTTGTTTGTAATAACTAAACCATCTCTCTAGCCCACTACATTGTTTAAAAGACTAATCAAATGAAATTTAAATTATATATATCACCATAATTTCACAGATCAAAGAATTCAAATAAATGTTATTAACATGACATATAGAATACCCCAGATATTCTATAGACCCAACATAGTCACTATCAAAATCCACCAGGCTGTTAAAAACTAGAAACAACAATTATGAAATAACTATGAAAATATAGGGAAACCTAAATACTTAAACTTATCTTACAAAATTAAAAAAAGAGGAAAATAGACATAACAATTTCTAAGTTCCAATTATAATATTAATGTATAGAAATGAAAACAGTTTGGTACTCAAAAAGATTGGATTTATGTTTATAGATAAATAGATGATAGATAGATAGATAGATAGATAGATAGATAGATAGATAGATAAAAAGATAGCTTATAAAAATGCAGCACAATATGGAATCCAGAAAAAAACCACCTATGTTCACAGGTAACTATGTGTATTTAAGACACAAAGAATACAAAATGAAACCTTTCCAGTAGATGCTTTTATGAAGCATGAATACCTATAGGTACATTAGTGGGGCTGCACCTTATCATTTCATTATAAACACAACTTGGCTCAGAGTATGGGTAGCATGTGAATTAAAACATAAATGGTGAATTCTAGATTAATGAAAAGAAAAGATTTTGCAGTTGATTTGTCATTTGTTTCTGATGTAATACTGAAACTCTACGTAACAAGAGAAAAAAAGCAGCAGAAAAACATCAAATTTAAAACCTCCTTACTCAATTGAGGAAATAACCTACACAAAGAAAGGACAATTGTATAACTGCAGTGAGCCCTGGGACGTAGAAATAGAACACAGGGCACAAAAGGACACTTTATTTTCAATAATGCATTAAAATTAATACAATTGAAAATCAGATACCCAAATAAACAGATTACAAAATGGTCAAAGAACTCAACAGATACTACTTTACTGAAGTCATTCTACTGGGTTGCAGTTGGCTGTCATGGTGTCCACATCTCTATCCATTAGTAAAGTAACATGAAACTGCAGTCAGAAGTCATCTCACACCTACTGAAGTGTCTGTCATCAAATCAATATGATGGAACCATTCTTTTGAACGGTGTGGAGAGAGAAGCCTTGTACATTGTATCAGCAGCTTTCTGAGACTCGTCAGTGGTTCACTAATGACACAGAGACGTCTAATACTGATTTCTAATACACTTTAAAGCTTAGGCCTTTTGCTGGGGAAGTCTATCTGCTAGCTTCTAACTTAGTTTGACTTCCCAACCTTTCCCTGGGACATGACTACCTCTTTACTTCCCTGCCCCCACTCCAGTCTGAGTCTGCTCCCTTCTGTGTTTCCTTAAATTCCCCCACCTCTGTTTGCATCCTTTATGCCTCTCTGTCTGTTTGGAGGCTATGACCCTGTATTTTCTGTTATAGCCATTATCTGTCAGATATTTATTATAACATTGAATAGTAGTAAGACAATGCCAGAACATCTCATAGGTTGCCTGAACTTCATGTTTTGAGAAGGTGTGGAAGGACAACCATGGACTATAGAAATGTCAGCCACAGAAATCCTGCCAGCCAAAGAATGTGGAGAAAGAGGAACACTCCTCCATTGCTGGTGGGATTGCAAACTGGTACAACCCCTCTGAAAATGAAACTGGAAGTTCCTCAGAAAATTGGAAATGTATCTACCTGAAGACCCAAGCATACCACTTTTGGGCATATTGGTAAAAGATGCTCCACCCTGCCACAAGGGCACATGCTCCACTATACTCACAGTGGCTTTCTTTGTGATAGACAGAAGCTGGAAACAATCTAGATATCCCTCAACTGAAGAATGGGTATAGAAAATGTGCTTCATTTACACAATGGAGTACTACTTAGGAATTAAGAAGGAGGATATCATAGATTTTGCAGGCAAATGGATGGAACTAGAAAATATCATCCTGAGTGAGGTAATTCAGACACAAAAGAACATGCATGGTATGCATTCACTAATAAGTGGATATTCACCAAAAGAACAGAATACCCAGAACACAATCCACAGAACTCAAGAAGGTTGTCAAGCCTAAGAGCCAAAATAAGGATGCTTCAAACCTACTTGTGAAGGAGAAGAAAGCAATAATGGGGGGGTGAGGGACCTGTATTAGAGAGGAGAGGGGAAGGAGAAAGGGAAACATAATCAGGTACTTAGGGGGAAAACACGAGTAAAGCCATGAGGGCCAGCAGAATGAATGGAAACAGGTAACCACGGAAGATGGAAAGTAGGGGGACCTTCTAGAATATACCAGAGACCTGGGAGGTCAAAGACTCTCAGGACTCAAAGGGAAGAACCTTAGATGAAAGGCCCAACAATTGGGAGAGAGAACCTTAAGAGTCTACCTCCAGTGGAAAGGCAGAGAACAAAGGGAAGGGACAGTAAAAACTCTGACTCAGAATTGTTCCTGTCTAAAAGGTCTGCAGGATGCTGGCAGGCAACCACTGAACTGAGAACAAGGTCTCTGTTGGAGGAGTTAGAGAAAGGATTGAAGGGAGCTGAAGGAGTTTGCAACCCCATAAGAACAACAATACTAACCAACCAGAGCTCCCAGGGACTATGACTGCAGCTGCATATGTAGCAGAGGATGGAAATGTTGAGCATCAATAGGAGGAGAAGCCCTTGGTCATGCCATGTCTGGACCCCCAGTGTAGGGGAATGTCAGGGTGGGGAGGATAAGGGGACACCCTCCTAGAAGCACGGGGGGAAGGGGAAGGGGATAACATTTGAAATGTAAATAAAATAATATCCAATAATTTAGAAAAAGAACTGCAGGGACAAACATGGAGAATAGACTGAGGGAAAGAAGGTCAGTAACAAGCACAATTTGGGATCCATCTCAAGGGAAGTCTCCAAAACCTGAAGGGGTGCTATGGTATGCTATGCTTGTAGACAGGAACCTAGCATGGCTTTCCTCAAAAAAAAAATAAAAAAGTCAGCCACTACTTATCTTTCTTTCTGCTCCACTAGTAGAGCAATTAACAGTTGAATTTGCTACAATATTATTTTAATGGCTAAATTAGAGAACAATTTAATTGCCTTCTGATAAATGAATGAATATCAATTCATGGTATGATTATATACATACACACCATAAATAATATTCAGTTTTTAAAATATAGAATGCCATAGTTTTAACATTCTATTGGTTACAATGTTTGCTTTTGTGGTGTTTGTTTGTTTGTTTGTTTGTTGTACAAAGCAAACTAAAGCAAATACCATAGAAGATCTGATAATAATTCATTGAGCAAATTTATCAAGACACAGTCAAAGAAAATAATACTACACAACCTCCCTTACATGGGAATCTGAAACAGCCATATAAAGAGAAGCAGAGAATAGGATAATGTTTATGAATACTTGGGAGCATAGCTGATTGGGAAATATTTATCAAAAGTAAAAATCTTTCATTTAAGAGATAAATGTGGGTATCTATTTTTTAGCAATGGGATAATAAAAATTTTGACATCTGCTAACAGGATAAGATTTATATAGGTTAAAACAAGGGCATTATAGCAGCTAATGAAGCACAAGCCTTTGAAGGCTAGCACAGAAGAATTTCAAATGTGCTGCCTTGGACTATGTAATGATTCTAGGTCAGTTTGGGATACATAACAAGCCTTATCTGATAAGGAACTATCAATCTACTTATCTATCACTTAGCTATTTACTTATTTATCTCACAACCACCATCATCTGTCATCCATCTCTATCTATGGTACATGATATCCATATCAATGTATTTTTGTGTATTGATGATATCCCAATACACTTGTTCAAAAGTACAGAACGTTTTAAGAGAGAATAAATTTTACACACAGTCCCTCTACTAAATTATGTACTCTAGGTTTTTAACTGAAAGAGATATCTACCATAGTGTTTTAATGTGAGACTTTTCTTTTTTTTTTTTAATCTTTATTAACTTGACTATTTCTTATTTACATTTCTATTGTTATTCCCATTCCCGGTTTCCAGGCCAATATCCCCCTAGCCCCTTCCCTCCCCTTCTATATGCGCTTCCCCTCCACATCCTTCCCCCAATATCCCCCCCCAACATTCACCTTCACTGGGGGTTCAGTCTTGGCAGGACCAAGGGCTTACCCTTGCACTGGTGCCCTTACTAGGCTATTCATTGCTACCTATGAGGTTGGAGCCCATGGTCAGTCCATGTATAGTCTTTGGGTAGTGGCTTAGTCCCTGGAAGCTCTAATTGGTTGGCATTGTTGTTCATATGAGATCTCAAGCCCCTTCAAGCTCTTTCAGTCCTTTCTCTGATTCCTTCAACGGGGGTCCCGTTCTCAGTTCAGTGGTTTGCTGCTGGCATTCGCCTCTGTATTTGCTGTATTCTGGTTGTGTCTCTCAGGAGCGACCTACATCCGGCTCATGTCGGCCTGCACTTCTTTGCTTCATCCATCTTGTCTAATTGGATGGCTGTATATGTATGGGTCAC
Organism: Rattus norvegicus; assembly: GCF_021556685.1. Classification (NCBI taxonomy): domain Eukaryota; kingdom Metazoa; phylum Chordata; class Mammalia; order Rodentia; family Muridae; genus Rattus; species Rattus norvegicus. The sequence continues at coordinate 107,843,854 of NC_141537.1, read as the reverse complement.
ATGTGGGGCAGGCTCTGAATGGGTGTTCCTTCTGCCTCTGTTCTAAACTTTGCCTCCCTATTCCCTGCCAAGGGTATTCTTGTTCCCCTTTTAAAGAAGGAGTGAAGAATTCACATTTTGGTCATCCTTGAGTTTCATATGTTCTGTGCAACTAGGGTAATTCAAGCGTTTGGGCTAATAGCCACTTATCAATGAGTGCATACCATGTGTGTTTTTCTGTGATTGGGTTACTTCACTCAGGATGATATTTTCCAGTTCCAACCATTTGCCTATGAATTTCATAAAGTCATTGTTTTTGATAGCTGAGTAATATTCCATTGTGTAGATGTACCACATCTTCTGTATCCATTCCTCTGTTGAAGGGCATCTGGGTTCTTTCCAGCTTCTGGGTATTATAAATAAGGCTGCGATGAACATAGTGGAGCACATGTCTTTTTATATGTTGGGGCATCTTTGGGTGTGAAGTTATATTAAACATATATAGAAACAGATATGAATGAGAACAACTGTATTTTACTTACGAACATTCTCTTGTTCCTGACTCTATGATTACTCTTCAGGACTGAAAGAAAACACTTGGTAAAGGAGTCTCCTGCTTCTTTTGCACAGCCTTTTCAAAGTAAGCTGCATTACCACTGATGAGCTTTTCTAACTTACTTTTTTCTCCTGCAGCATTTTACAAATGGCTCTTGTATTAAAGAGCAGATAAAACTCCCTGAGGAACGCACTCCATGATGCCTTTAGTGTCTTTTCTGACACATCCTTGAAGACAGATGGACCCTAAAGAATTCACCACAAACTAAGTGAGTCACATTTGTCTCACAGAAATGTTTTATAAGCTGCAGAATGTAACAAAGGCCATTACAGAGATTATATTTCTCACCAGTAAATCTACTGTCCATCTTGTGCTTTTCCAGCATTAAGAAAATTGCTGTGGAATTGCTCATGTCTCAGGAGGCAGTGCATCACTGGCGCATTGCCTCAGGTTGTCCTGTGAAACATGTTTATCTTCATAACCTATCAATTTACACATGTTAATGTTCTAGTTTGGACATTTAACACATTTCAGCTATGGTCACTATGGTCAACAATTTGAAGAGAATTTCAAAAATTAAATGCTATATATGCTGTGTAACCATATAGTAAATTCAACTATGTGATTTATATCTGAACACAGAGATAAATAAACTTTCAAACCCATTACTCATATCTCTCTGACACTAGTTCAAGTGATGCTAGTATTTAAAGAATGAACTGTGATGGGTTCAGAAGTAAGGGGTTCTGTTGAAAAACCCTAAGAACCTCAGTTCTAAGACCAGTATCTACATAAGAGCTCAATACTCTCCAGTGTTTAGGAACATTTGTACCTTTTACAGAGAACCAACCCACTTTGGTTCCCAGCACTCACACAGTAGCTCATCATCATCTGTAACTGCAGTTCAATGGACTGAGTACACTCTTATAATATTATATCACTAGACACTCATACACTACACATACGTACCTCTAAGCAATCATACATGCCCACAAAATACATAAATACTGTGTTTAGAAAATAAAAATGACAGGTGTTTTAGCACCAACACATGAACCCAGCATTCTGGGAGGCAAAGACAATGTGAGGACTGGAAATTCTTGGCCAGCAGTATAGCTCCATGAGAGAACTTGTCTGAAATGAACAAGGCAGAAAGTGACAAAGTAGAACGCTGAGCATTCTCCACATGTTCATGATGATATACACATACAAATTTCAGTTACATAATAGCCACTTACACAAGATCCATATGCTTACATCTACACTCAAATGAAAGGCATACATACATACGTACATACTAGGAGGCATTTCTGTAAACACTTTAGGATACAGTGAAATGCATGCACTACGTATGGATACATCCAGGTAGACATGTTTTGATTCACTCAATGTATTCACCAAATCTTATGACTGCCTTCTGTTTGGATTAGTTTTTGCCAGCACTGCTGTCACTCAACTTCTCAAGATGAAGGCATGGCCTAGACAAGTTTTAGATGTTTTATTCTTAACAGTTTCCCCATTTTATCCTTTGAGTCTTTTAGTGTAGATTTTTCACTTTGTATCAAGACTTGGTTTCTCACATCATGGGCAGTGTCTCCTGCTTTCTCTCTCTCAAAGCTTATTATTTACTCAACTGCTTCTAGCAAATGTCCTTAGAGTGGTACCTAGCACAATTAAATTGGAACAATGCATAAAATACTAATATACACATTAACAGATAAACTAGAGATCAGCTGTCCTTAGCTCTGTCCATTCTGTGACAGAGAACATAAACTAAACAAAAGGTGCTCAGTATTGGAATCATCTCAGTGCTGAAGGTCATGAAATATATTAGCCTGATAAATGATAAATGATAAACATGAAATTTAGCCTGATAAATATGTGATCTCTTAGAATTGCTTCTCAGAAGATGAGAAATAAGAAATCCCTCTGTAGAGGAATTTTAATACAGCAACGTGGCTGCTCTGGCATGGGATCACATCCTGAGTTTGAAGTCTATATGGTCCTGCTGGAATGCAGTCATACTCTGAATTGCAGTATGTTCTGGCTGCTGTATAGGCACACCCTTAGCACACACCTTTAATTTCTAGCTGTGAAAGTAAGATTAGTTTGTACAAGAAACCAGCCATGTTTGAAAATTATGTTTAATTGAGGGACATAGAGAGTGCTAAATCAAAGAAAGGTTTGATAGAATGATTCAGAGGTAGGATACACCGAAGTCTCAAGAAAATAGCACAGGAAAGAGAGGCTATGTAAGAGCAGCAAGAGAAAGAAGGTGGTCTGTGGGGCCCAGCTTACCATTATAAACTCCATTTTGCTTTTAGACTCCATTTTATGGTTAACTTGCCATCCGAATGAACTCAGCTACTAGAAAAAAAACACAACTTGCTCCATGAGCAATGTCACCCTGGTAACAATAACAATTACCCTTTGCACATACACACTCCATTCCTATCAACAACCAAACAGTTCTTAAGGAAAATACCTAATGTCTAAAGTAGATTGATTCAGCTAGCAACCATTGTTCAGATCATTAGTAAGTTGAAATCATTACTAGTGCACCAAGTAAATGTTAACCAATCATGTAGCTCCCAAGTTGGAAAGTCCCTCACCCTGCTACCATAATACATAAGCAAGGCTTATACTATCTCAGAACCTTCCATACCATCCACTGTGCTGGAGAGATTGGAGGGTATGAGCTTGGATTTGAATAAACATTGTTTGCTTTACATACACGTTGGACTACTGGTGTCTGTGCTGGTCTGTGGGGACTTTATGATATCGGGGTAACAGTCTGGTGTGTCTGTATAGCAGCTTTACCAGGACAGTATTGCAAAGACAGGATGCAGAAAAAAACAAGCTAGACAAATCTGAAGACAGAAAATATCAGAGAATGAGGAGCCTGAAAATAATTAGAAAATATTGTCAAAATTATTATGAGGACAAGCAGAGCAATTCAGTGAGAAGTTTAGGGATTCTCCTTTGAATGAGTCATCTTGGAGAAGAGTTTGGGCCAGGACAACTCAGTTGGAGTTGAACTAGCCAATGAGAGTTCACAAAGAGTGAGTTAAGAAACAGTGAGTTATACAAAAATACTTCTCAAAGACTGAAATATTCTTGTTCTAGGTTAGCAGATGGAGGCTGGAAGCTGAAGAACTGAACTTTCTTGTTAACAGAAGATAAAAGGTACAGAGACTAGAAGCTTCCAGGCCTAGGCCTAGGAATAGATAGAACAGAGAAAGAAACACTCAGGGCTCAACAACAATAGTATATTCATATAGATTGTGGATAGCTCTCATCTTTTCCCTTTATCTGCAGATATAAAAACAACTCTGTTTCAGTAGTTTTACATAAAATCTAAAGGAAAAAAAGAGCCTGCCATCTACACTTTTCTGTTTTTTTTATTGAAAATAGATTTTTAAAAATAAAGTATATTTTGATTAGTGTTTTCTCCACCCCAACTCCTCCAGTTCCCCTTCCCTTGCATAAGCATCAACATTTCTACCTCTATTTAGAAAACAAAATGGCATCAAAGGAATAATAATAATGTAGTTAATAAGATGAAACAAGAAAAAGCAATATGATAAAACAAGGAAACTGAAAAAGAGGAAAACCAAAGAAAAATCATAAAAACATAGCAGTGCATTTTCACACACACAGGAATTTCATAAAAACATAGAATAGGAAACAATAATATATGCAAGAGACCTGTAAGGTTAAGAGAAAAAAGTTCTAACAACATCATGAGATAATGAAATATCAAAGATGCCACTATGCAAAGACTATACATGAACTGAACCTGGGCTCCCACTGCATAGGTAGCAATAAATAGCCTAGTAAGGGCACCAATGGAAGGGGAAGCCCTTGGTCCGTCCAAGGCTGGACCCCCAGTAAACGGGATTCTTGTGGGGAGGGCGGTAATGGGGGGATTGGGAGGGGAACACCCATATAGAATAGGAGGGAGAGGAATTCGGGGGTATTGGCATGGAAACCGGGAAAGGGAATAACATTTGAAATATAAATAAGAAATACACAATTTAATAAAGATGGAAAAAAAAAAGTGCAGGCTGACAGGAACCGGATATAGATCTCTCCTGAGAGACACAGCCAGGACATGTCAAACACAGAGGCGAATGCCAGCAGCAAACCACTGAACTGAGAACAGGCCCTCTGTTGATGGAATTAGAGAAAGGACTGAAAGAGCTGAAGTGGCTTGTGACCCCATAAAAACAACAATTCCAACAAACCAGAGCTTCCTGGGACTAAACCACTACCCAAAGACTATACATGGACTGACCTTGGGTTCCAACTGCATAGGTAGCAGTAAATAGCCTTGTTGGGGCAGCAGTGGAAGGGGAAGCCCTTGGTACTGGCAAGGTTGGATCCCCCAGTGTAGGGGATTGTTGGGGGCGGTAGTGGGAATTGGATGGGGAGGGGAACACCCATATAGAAGGGGAGCAAAGGGGTTAGGGGTATGAAGGACAGGAAACCGGAAAAGGGAAGAACATTTGATATGTAAATAAGAAATGCCCAATTTTTTTTAAAAAATGGAAAAAAAACATACAAAACCTTTATATTAAAATAAGCTTTAATCATAAAAAAAAGATGCCAATGAGTGTATTTTGTGTTGCCCTCCAACTGCTTAGCATGTGGCCTGTCTTTTGCTTTGTTTCCTCAGTTGGTCATGCTTAGAGAAAACTAATTTTTAATCTGTAAGAAAGTTCTTAAGCAAACAAGGTAATTACATTATTTCAGGGAAACAATAAAAAGAAAATAAATACAAAATAAAAATGCTGTCATTTGCCCTTGAAGTCATAAGTCAAATACAAAACAATAGCTTCACTTACAGGATATAAAAACCCAGTATGAAGATCATTACCATTATTAAGGAAAATGTACTGTAGATGAAATTATTAAGATTTAATTCTCCAGCATTAAGAAATAGACCTTAACCAGACTTTGTCTTATAGATGTAAGTTTAGAGGCAGAGTACAGAAGAGACTCTGATGGAAGTGATTAATCAGTAATGAGTACATGATGAATTCATGAAGTCACTATTTCTGAATACTTAGAGTTCATGTTTTACTAACTTCTCTCCAGTAACTGTGCCATTAGCAAGTGATTAAACAAGGCACCATTCAATCATCACTGTCACTCTCCCAAGAACTATAAAAACATTGTGGGTCTAATGTCCTGGCAGATTTGTGCCATACTTATACATAACATATCAACAGTGGGTTGATATTAATATATTGAGGCACAAAATCACAACCTTAGAGCCTCAAACTTTTGGCTCTTATTTGCCTTGATTACTTGACCATCTTCATGTTATTATTGAGACAGCTATAGCTGTATGATCTCTTCTCTTGGAGACAAGTACATGAAAGCCAGAGTTGATTAGTCATTGACTAATTTCCCATTTGATCATAGTTGAGAGTAATTCCATGAATGCCTCTAACCATGTGCTTTAAGGAATTTTCTCCTGCCATTATAATATCCCCTAGAAATGGTGAGAACTGTGTCAGCACAATGGTTTGACATAGTTCCAGCAAAGCACAGTGGATTGCAACAGTCACTGTCTTTCTATCTCAAAGATTTGGGTTTTGTTCACTGTTTGTTGCATTATTGGAGACGTGCTGCATTATGATTCATTTTATATCTTTCCCTGAGAAAAGGCATGCCTGAGTCTTTTTAGGAGAATCCTATTATTAACTTTATCTGGCCTTTATTAGGAAGTCTTCCCTATGCCCTGGAGATCACTAAGGACAGGTAATCACATAGCCAGATGAGGCCATTATTCTAGAAACCTTTCTGGAGTATCTGCTTCTGAGCTAATACACAGAAAAATATAATTGATATAGGGAAAACAGAGATAATTGACAAACTCTGACCAGGAGACAAGGTAGCAGATTCAAGGTCTCTTTTTATTATAGGTATAGATGTTTCTAAAAATGTTGTTTCAAGATAAGGGGTCATACAATGTACACTCCTGAAGGCATGAAACTTGAAGTAAGATAGATTTATGAAATTATACTTTTCTTACTCTCTAACATAGATGATACGACATTCTAGAAGTTAGGCATACATATTTTATATTCATAAAAACACTGGTTCAGATATTTACTGCTTCTGTGGCATGCTTTAAAACAGCAAATAAGGTCCACTTTAAAACAGGCTGTCATTTGTTTGATTTGGAGGTGACATATTTTTAGATTCTTTAAATTGGACTTACAGGGTTAGTGATAAGAATAATCTGTTCTGGTTATATTTTCTAACTGGGAATGAACTTGTAACCCTGGACATGTAAGAAACACTCAAACATATATCCTATAGCAGTTGGATTATCATTAGTCTGTCTTTGTTCTATGAAATTTGTATAACTAGAGAAGAACTTGGTTGTCAATAAGTCAGAACAGAAAAAAAAAAAAAAGACCTGATTGCCAACAAGTCAGCTGCAAGATTCCCTGAACCATCTCACCTGACTCATTCCTCCCTTTCCAAGCTCTTCACTCCTCTGTGGACTGCCTTGTCAGCAAGGCCCTCTAACTCTCCTATCTGTGCAGGGGAAGCTCCTCATATACCCAAGGTTGCTGGCATTTATGTAATACACACTGTTTTTACTATAATAAACATAATATTTATTTTTGTTCTATTTAAGCTGCTCTATTTGGTCACAGGGTACTCTAGTTTAGTTTCTGTTGCTGATAGAACACGGTGATATTAGATTGGAATGAGTTTATTCAGTTTATACCTCCACCTCACAGCCCATGATTTTGTAAGTGCAGGGGAGTCACTTTAGGCATTAATCACAGAACAAAACAGTGTTTTCTTTCTCATTACCTTATATTTTTCTAACTTTCTTATGCATCCCAGGAGAACCTGCCTAAGAATATTTTCATCTGCAGTGAGATAGATCCTTCTACATCCATGAAAAGTGAAAATAACATATAAGGCCACTATGAACCTTGTGGAATGGTGGGGGATCTTTTGGGTATATTCCCAAGATTGCTATTTCTGGTTCTTTGTGTAGGTCCACTTCTAATTTTCTGAGGAACCTCCAAATTGATTTCCAGAGTGATTGTCGCAGTTTGCAATGCCACCAGCAATGGCGGAGTGTTATTTCTTCACATATTCCACAACATGTGTTGTCACCTGAAATTTTGATCTGAGCCACTCTGACTGGTGTAAGGTGGATTCTCATGATCATTGGGATTTGCATTTCTCTGATCACTAAGGACTTTGAAAATTTTCTTTTTTTTATATTTTTTATTTTTTTATTAACTTGAGTATTTCTTATATACATTTCGAGTGTTATTCCCTTTCCCGGTTTCCGGGCAAACATCCCCCTATCCCCTCCCCTTCTTTATGCGTGTTCCCCTCCCCATCCTCCCCCCTTGCCGCCCTCCCCCCAACAATCTAGTTCACTGGGGATTCAGTCGTAGCAGGACCCAGGGCTTCCCCTTCCGCTGGTGCTCTTACTAGGATATTCATTGCTACCTATGAGGTCAGAGTCCAGGGTCAGTCCATGTATAGTCTTTAGGTAGTGGCTTAGTCCCTGGAAGCTCTGGTTGCTTAGCATTGTTGTACATATGGGGTCTTGAGCCCCTTCATGCTCTTCCAGTTCTTTCTCTGATTCCTTCAACGGGGGTCCTATTCTCAATTCAGTGTTTTGCTGCTGGCATACGCCTCTGTGTTTGCTGTATTTCTTTACATGCTTCTCAGCCATTGGAGATTCCTCGGTTGTGAATTCTCAGTTTTGTTCTATACCCCATGTTTTGATAGGGTTGTTTGGTGGTTGGCTTCCTGAGTTTTAGATATTAGCCATCTATCAGATGTGCGGTTAGTGAAGAGTTTTCCCAATCTATAGGTTGCCAAATTCTTTCATTGACTATGTCATTTGCCTTACAGAAGTTTTCCAGTTTCATGAGGTCCCATTTATCAATTCTTGATCTTAGAGCATGAGCCACTAGAGTTTTCTTTAGAAAATTTCGCCCTGTGCCAATGAGTTCACGGCTCTTTCTTACTTTCTCTCCTATTAGACTCAGTATATCTGGTTTTATTTTAAGGTCCTTGATCCACTTGGACTTGATCTTTGTGCATGGTGAACAATATGGGTTTATTTTCATTTTTTCTACATACAGACAGCCAGTTAGAGCAGCATCATTTATTGAAGATTCTTTCTTTTTTCCATTGTATATATTTGGCTTCTTTGTCAAAGATCAAATGTGCATAGTGTGCGGTTTTATTTCTGGGTTTTCAATTCTATTCCATTGATCAACCTGCCTGTCTCTGTACCAATCGCATGAAGTTTTTATCACTATTGCTCTATAGTAGAGCTTGAATTCCCCCCATTTTTTTATTTTTAAAATTTAGTTTTGCTATTCTGGGTTTTTTTGCCTTTCCAGATGAATTTGAAAATTGCTCTTTGCATGTCTTTGAAGAATTGTGTTGGGATTTTGATGAGGATTGCACTGAGTTTGTAGATTGCATTTGATAGGATGGCCATGTTAATTCTACCAATCCATGAGCATGGAACAGAATAATGTGATTCATTTACACAATGGAATACTACTCAGCTGTTAAGAAAAAGGACATCATGAATTTTGCAGGCAAATGTATGGAACTAGAAAATATCATCCTGAGTGAGGTAACTCAAACCCCCCCCCAAAAAAAACATGCACAGTATGGACATGTTCTCAATAATAAGTGTGTATGACCCCTCCCCCCAAAAAAAATAAGGGAAGAATACCCAAGATATAGTCCTCAGAATTAAAAAAGCTCAACATGCTGAAGAGCCCAAGTAAGGATGACTCAGTACTACTTGGGATGGAGAAGAAAGCAACCATAAGGGGGGAGGAAGGGAGGTATAGCAAAAGGAAATCAGATGGATGTGGGGGGAGAGGAGAACATGACCTGATATTGGGTGGGGGCAAAGGACTGAAACCCTGAGTGCTTGCAGAAAGAATGGAAACAGGCGACTTCAGGTAAAAGGAGGACCCTCCAGAATGTATCAGAGCCCTCAGAGGTGAGACTCTCAGGACTCAAAGAGGGAAATCCTAGATAAAATGTCCTACAGTGGGGAAAGGGAACTTCTTGGGCCTACTTCCAACAGAAAGACAGGGCATCAACTGAAGGAGGGGTTTGCTATCCCACAGCCAAAACTCTGACCTATAATTCTTCCTGTTTGAAAGAAATGCTGGAATGGATATGGAGAAGAGCTTAAGGAAAAGAAGGTCCAGTAGCAGGCCCAGTTCAAGGGGATGCCCCAAGACCTGACACCATTACTGAGACTATGAGGTACTCACTAAAAGGGACCTATTATGACTGCCCTAAAAAGGGATACAAATTGGAAAGGTGTTGTGGTTTGCCCAGGAGTTATCTGTATTTTGATGCTAATTTCACTGCCCCAAGGACAGCTGTCTAGTCGGTACTCAGGAATCAGGTGACTTCACAAGTACCTTCTCCCATTGAATTTGTAAAATACAGGTGAGGGGCAGGTACAAGATAGAAGGAAGCCTATCATCCGAGGAAAAGGAAGGATGAGTGGGAGAGAAGTTTAAAGGAAGAGGAGACTGGAATGAAAAGGAGGAGACAGGAGGAAGTAGGAGAGAAGCCATGGCAGGACAATAGAGGCTGACTTTAACATTCTGCTCTGTGTATTTACAGGTTGTTATTAACGTTCCTAAGGGATGGATGGTACCGGGCTTGGTATGTTTAAGTGGGCAATTATATCTTATCAATTGTGTGTTCTTTTATGTGACGGTTTGAGTGTAGGAAAATGTGCAGTGGCTGAGTCACTGGGCCACCACGGAGTTGGGATGTGTTTCCACCAAGATATCTAGAAGGTATCTTGGGGCACTGCGGTGCCAGACCTAGCAAGATAAAAGACAACCGTACTTTTTATATTTTTTAATATTTTCACAGCAGAAAGGAAGAAGTCAAAATATCACTATTTAAAGATGATATGATTGTATACTTAAGTGACCCCAAAAGATCCACCAGTGAAATACTAAGCCTGATAAACAACTTCAGCAAAGTGCCTGGATATAAAATTAACTAAAATAAATCAGTAGCCTTCCTCTACTCAAAGGATACACAGACTGAGAAAGAAATTAGGAAGACAAGACCCTTCATAATAGTCATAAATAACATAAAATACCTGAATATGCCTCTAACTAAGCAAGTGAAAGATCTGTATGACAAGAACTTCAAGTCTCTGAAGAAAAAATTGAAGATCTTAGAAGCTGGAAAGATCTCCCATGCTCACGGATTGGCAGGATTAATATAGTAAAAGTGGCCATTTTGCCAAAAGCAATCTACAGAGTCAACGTAATCCCCATCAAAATTCCAACTCATAGAGTTAGAAACTCCATAGAAACTCTATAGAAACTTCATAGAGTTAGAAAGAGCAATTTGGAAATTCACTTGGAATAACAAATGTCCAGGACAGTGAAAACTATCCTCAACAATAGAAGAACTTAGGAATCACCATCTCTGACCTAAAGCTGTATTGCAGAGCAATAGTGATTAAAAATAATGTAAATGGCATTAGTACAGAGAAAGGCCAGTGGAATAGAATTGAAGACCCAGAAATTAACCCACACACCTATGGTCACTTGATCTTTGACAAAGGAGTTAAAACCATCCAGTGGAAAAAAGATTGCATTTTCAATAAATGGTGCTGGTTCAACTAGAGGTCAGCATGTAAAAGAGTGAAATTGACCCATTCTTATTGCCCTGTACAAAGCTCAAGTTCAAGTGGATCAAGGACCTCCACATAAAAAGATTCATTCAAACTAATAAGAAAAAGTAGAGAAGACCCTCGAACACATGGGGACTGGGAAAATTTTCCTGAACAAAACACCAATGGCTTATGCTCTAAGATCAAGAATCATCAAATGGGACCTCATAAAACTGCAAAGCATCTGTAAGGCAGAGAACACAGTCATTAGGACAAAATGGCAACCAACAGACAGGGAAAAGATCTTTACCAATCCTACACCCAATGGAGGGCCAATATCCAATACATATGAAGAACTCAAGAAGTTAGATTCCAAGTACCACACCGGCGGATCCCGGACCGCAGCAGCTCCCTGCTCCCAAACCCCGTGGGAGAGAGACCTCACCGCCTGATCAGGTGGGCACTCCTGAGGCTGCAGAGCGGAGGAGACCACCAAAATTGCCCACCCCTGCCCACATCCCTGGCCCAAGAGGCAACTGTATAAGGCCTCTGGGTTCCCGTAGGGGAGGGCCCGGGAGCGGCAGGACCCCTGCGCCTGAGACACTGCCGGAACCTGAAGGAAACAGACCGGATAAACAGTTCTCTGCACCCAAATCCCGTGGGAGGGAGAGCTGAACCTTCAGAGAGGCAGACACGCCTGGGAAGCCAGAAGAGACTGCACTCTGTGCACATCCAGGCGCCAGAGGAAAACACCAAACGCCATCTGGAACCCTGGTGCACAGAGGCTCCCGGAAAGAGCGGCGCAGATCTTCCCGGTTGCTGCCACAGCGGAGAGGACTTAGGCAGTACCCCACGAGCAAACTTGAGCCTTGGAACTGCAGGTAGGACCAACTTTTCCCCTGCAAGAAACCTGCCTGGTGAACTCAAGACACAGGCCCACAGGAACAGCTGAAGACCTGTAGAGAGGAAAAACTACACGCCCGAAAGCAGAACACTCTGTCCCCATAACTGGCTGAAAGAAATCAGGAAAACAGGTCTACAGCACTCCTGACACACAGGTTATAGGACAGTCTAGCCACTGTCAGAAATAGCAGAACAAAGTAACACTAGAGATAATCTGATGGCGAGAGGCAAGCGCAGGAACCCAAGCAACAGAAACCAAGACTACATGGCATCATCGGAGCCCAATTCTCCCACCAAAGCAAACACGGAATATCCAAACACACCAGAAAAGCAAGACCTAGTTTCAAAATCATATTTGATCATGATGCTGGAGGACTTCAAGAAAGACATAAAGAACTCCCTTAGAGAACAAAGGAAGCCTACAGAGAGGAATCGCAAAAATCCCTGAAAGAATTCCAGGAAAACACAATCAAACAGTTGAAGGAATTAAAAATGGAAATAGAAGCAATCAAGAAAGAACACATGGAAACAACCCTGGACATAGAAAATCAAAAGAAAAGACAAGGAGCTGTAGATACAAGCTTCACCAACAGAATTCAAGAGATGGAAGAGAGAATCTCGGGAGCAGAAGATTCCATAGAAATCATTGACTCAACTGTCAAAGATAATGTAAAGCAGAAAAAGCTACTGGTCCAAAACATACAGGAAATCCAGGACTCAATGAGAAGATCAAACCTAAGGATAATAGGTATAGAAGAGAGTGAAGACTCCCAGCTCAAAGGACCAGTAAATATCTTCAACAAAATCATAGAAGAAAACTTCCCTAACCTAAAAAAAGAGATACCCATAGGCATACAAGAAGCCTACAGAACTCCACATAGATTGGACCAGAAAAGAAACACCTCCCGTCACATAATTGTCAAAACACCAAACGCACAAAATAAAGAAAGAATATTAAAAGCAGTGAGGGAAAAAGGTCAAGTAACATATAAAGGCAGACATATCAGAATCACACCAGACTTTTCGCCCGAAACTATGAAGGCCAGAAGATCCTGGACAGATGTCATACAGACCCTAAGAGAACACAAATGCCAGCCCACGTTACTGTATCCTGCAAAACTCTCAATTAACATAGATGGAGAAACCAAGATATTCCATGACAAAACCAAATTTACACAATATCTTTCTACAAGTCCAGCACTACAAAGGATAATAAAGGGTAAAGCCCAACATAAGGAGGCAAGCTATACCCTAGAAGCAAGAAACTAATCATCTTGGCAACAAAACAAAGAGAATGAAAGCACACAAACATAACCTCACTTCCAAATATGAATATAACGGGAAGCAATAATCACTATTCCTTAATATCTCTCAATATCAATGGCCTCAACTCCCCAATAAAAAGACATAGATTAACAAACTGGATACGCAACGAGGACCCTGCATTCTGCTGCCTACAGGAAACACACCTCAGAGACAAAGACAGACATTACCTCAGAGTGAAAGGCTGGAAAACAATTTTCCAAGCAAATGGTCAGAAGAAGCAAGCTGGAGTAGCCATTCTAATATCAAATAAAATCAATTTTCAACTAAAAGTCATCAAAAAAGATAAGGAAGGACACTTCATATTCATCAAAGGAAAAATCCACCAAGATGAAGTCTCAATCCTAAATATCTATGCCCCAAATACAAGGGCACCTACATATGTAAAAGAAACCTTACTAAAGCTCAAAACACACATTGCACCTCACACAATAATAGTGGGAGATTTCAACACCCCACTCTCATCAATGGACAGATCATGGAAACAGAAATTAAACAGAGATGTAGACAGACTAAGAGAAGTCATGAGCCAAATGGACTTAACGGATATTTATAGAACATTCTATCCTAAAGCAAAAGGATATAGCTTCTTCTCAGCTCCTCATGGTACTTTCTCCAAAATTGACCATATAATTGGTCAAAAAACGGGCCTCAACAGGTACAGAAAGATAGAAATAATCCCATGCGTGCTATCGGACCACCACGGCCTAAAACTGGTCTTCAATAACAATAAGGGAAGAATGCCCACATATACGTGGAAATTGAACAATGCTCTACTCAATGATAACCTGGTCAAGGAAGAAATAAAGAAAGAAATTAAACACTTTTTAGAATTTAATGAAAATGAAGGTACAACATACCCAAACTTATGGGACACAATGAAAGCTGTGCTAAGAGGAAAACTCATTGCGCTGAGTGCCTGCAGAAAGAAACAGGAAAGAGCATATGTCAGCAGCTTGACAGCACACCTAAAAGCTCTAGAACAAAAAGAAGCAAATACACCCAGGAGGAGTAGAAGGCAGGAAATAATCAAACTCAGAGCTGAAATCAACCAAGTAGAAACAAAAAGGACCATAGAAAGAATCAACAGAACCAAAAGTTGGTTCTTTGAGAAAATCAACAAGATAGATAAACCCTTAGCCAGACTAACGAGAGGACACAGAGAGTGCGTCCAAATTAACAAAATCAGAAATGAAAAGGGAGACATAACTACAGATTCAGAGGAAATTCAAAAAATCATCAGATCTTACTATAAAAACCTATATTCAACA